>NC_045959.1:47386198-47722550 GCF_010909765.2 Amblyraja radiata
GAGGATGCTAAACTCCAGGAAGTGCCATGTATCATCCTCCAAACTGTGCTGACTTCATCTGGGCAAACCTACATGTAGCAAGGAAGCATATAGTGGAAGCAATGTGGTTGCAACAGAAGATTTTCAATTTCATGTGGGCTTGACAAAATAGAATAGTTCCAGCAGGAAAGCTGAAACATTTATAGAGGACCTATAAGAGATGAGGCTATTTAGATTTGACGAGTAACAAACACAAAATAATTAACCGTCTAATAGTAATAAAATAAACTACATTCGATAATTCTAATATTGATTGAACCTGATATTAGATTTTTAAAGGCAGGAGCAAGAATAGTTAACTTTGAAACGTTGAGTAGATTAAGCATTTATAATTGTCCTGTTTATCTGTGAATAAATGGCTTTTAAAGAAATGTTTGCCAGTGTTTAAATGTGTCTATATCGCCAAAAGATAAATGTTGCTTGTGTGCAATTAAGCAACTATTGATAGGAAACTAGTGGGAGTTATGGGTTTGTCTATAAGAATAGGGCGTCAAGTAGTATATATCATATCATATCTATATATTAAAACTGTGTGTGTGTGTCTGTGTCTGTGTGTTATTGTTTCAGATTAGATTTGTGGCCTTTGATACCTTGGTCCGCCAAAACCACACGCAGAAACTCCGAGATTTTTTTCCATTTCGCTAGTGATTTCACTATTACATTCGCTAATCCACTCCTCATTACATTTGGACATTTTTATGTACACATTTTTAAATAAAATCCTTCCCCTCCCCCCCCCCCCCCACTCATTTTAAAATCTATACGGGACTCACGAGCTGCTGACGTCACAATGCCACATGCCGACCAATCCAGGCCCACCTGCCTCCAGGCCCCGCCCGCCCGCCACTGTGGATTAAAGGCGCAAAGAGATCGAGAAACTTCTGCAGAACAAACATTCTACAGCTCCGTTCCGCTGTAGCTTCTTTGTTCTACACATCTCAGGGCAGCAAGTCCTCACGCGCTGAACCTTAGCATCACTGTTGGCGCAGCTCGTGAAGCCTTACGCACTCATTCCAGCTGTGGGTTTACAGAGTCAGAAGCCGCTTCTCTCTCTTCATTTGGCAGCCCGCCTGCCCGTGTGTGTGTGACTGTTTGTGGGGCGGGCACGCGCTCTCCATTCAAGCAGACGCTCTCATCTGTTTGTCTGGGCGGGTGCTTAGTGTGTGTGACGACGCACGCTCCTCTCCCCCAACAGCTTTGGTGCATGAGACGCATGGAGCATCTTCTCTTTCTTCCCCTCCACTCTCTCTCCACCTCTCCCCTCCCCCTCTTCCTCCCCTCTCCCTCTCTCCTCTACCCCTCTTCTCCCCCACCCCTCTCCTCTCACATCACCATCTTCCCCTCTCCTCTACCATCCCCTTCCCCCACCCCCCTCTACCACCCCTACCCCTGTCTCCCTCCTCTCCCCCATTCTCATCCCCCTCTCTCTCCCTTCACCCCTTTTCTCCTCCCCTTCCCCACTCTTTCCCCATCTCCCCCTCCCCACTCTCTCCCTTCCTCCCCCCCTCACTCACCCATCCTCTCCTCCCCTCCACCCCCCTCTGTCTCTGCCCCTATCTCTGTCTCTCCCCATTCTCTCTCTGCCCTCACTCTCTACCCCCCCCCCCCTCTCTCTAGACACACCTGCGAGTTGGGGGCTATGCGTCAGTGGATAGGGCGGTTACGGGGTAAAAGGAGCAAATTAATAATATTAATAAGGGGGTAGATATCAAGGGGGGTAGTTAGCGTGTGTGTGGGATGGTAGTTAGTGTGTGTGACGCCACATGCTGCCCCCCCCCCCCCCCCCCCCCCCGCAACCGCACGTTGGGGGAACACTTGGTCTTATACATTTAAAACTGTGTGTCTGTGGGTGTATGTCATATTCCATTTTCAGATTAGATTTTTGGCCTTTGATTCCTTGGTCCGCCAAAACCACACGCAAAAATTTCACTTTTACATTCGCAAATCCACTCATTACATTTCGTCGTTTTTATGTACACATTTTTAATAAAATCCTTCCCCCCCCCCCCCCCCCCCAAATTTCAAAATGTTAAAAAAGTCAAACAGCTCTCACCCATAGAATGTTGGTGAACGTTCCATCGTGTGATGTCACAATGCCCAATGCTCACAGATGTCACGTGTGTGGGAATAGAGAAAGAGGATTGGGGGTGATAGGCAATGTGGAATAGATGGACTGCCCCCACCCCTCCCCACTCTTTCCCCTCTCTCCCCCTCCCTCCACACTCTTCCCCCTCCCTCCCCACCCCATCTCCCTCCTCTCCTCCCTCCCCCATCCCTCCCCCCCTCGCCCACACCTCCTCCCCCATCCCTCTCTCCTCCCCTTCCCCACCCCTCTCTCCTCCCCCCCTCTCCATCTCCCTCTCCTCACCCCTCTCCCTCTCCTCCTCCCAAACCCATCCCTCTCTCCCCCACACCCTTCCCTCTCTCCCCCGCCCCTTTCCCCTACCCCTCTGTCCCTCTTCCACCACTCCCCCTACCCCTCTCTCCCCACTCTTCCACTTCTCTCCCCCTTCCACCACCCCTCTCCCACCCCTCTCCCATCCCTCTCTCTCCCCCCACCCCTTCCACCTACCCCTCTGTCCCTCTTCCACCACTCCCCCCTACCCCTCTCCCCCTCCCTCCCCACTCGTCCACCTCTTCCCCCACCCCTCTCCCTCCCTACCTCTCTCCCTCCACCACCCTCTCTACCCCCCTCCCTCCCTCTCTCCCCCCCACCCCCTCCCCCACCCCCTCTCCTCCACCCCTTCCCCCTCTCTCCCCCCTATCCATCTCCCTCTCTCCTCACCCCTCTCCCTCTTCCCCTCCCACCCTCTCTCCCCCCTCCCCAACCCCTCTTCATCTCTCCCCCCCACACCCTTCCCCTCTCTCTTGCACCACTCCCCGCTACCCCTCTCCCCATCACTCTCCACTCTTCCCCCTCCCCCACCTCTCTCCCCCACCCCTCTCCCTCCCCCTCCCTTCCCCTACCCCTCTCTCCCCTTCCCCTCATCCCCTCTCTCCACCTCTGTCCCGCCCCTCTAACATCCCACCCCCTACCCCTCTCCCCCCTTCCTGCTCTCCCCACTCTCCTCCCCCTCCCCATCCCCCTCTCACTCCCCCTTCCCCGCTCTCCCCCCCTTCCCCCCTCTCCTCTCCCTCCCCAAACCCTCCCCTTTCCTCCTCCCTCACCTCTCCCCACCCTCCCCTCTCCCCACCCCATCTCTCCCTCTCCCCACCCTCCCCCTGCCTGTGTGTTTGGGGGGTGGTTAGTGTGAGTGTGACGCCGCAGCCCCCCCCCCCCCCCCCGCAAACACGTGTTGGGGAAACAGACCGTGTGTGTGTGTGTAATTTTGCATGTGAAAGTAATTTTGCATGTGAAACGTTTTTTCTCGAAAGCCAGGTGCAAAAATGCGGAGATTTTTACAATTTCGGTAGGGATTTAACTTACGATTTCATAAATGCACTCCTCTCTAGATTTGGTCTATTATTTCACCAGATTTTGAATAAAATTGTTCACAAAACATCAAAAAAATTTACAATCAAACTGCTGCATGAGTCAGTGCCACCTCACAGATGTCCAATCACAATGGATCTCATTTACATATATGACATCACAATTGGACAGGTGTGGGAGATTGGAACCTTCACATGGACCCACTGCGGTGGTGTGAGTCACGTTGCAGCGGCACCTACAGCCTGTCTGTCTTTTTTATTTTTTGGCTAGTTAAATGTAGTGGTTCTTAATACTGTTTTTAACTGTGTATATGTGGGGGGCGGGGGAAACTTTAAAAAATCTCTTCCCTGTATGGGGGACCCGACCTTTTCCCTGTCGGGTCTCCATTGTCGTTGGGGCCTAGCACCGTGGAACGGCCTCCGAACGGAACGACCTGGGGGCTCCAGTCGTGGAGCCTGTGGACTTACCATCGTCAGGCTGGCCGGCCTTGGAGCGTGGGGAGTGGTGGTGGCTCGCTGCTGCGGCCCGACCCCGGAGCTCGGAGGCTCCAGCTGCAGACCGGTGGACTGGGACATCGGGAGCTCACGGGTCCGGGTGGCTGCTTTTCGGATCTCCCGCAACGCAACTTCTCCAGCCCATGTCGCGAGGTTGGAACGACCCGGAGCGGGGCCATACATCGCCCGGCGTCGCTTTAATGGCCGCGGGACATTCCAACGCCCGCCGGGGGCTCCAACTTTGTGAGTTTTGGGCCTGGAGTGGGACCGTACATCGCCCAGCGCGGCCTTAAATGGCCGTGGGACTTACCATCGCCCGCCTGGGGCTTCGACATCGTGAGAGAAATGGTGCAGGGGAGAGAAAGGACTTTGCCTTCCATCACAGTGAGGAGGAGATTCACTGTGATGGATGTTTGTGTAAATTGAATTGTTTGTATGTCTTGTAGGAATTGTCTTTGTTTGTATGGCTGTGGAAACAGAGTTTCGTTTGAGCCTCACTGAGGTTCAAATGACATGTAATAAATATTGTATTGCATTGTAAAATCAAACTGCTTCATGAGTCACAGCGCCATCTCACAGATCTCTCCCCCTCCCTTTCGCAATGCCTTTGCACCTGGCCCAACTGGCCCCGCCCGGCCCCGCCCCCCCCCCCCCCCCCCCCCCCCCCCCCCCCCCAGCCTGCCTGGTGGCCCAGCCCCCCCAGCCTGCCAGGTTGTAGATTCCATTGGTTTCAATTGAATTTAATTTAATTATTTGTCAATTAACATCACTAAGGAGGGGGGAGGAGGGGAGGGGAGGGGGTGTGGTTAGAGGAGGGGAGGGGAGGGGGTGTGGTTAGAGGAGGGGAGGGGAGGGGGTGTGGTTAGAGGAGGGGAGGGGAGGGGGTGTGGTTAGAGGAGGGGAGGGGGTGTGGTTAGATGGGGGGTGGGTTAGAGGGTGGGTGGTTAGAGGGGGGGGGGGGTGGTTAGTGTGTGTGTGACACGGCAGGCTGCTCCCCTGAATTCCATAGAGTTGCTGACAGCTTTCATGTATGAGACGCGCACGCTTCATTTCCAGAACATTCTGAACGCGTGACGTACGGTTGCATTTCGCCCTCTCTCTCTCCCCATCTCTCTCTCTCCCCATCTCTCTCTCTCCCCATCTCTCTCTCTCCCCATCTCTCTCTCTCCCCATCTCTCTCTCTCCCCATCTCTCTCTCTCCCCATCTCTCTCTCTCCCCATCTCTCTCTCTCCCCATCTCTCTCTCTCCCCATCTCTCTCTCTCCCCATCTCTCTCTCTCCCCATCTCTCTCTCTCCCCATCTCTCTCTCTCCCCATCTCTCTCTCTCTCCCCATCTCTCTCTCTCCCCATCTCTCTCCCCATCTGGGTGGGTGACGCCGCATGCACCCCCCCCCCCTCCCCCGCAAACACACTTTGGGGGAACAGACCCAACGGGTCTGCACTTGGTCTAGTACACATTTAAAAAGTGACGTGAATGCCTCAAGGATTCATGAAATTATACATGCAAAAGATAATGAAACTAACAGTAAATGTTCTTTTAAGGAACTTGAGAACAGGATTGTGGCAATGAGAAATATTGATGCATTAAGTTCAATAATATAATAATTAATTCTTTGAACAGATTTTTCTGTTTTCTACCCTGATGCTGTTTTGCATGGTTTGGTGTTAGAGTGTGTTTGAAAAGGTTCCTCATTGAAGTTACTAAGTCTTGTTAGCCGTGTAATTAAAGTACTCTTAACTATTAATAACCATTTTCCAACTAAGGTAGTTGGTTCGAGGGGTTCTAGCAATCATAACCTTTCCTCCTGGAGGCCAAATTTAATTTTTTGATATTTAAACTGTTGATTATTTTCAATGCTGAATTACTCATTTCATGAAGAAAGACAATCCTGAGATTGCTGTTTCAGATTTTTAGGGGAAAAAAATCGTTTCTACCATTCTGAAAATCGTGATTAGTGGAAAGCAAGATATATTTTATTGTTATTTCAACTTTACCTTAGCTGCACTATTAGTTCGCTCTGAGAAGATGTGGTTATTTTTTTGTCAAATCTTGTATAATTGGATGGAGTTACACAAAGACGATCAATTTTAACTCCCTGCATTTCACAAGGTGAAGTAGCCTTCATTGTGTTTGGCGTCTAATACTGCTGCTTTTGTATTTTAACAGCCCCAAACGTAACACTGAGAAACGTCATCGAGAGCAAGAAAATAAGTACATTGAAGAACTTGCTGAACTGATATTCGCTAATTTTAATGACATTGACAACTTCAACGTTAAGCCAGACAAATGTGCAATCCTAAAAGAAACTGTGAAAAGAATCCGGCATATAAAAGAGCAGGGTAAGTTAACTAATGACACAGAATTTGCCTGTTTTTAAAAGGATTAATGTTAGATGTGTTTGGGACATAGTTCCACATTAAAATGCAATGGTCCAAATGCAGTTGTTGCACTTCCCAATTTCAGACGCCCTATTTCCTGTTCACATCCTCCATTTTGATGTTTGCAGCTTATCAGTGGTGCACATGAATTCTAGGTCTGGTTATTATGATTTTGAAAAATTGGAAATCGAGTGAGTACATGCAAGGGCAAATCCATGTCGGCAATATAGAAAAACTGAAAATTCATGTTAAGACTGATAATTTAACTGTCTCTTGGAAAAAGAAAACTATACACTATCATTTTCATGATGGCTTGGAATAATCCTAATAGTAAAAAAAAACATTTCTTATTTATTGTTTTATTCCTTTCAAGAGTTTGAGAACACTTTCCTTGAGTGGTGTTGCTTGGAATCCCACACGGGTGACCCCTTATAGTCATTGTCTTTAATTGGAACCTAATCAAACCGTGTAATTTGCTTTCAGCTGCAGCTGTAGATGTTCCTCTTCCATTCTGTTAGGGCAGATTTCACTTTTCATAAGAGATAAATTCATATGGAAAATGTGTTGTTTAATTTTAAATGTCTTGCAACTTATTCCAGTTGCACAGGTTAGAAATGGTGGTTGGCTGTGGGCGTGTTTGAAATTGCACTAGAGTGAATCATCTGTCATATTTTGATTACAATTTGAGAAATCTAGAGTTATGGGCGAAGTTGTAGTTTGGAGAAAATTAAATCTGCCATCCTCACCTGAAGATATGATGGATTGCCAATAGAGAACACAAATCATTTAAAAGGAAGCAGACATTAGCAGAATTGCAAAGTTGAAATAACAACAGAAAATGCAAGAAAAACTCAGCAAATCAGACACATTCTGTGGAATGAGAAACAGTTAACATTTCAGGATTGGAACAGGGCTGGGTTCTGATTAAGGGTCTTGCAACTGAAATATTAACACTCACTTTCCATAGATGCTGCCTGATCACCTGAATTTTTCCAGCATTTTCTGCTTTTATTTCAGATTTCCAGTGTCTGCAGTTTGCTGATATTCATTGTTGTAAAGGAACTGACAATGCGAACTAAGTTCTGGATTAACAGTCTGGCAATTGCGATTTTGAATTCACGTATTTTATTTTGTATTATACTAGGTCAATTAAAAATGAAATGCTTGTCTCAGTGACATTAACTATGGAGTGGAATAAAATCACATCTATTGTATAAGCGTACGTCATTTAAGGAAATCTACCATTCTCATCCGACAGATAAGGCCTCTGGTGACTCCCGAGCCATCAATGTGTTAAATGCTTTTAAACTCTTAAATGCTTCGTCAGTTTGGGGACAATTCAAGATGGACAAAAAACATTGCATTATCGGTTATGTCCAAGTCCTGTAAATTGATAAATAAAAACCAACCTTGCTAGGAAATAAAAGACTGAGGGAGATCGGGAGTTCCTCTATTGTGAAAATTTATAAAAGATTAACTAAATCTAAAAAAATGATTGAAGGGAGATGCTCAGCATTGTGAAGAATTTGGGGGTTTATTAGAGGCCTCTGTGTGTTGTGGAGGAGATTGACCGACGAGCAAGACTCCCAGTCATGACAATAATCTAGAAAACCACAGAGAGCTTGCAAAGCTGTTGGGGGGTGTGAAGTTAAGGAATTATTATTATTATTTTCACTTTGCAACTCTGTCTGGGTTTTAAGAGAGATGTTGAAGTGCCTGAATATATGAACAACCTTCAAGACTTGGATTCAAAGAGTGTTAAGACAGTGCTTTGTCACAAAATAAGGAAATGGGCTTGTCAGAAGTGGCTGAGTGGTGAAATGGTGCTTGTTCCTCTTGCATCAGAGCCGGACCAAAAAGAAAGGAAGTCGCCAAAGATCTTTGGGAGGAGTGGGGGTGGAGTGGTGAGGGCCATGGGGGGAACAAACCCGTCAATTCATGACTGTGTTAGAAATAAGACAAATGCAAAAGTGACATCAAAGAGCTAAAGTAAAGGTGAGACTTTTATTAATCAGTTAAAAAATAAAGCACGGTTGAAATCAACAAAAGATGTCATAAACTTTCGTGTCATTTTTGAAGTTGGTGAGTAAAATTGCAAGGACATCCACTATCAACGTTTTAAGTTTGTGAAATCTTTTGTTGATTTTGATTCTGCTTTATTTTGTAATGAATGATGTTGATGAGAGTGATGTTGATGAGAGTCAGTTAACATTTATTTATTCTCCTCCCTAGTTAACATTTTACAGAAACGGATGTATCATGCTCAAATGCTTGGAAGTATCAATGGTTGCTACACTATTTAATAGAGAATTGTTGCACAAGTATCAATAGAAGTGTTAGCTGGTGATTTTCCGAAGGAACTCTCTGGAGAAGCCGCCTTCTGACAGCCGATGCTCTTAAGAGACAATGATATCTGATTAGAGCAGGGAGGTTACAAGTTTTATTTTCCAAGAGTAGTTCTCGTCTAAATTTAATAATATTTATGGGTGCTTGTTTATGTGTATGGGTGTCCATCAATTGGGTATTTGTAACAAAGACATGGCCTGTAAACTACAGTAAGTGTAGGTCAAGCTTCCTCAAATGTTCTTCATGGGAATCAATCTGGGAAATCTGCACGCCACTGATCTCAAAGCCACTCTATCCCTCCTTGAGAACAGACTTGTTGTGGAATCATCCTTTACAATCAGCATTTGTCTTGCAATTTCTGCAGCTGATCATAGGCAAACAACAGTAGATTTGGGAAAATCTGCAAGGTTGCAGACATTTTGTTAACTTTTAATGACGGTTATGATATAGTTTGACACGATTTAGAGAATATACTGCTACGGTAGCTAACAATTCTGCCACTGTATGTGGAGTTCCGGGTGACCAGAATCAAATGACTGGTGTCATATGTTGTGGTGGGAGGTGGTTGCAGAATTAAGATTGAAGAAATTTTGAAGTTTTAGTTTTGAGATTCAGGGAGCCTGAGGAAAGCAGTGAACGCTGAAGTGATAAGAAAACTCGACTGCATAAGACGGTGATAGAGTTCTGTACCAAGTATAATCTTTATAGGAAAAAGTTTGGGAGACCAGCAGAAAGTGCATTAGAGAAGGCCATATTTAGATTCACAAAGCCATGGCTAAGGTTTTAACAATAATGTGTGCAGCTAACAATGTTGCAGAGATGCATGCAAGTGGTTTTATGATGTGACACTCGGTGTTTAATTCTGTGGGAAGGGAATAGCATGCTGTTTTTCATAAAAAATAATTGAAATTGTTTTGGTTTTCTCAAGTTGATGCAAGTTCCAATTCACCAGCGACTTAGTCTGGGAAAAATCTAACAAGATGGCAAACAGATAAATGGACATAAATCTTGTGTTTGCAAATTAGGTGATGGGTGGAATATGTGAATCTAAATGAAAGAAAGGTTGGATAAAAATACAATACAATACCGTTTATTGTCATTTGAACCTCAAATGAAGCCACACAACAAGAAGAAACAATTTTATAAGACACACAACCAACTCATTTCACACAAACATCCATTACAGTGAATCTCCTCCTCACTGTGATGGAAGGCAAAGTCTTGTCTCTCCCCTGCTCCCCTGATGACAAGAGATGAAACTGTAAACCGCTGTAAACTGGGAAAGAAGCCATCGTAAGAGATGCAAGAACGGATCTAGTGAGGACAGCTCTCCTCAACAGATCTCGCAGGACAATGAAGTTGTTGACGGCTTCACAGTATGATTGTGAAAAGTAAGGGAGGATACTGCAATAAATTGCAAGAAAAATATAGAGTATTATGAATAGGACAATCTGCTAACGTGCAGAACAGAAAAAAATTAAAAAGATGATTTTATGGGAAGTTGAGTGTTGTAGTTTGGGTTGTTTGGTGGAAATATGGTATTTGATAGGAGATAGCAGTTGAAAGGGTCACCAGTGCAGAATGTCAGGCTATTGGGGGATATTGTAGGAGACTATGGGGTGAAGCTATAGGATAGATTAACAGATAACATTGCTGCTGGTTTTGTATTTTATGGACATGAGGATCAAGTAAGAATTGTGAGGAGACACTTAGACTTTGGGTGAAGCAAGTGAAGATGAGGAGAGGAATAGGAATTTAAGTCTGCTGACTTTTATAAGGGAGAGCAACTCATCTTTAACCTCCTGTTACCATTTACTTGGTGTGGGTAGGTGGGCTGTGCTCCGAGTCCCATTTCTTTTGTATGTCTCTCGTGAATGTTGGCCCTTGATGAGGACTTAGAGAGAGATATTAATGATTATTGACAACAGTCAAAACCGTTGGGCCTGTGCAATATTTGCTTTAGTGAAGTTGGAGTGGAAGGAGATGTGAAGAAAACAGTTTGAGTTTAGTTCATTGTCATGTGCATATTGTCAGGTATAGTGAAAAGCTTTTGTTGCATGATAACCAGTCAACAGAAAGACAATACATGATTACAATCGATCCATCCACAGTGGAACACAAACGATCTCTTTAAATAATGCACGGCTAACATCAAGAAATTTTGAAGGGGAAAAAAGTAAATTTTTTAGCTTGAGGAGTCAAGCACATAAACCTGGATGTATTAAAGGTAATACTTGGGAAATGTTTGGTCAGAACTGGTGTGAACAGACGTTGATGTGCATGTGAATATTACATGCAGGCTTCACTAAGTTGGAAACTGTTAGTGAGCTTTTATTAGGCCCATATTGATGGCATGGTCACACAATCTTGTGTATGTCCCTGGTGAATGTCAGCACTTAATAAAAGACCATAGTCCTCCTTATGTAGAAACTAAGAACTGCAGATGCTGGTTAATACATAAAAGGACTGAAGAAAGGTCTCGACCCAAAACGTCAACCATTCCTTCCTCTCCAAAGATGCTGCCTGTCCCGCTAAATTACTCCAGTTTTTTGTGTCTATCTTCTGTTTAAACCAGCATCTGCAGTTCCTTCTTCCACAAAGGACACAAAATGCTGGAGTACTGAAGCTTAGCAGCTCAGCCACCAACCGTGAAGAGTAAATTACATTTCAGGTGGAGATCCTTCTTCAGACTTCCTTATGTTAGTGTTGAGTAAAAATTGTGAAAGAAGACCGAGACAAACTGGAAAATTGTTCTGAAATTCGGATTGGAAAAGAAAGGAAGTTGAAAAGATTGTATCGGAATAAACTAAATAGGATCATTGGGAGGGGAATATGGAGGAGATGCAGTAAATGGTGGTGGGACATCACAGTGGGTACTTAATATTAACGTAGCTATGGTCATATTTAGGGCAAGTTCGAGTGGTGGTCGGCAGAGAACTTGAGCAAAAGATGAGAATGACGTTTAGTAGCCAGAGGCTGATTGCAATAAAAATTGAGAGTTGTGAATTTTGGATATTTCAGAGGTTCTCTGAAAAACATCCTGGGGAACAATTTGTTCTTTGATGCAATATTTGGTTGTCCATGTGTGATTTGAAGCCTGGAATATTTTTAAACTGTTCAGTTGCAAGCCCTGCTTCTTGGTTGACGCTCATGTTCTGGAAGTAGTCAGAGGTTATCTAAAATCTCTCCTAAAATGATGATGCAGAGGTCTTGGGTAGTAATAGAAGGTTAATTCCGAGCAATCACCAGACAATGATTTTTAGGTGTTCGTTCATTGACAGAATGCACTTTTTTGTTCAGATGTTTTTGTCTTTTGATCTGATATTTCTAGAATAAAATCTGATATGCTCAAATGTCAATAACCTAGCCCAACTGATTTGCTCTTCGATGCCATTAATGTGCAAGTCTTTTAAAATTACATCCTTATTTACCTTAAAATGCCAGATAAATGTTTTCAGCGCTTTGTCCTTGTTTGCTCTCTTATTTTGCTCATTGATTTGAAAGAGGCTGGAACAGTTGGATTGTTCAACTAGCAATTCGAATATGGTTAATTTCTGAATATGTACTTTTTCATACATTTCTAGTATTCTGTACACAAGGAGTTTGGTAGCTTCCTGAAATATCACCTTGGAGACTGTTTCTGGGAAACGTATCCACTACCTGTGAGATATTGAGAACGTGGTGGTCTTTCTCCAACAGGAGAGATGCACAATTGATCTCAACCTGAATACAGAAGCAACTACCAAGGTGGGGAAAGAAGCAGAAGGCAAACCACTAATTCCATCCTCCTCATTGATATCAGTGGTTGAACCAGATCCCTTTCTGTCCCAAATGACCAGGGCAGAGCTCATGATCTCACATTCTTCATCGTAACAACCATCTGGTATCCACCGTCTAGAACTTTACTTGTTTCTACCCCTTCACCAGCTACCCTCATGCTCAAATTCCCATTCCTACCTTTGTCACCTCTGAACAAGCATTCGCATGTGACTGTGCTTAGTCTTCCATCCATTACCATTGACAGATGTAAGTACATCTAACACTGCCAGATGTCCTCTGACCTATATCCAGTCTGTGCAGAGTTTGTCCGTTCTCCTAGCGACCATCTCTCTGTGGGTTTTCTCTGGGTGCTCCGGTTTCCTCCCACATTCCAAAGACATGCAGGTTTGTACATCAATTGGCTTCTGTAAATTGTTCCCAGTGTGTAGGATGTGAAAGTGGGATAACACAGAACTAATGTATGGATGATCAATGGTCAGTATGGACTCGGTGCGGCAAAGGGTCTGTTTCCACATTGTATCTCTAAACTACTTCCACATCATTCCTTTGCTGGTTGGCATTGGTTCCCAGTGCTGATTTAAAATTAGCCTTCCATATTTCAGTCCTATCATGGCCCTTTTCTTTAATCTTCACCAGGCTTACCTGATAACTTCCAGCTCTCTCTGACAGAGCAAAAATCAAATTAATCTTATTAATTCACAGTGTTAACTTTATGAGCCAGTCCCACTTATGCGACTTTTTAGGCGACTGCAGGAGACTCTGCGGTCGCCACATGTTCACAGGTGGTTGCCGGGTAGTCGTCTTCATGGTTGTGAGGAGTTCCCGCATTCTGGGAACTATTCGCGGCCTCATTATGGTCGTCGTGGATTTTTCAACGTGTTGAAAAATTAGCAGCGACCAAAATGAAGCCGCCATGGAGGGTAGCGAGATTTCTCGTGCCATAGGTGGGTCGCCAGGAGGTCCTAGTGGGTTGCCAGGAGGCCAAAGGTTGTCGTAGGTTGTAGCCGGTGCTGACCGATGAATTTCATTGGCGCATTCGGGGGAAAAAACGTAAGCAGTAGTTTTCAGTACCAAGGATAACCGAGCAGTAATGTTAATGTCCGCCAAGCTACACAACCGTGTACCTCTGGCTTCTTAAAAGTTGTATCTCTGGCTTCTTAGAAGTTGACCACTCCTTTCTCCCGCTTCTCCCCCACTCCCCCCCCCCCCCCCTCTACCCCCTGCTCCCCCCTTTCCTTTGACTTTGCTCCGTGTGAATTTCATTCAGACAGTGCTACCCCCGCTTGCACTGTCCCCCGCCTGCATAACTTGACAGTAGCCTGAAATATCGCCTAAGTGGGACAGGCCCATAAGGATGACCATGAACAATAGAGAGAAGCATGAAATTATATATCAATGCTAACATAGAAATATTTTGCAGGTATGTGCATAGAAGCCTGTTCAGTCAAAATCTGAGACCATGGTGAAGAAGAAAGATATTTGGAGGAGTGACTAAAAGCTACCACCACCATATCTTGCATTTATATAATGCCCTTACTGTTGTGAAACTATCTGAGGGACGATATCAATTAAAGTTCGATACCAAAGTCAGGACACAAAATCCTGGTTAGAATGTTGAATTTTAAACTGAAGAAAGGTTAATGAAGGAAATTTAAGTTTGGGATCTTGAAGAATAAATGAGGGGGAAACTGGTAGATATGACATATGTCTTCAGAGCACCCTTGATTAGATGCCATGCAAGAAGTGATAAATCAAAATGAGGATATGTGGAATTTGTGGTACTATCCTCGCATATATTGAAGATTGATTAATGGAGAGAAAACAGGTAAATTATTTTTGGGTTGGGAGGCTGGGAGTAGTCAGATGGCTCAGGTGCTGTTCACAATCTACATCCATGATTTGGATGAAAAGACCATGTATAATATATCCAGATTTGATGTTGATAGAAAATGAACTACAAATCTAAAATCAAAAACAAAAATGCTGGAAATAGCAATTCAGATTCTGTCTGTGGGAATAGAAATGGAGTTAACTTTTCAGGACAACGACCCTTTGTCACAACTTTGTGACTTAGGATCTTGAAAATGTTATTCTGTTTCTTTTCCCACAGATGCGGCCTGACTTGTCGAGTATCTCCATCGTTTTCTGTTCATAAATTTGGGTGCAGTTGTGAATTATGAAGAGGATGTCAAGAGGCTTCAGAGATTTTATAGAACGAAAAGCAATAAAAAGCTACAGGTGCTGACAATCTGAAAGACAAAATACATTGGGTTACAAATCTGAAACATTAACTCTGTTTCTCTTTGCGCTCACATCGCCTGACCTGATGAATGTTTCAAGCATTGTCTATTTATATTTTGATGTTACATAAGCAGGCTAAGTGAAGAGGTAAGCCATGGCATTTAGAATGCCATGTAGAAAAATGTGACGTAGGAAAAAATTAAAAGCAGAATATTTTAAATGATGAAAGATTTGAAAGGTGTTTTGGTGCAGAGAGACCAGAATCTACTTGCAAATGATTCACTGAATATTAGTGTGAAGGTACAGTAAATAATTAGGTTGATAAACAGTGTGGAGTCTTCATTGCAAGAGGATTTGAGTCTAAGTGTAATGATATCTAACTGCAATTATCTAGGTCCCTAATGAGACATATGAGTATATGCAATATTGTGTGAGAAACGTTATACTTGCAGTAGAATGAATACACTGATGAATTCCTGGAATACAATACAATACAATTCAATTTATTGTCATTTGGACCCCTTGAGGTCCAAACGAAATGGGGAGAGATGGGGTCTAGCTATTGGGAAGCACTTCCTAGAGTTTAGAAGAATGAGAGATCATAATATTCAGAGTTTAAGTAATTCCTTAAGGGCCTGTCCCAGTGTACGAGGTAATTCAAGAGCTCTCCCGAGTTTGAAAAAAAATCAAACTCGTGGTGAGCACGTAGAATGTACGTAGTGGGTACGTCGGAGCTCGGGACGTCTCTTAGCGGCTCGTAACGCTAACGGCAGGTACTCGGGAAACGCGGTAAGCTCGTGAAGACTCGTGAAGATTTTTCAACATGTTGAAAAATGTCCACGAGTGCCCCGAGTACCTTCGAGCGGCTATTTCCGTAATTCTCCGAGTTCGAATCAGGGCAAACTCGGGAGAACTCTTGAATTAGTTCGTACAGTGGGACAGCCCCATTAGGACTTGACGTGGTAGATGCAATGATAATGGTTTCCCTTTGTCTGTGGTGTCTGTGTAATTCAGTATTGAGATTAGAAGAAATGTATTTCCTCAAAAGATAGTATATATCTAGAAAGCTCGACCCATGAGGCTTGGTGAAATGCAGCTTCTGAATACATTCAGGTGGCGCTGTGGTCCAAGTTCAACCCTGATCTTCATTCTTGGTATTGGTTTATTATTGTCTTGTGTACCGAGATACAGTGAAAAACTTTGTTTTGCTTGCTGTCCAGGCAAATCATTTGAGTGCAATCAGGTAATTAAAAAAAAAGAAAATAAACAAAATGCAGAATGTAGTGCGACAGCTCCAGAGAAAGTGCTGATAAAACAAAGTGCAAGGTCCACAACAAAGTGGATTTAAAGATTGGCAAATTATCCCTTTCATATGAGATCTCCATTAAAGAGTTTGATAATGGCGGGGAAGAAACTGTTCTGGTTGGACGTGCTTTAAACCTATTGATTCTTTTGCCTGACTGGAGAGAGGAGGAGAGAGTTTGCGAGTGGTCCTTGATTTTGTTAACATTTTCCCGAGGCGGCACGAAGGAGTAAATAGAGGGGAAGGCTAGTTTGTGTTGTGGACTGGGCTGTGTTCACAGCTTTTTGGAATTTTTTGCGTACCAGTGTGATGCATCCGGATACAATGCTTTGTAAGGTGCATCTGTAGAAATTAGTAAGAGTCATTCTAATGAATGACATGGCAAATGCTAAGAGCTAAATGCGCCTCGTCATGCTATTTTGTAAGTTTGTAATGAAGACTTGGTCTCCAGTGCGGGCAGAGAGATTTGAAATTGCAGTTTAGTTTTGGGATACATTGCAGAAAAAGGCCCATCGGCCCACTGACTCCGCGACGACCAACAATCCCTGCGCACTAACACTATCCGGCATGCACACGCACACTAGGGACAATTTACAATTTAACCAAAGCCAATTAACCTATAAACCTGCATGTCTTTGAAGTGTGGGAGGAAACCGGTTACAGGGAGAAAATACAAACTCCGTACAGACAGCACCCATAGTCAGGATCATACATGAGTGTCTGGCACTGTAAGGCAGCAACTCTATGCCACCGTGCCACCCTCGCGTTGTGAACAGTTGTGAAAGAGGTCAGAATTGAGGGAGCACTGAGATCTTGGAGAGTTAGATGGCTACAGGAGTTAGTGAGGTGGAGGCATTCGAGGCATTGGAGGATAACAGAAAAGAGAATTTAAAATTTGCATGACCCAGAGCGTGTATCGGCAATTGATGTGAAGGGAATGGTGTGAGCTTGTGTGAAGGGAATGGTGTGAGCTATGGCAGTAACATTTTGAATGAGCCTAGGTTTATGTAGGTGAAAGATGAGGAACCAGCTTTGACACGGTTAGAATACTAAAGTCTAGAGGTGGCAAAAGCAATAGAAACTACTAAAGTTTTGAGGTGAATATGATGATGGAGTAAAAATGTGCTTGGGACCTCATGTCAGGGCAGAACAATCTGGGTTCCCTGGGGAGCAGAATGAAATTATCAGATAGGGAAATAAATTTATGTCAGTGCCCAAAGATGGTAGCTTTGATCTTAGTTTTTAATTGAAGAATATTTTTGCTCATTGATACAAAGGACAAAAGATATTTATTGTCACATACACCATTTCTGGTGTAGTGAAATTTGAGTTGCCATTTGCAGCACACCAATAAAAGTAAGACACCACATTAAAAAAGAATTGAACTTTAAACATAAAAACATCCCCCCACAATGGTCCCCACTGTGAGGGAAGGTACAAAGTCCAGTCCTCTTCCCCTTGTTCACCCATGGTCGGGCCTATTGAGGCCTCCGCAGTCGCCGCAACGGCGGCCTGATGTTCAGGCCCTCACGCCAGATGATGGGGCTTCGGCGTCGGGAGAACACTCTTTAGCGGCTTGGAACGTCTGGAACGGCCACTTCCTCCCCGGAGACCACGGCCCCCGAAATCCACAGGCCGCGCTAGTCAGAGCTCCGACACTGGCAATGTCGGCGAGAGATCCCAAGGTAAAACTTGAAATGCAACATTATTTTTTCCAATTGTGTTATGAAAGACTGCATGGAGATGACAGAGGAAGGAGCCCAGTTTGATTATTGGAAAATGCAGAGGCAACAATGAAGGAGCAAAGGATAAGTCAATTCAGGTGATGCTCTGGCTATGAGTACTGTTGCCATGGAGATCCAGGTTAGCGCGTACAAGCAGAATCAAAACCATTGATGGAGATGCTTTGGCTGTGATTAAGTTAATTAAGAATGGAAACCACTGGAAAAAGTCCAATAAGTACCACAAAGAAGGAAGGATGTTGAAAGAAGATGGTACTGTTGACTTTGCCAATGTCCACAAAGAGTGAAAGACATGGGACAATGCTGATCCTAATGCTTATCAGTCTCAGCTTTAATTTATGTTATGTCATCCAATTTAAACCTAATGCTTGCAGATTTCACTGTTCCATTTGCAAGTGCTTTCATATGTCAAACGGATCTTTTACTATTTTGACTTTTGTTTTAACTTAACTCTTACATAGTTCTCTTTTGTTGTACTTCGCTGCAAGTACTGTTCAAACCATCCATTGATTAACTGATTCTGCTTAAATTCAAGATGTGAATTTATGCAAATTGACATTTAAGCAGCACAGCATTAAGTAACCACATTTTTTGCATTTGTCAACTTTACAGTAAAATAAAGATTTTTTTCCCTGTTCAAAGTATGATTACTTTTTCCATATTTCAAATAATTAGACATTAAAGTGGAGTTGACTTTAAATAGGATAAATTAGTAACTCCAGTTTTTTAAATGGGGCAAAGCTATATAAATTCGGCCAGGTTAAGTTTAGATCCTTTTGTATATTTAGATGAAAATTCTGTGTTCCCAACCCACTGTACCAGCTGTACTTTAGGAGAGTTATTTTACACTATATTAGTGCATCAACTGAATGGAGACATTGTCTTCTGTGGTCCATAATGTAAACAAGAATGATTGACTTATCCAGTCACCATCATACACACACTGATATTTTAGGGTCAGAATAAATGGTTACTTGTTACGTTATAATTATGGGAAGCTAGCCTACAGAAACTAGTCTCCTTCACTTTAAGCTGAAGTGGGGGAAAAAATAAAATCATATAAAATAAACATATATGCCACGTGATGAAATGGCTAAGTTTGAAATCTTTAATTTTAAAGAGAATCTGGGTTTCCAAGACCGACATTTCAAATGTAGAGATTTTCTTGGAGTAATTGCTTAAGACTTGATGTTTCTAATTATTGCTAAAGACTGATAATAACCTTAAAAATAAAATTGCCTTGCTGTCATTAAAATGCAGTGTGCCCTGTAAGCACACGATAAAGATGAAAATGTTTGTATATGAAGTATCTTGCCGTCTCCTGATATTCCAAAGTGCTTTACAGTGAATGAGATACTATTGCAACTGTAGTTATTGTTGCATTGGAATGAATTATGACAAGAGATCATTGGTTTAAGGTGTGAGGCAAAAATATTAATAGGAACCTGAGGAGAAACTTATTTTTCCCAGCAGGTGGTGGGAATATGGAACAAGCTACCAGTGGAGGTAGTTGAGGCAGATACTATAACATTTAAAAAGACATTTGGACAGGGACATGAATAGGAAAGGTTTAGAGGGATATGGGCCAAACGAGGGCATTTGGGACTAGTGTAGACTGGGCATCTTGGTTGGCATGTGCAATTTGGGCTGAAGGGCCTGTTCCCATTCTGTATGACTGAGTGATCTGTTCACAAGGCCTGATAAACCGCAATGAGATGCATGATGTGGAAGTTTTTTTAATAATCCAAATTGTTCAACTGATTAGTTTGAGTAATGCCATCAATCTGAAGGATGGGCCCTTGATGATGTTGGCAGCCTTTTTGAGGCAGCGACTGCGAATGATCCCATCGATGGTGGGGAGGTCAGAGCCGATGATGGACTGGGCAGTGGTCACAACTTTCTGCATTCCCTTCCGCTCCTGGACGCTCAAGTTGCCGAACCAAGCCACGATGCAACCAGTGAGTATGCTCTCTACTATGCACCTGTAGAAGTTCGAGAGAGTCCTCTTTGACATACTGACTCTCCGTTATCTTCTCAGGTAGTTGAGACGCTGATGTGCTTTCTTTATAATTGCATCAGTGTTCTGGGACCAGGAAAGATCTTCGGAAATATGCACGCCCAGGTATTTGACGTTCTTGATCCTTTCCACCATAAACGGGATTGTGGGTCCCTATCCTACCCCTTCCAAAGTCTACAATCAGTTCCTTGGTTTTGCTGGTGTTGAGAGCCAGGTTATTGTGCTGGCACCATTTGGTCAATCGGTCGATCTCACTTCTATACTCTGACACGTCACCATCAGTGATTCGTCCCACAACAGTGGTGTCGTCGGCGAACTTGATGATGGAGTTCGCACTATGTCCAGCTACACAGTCATGAGTATAGAGTGAGTACAGCAGGGGGCTGAGCACGCAGCCTTGAGGTGCTCCCGTGCCGATTGTTATCGAGAATGACACGTTTCCACCATTACGGACAAACTGGTCTGTGGATGAGGAAGTCGAGGATCCAATTACAGAAGAATGCGCAGAGACCCAGATCTGAGAGCTTGGTAACCAGCTTGGAGGGGATGATGGTATTAAACGCTGAGCTGTAGTCAATGAATAACGGCCTGACATATGAGTTTCTGTTGTCCAAGTGGTTCAGAGCGGAGTGGAGAGCTAGTGAGATCGCATCCACCGTTGATCTGTTGTGGCGGTAAGCCTACTGCAGTGTGTCGACGTTCTTGTCGACGTAGGATTTGATATGCACCATAATCAACCTCTCAAAGCACTTAATCACCACAGACGTTAGTGCCACTGGTCGATAATCATTGAGGTACGTCACCTTGCTATTCTTGGGCACCTGTATTATTGATGCCCTTTTAAAGCAGGTGGGAACCTCAGACCTCAGAAGTGAGAGGTTGAAAATGTCCATAAAAACTCCAGCCAGTTGGTCCGCACAGGTTTTTAGAACACGACCAGGTATACCATCAGGTCCAGGCGCTTTCCGAGGGTTCACCCCCCCGAAGGATCTTCTGACATCGGCCTCTGTGACTGAAATGCCATCACAGCGAATGGGGGCTCGAGAAGGCACATCAGTGTTCTCCCTACCAAAACGTGCGCAAAACGCATTGAGCTCATCAGGGAGTGATGCTTCGCTGACAATTGAGCTTCCTCTTGATTTTGCCTTGTAGGAGGTGATGGCATTCAAGCCATGCCACAGTTGCCGAACATCCATCTCATCCTCTAGCTGGGAGCAGGTCCCTTTTGGCCTTTTTGATGGCCTTACCAAGGTCGTATCTGGACTTTTGTAGACCTCTGCATCTCCAGGCCTGAATGCCCGGGATCTGGACTTCAGAAGAGTGCGGAGCTCATGGTTCATCCAAGGCTTCTGGTTAGGAAACACTCGGAAGGTTTTTGTTGGGAAGCAGTCCTCCACACATTTCTTTATGAAGTCTGTAATGACTGTGGCGTATTCATCCAGGTCCGTTAACATTGCCCATTCTACAGACAACTAACAGTCCTGGAGTTGTTCCTCTGCCCCCGCCCCCACCGACCAGCTCTGTACAGTCCTCACCTCATGGGGTAGGCAGGAAACTGCAGTATGGTCAGATTTACCAAAGTGAGGGCGAGGGATAGAGGGATAAGCAGTGGTCGTGCAGCAGTGGTCGAGGGTGTTTGATCCTCTGGTGCTGCAGGACACATGTTGGTGGAAGTTAGGGAGTGATTTCTTCAGGTTGGCTTTGTTGAAGTCCCTGGCTTTGGTGGTAAACGCCTTGGGGTAAGCCATCTGGTGCTTGTTGACCAGGGCGTGCCGCTCCCCCAGTGCCAGATGGGCATCAGCCTGGGGAGGGATGTAGACTTCGGTCAGGATGATGGTGGTGAATTCCCTCGGTAGGTAGAAGGAACGGCACTTCACATCCAGGTGTTCCAGGTGTGGAGAGCAGGAGTTGGATAGGACTGCCACGTCTGAGCACCACGCAGATTTGACCATGAGGCAGACGCCCCCTCCTCTACCTTTCCCAGATGCCAGTGTACGGTCCATGCGATGGCTGGAGAAACCTTCAGGCTGGACTGCTGAGTCTGAGGAGCTGGGGGTGAGCCATGTCTCTGTGAAACAGAACACAGAGCATTCCCTCAGCTCCCTTTGGTAAAGCAGCTTTGCTCTTAAGTCCTCCACTTTGTTTTCAAGGGACTGTACATTGGCCAGTAGGATTGTAGGGAGAGTGGGTCGAAGTCCCCTGCGCTTCAGACTGACCTGAAGTCCTGCCCGTCGGCCACGTTTCCGGACACAATGGAGGCCTCTCCGTTGTTTCGAGGTACTGTGTTTACTGTACCTGCTGGTTCTGCGAACCTGTGCTGGAACGGGGATTGTCAACACTGAAACATTTTGTTAGAAAGCATAATTAAAACTTCAGAACAGCATATAGTTTCAATTCTTGGATAAGCAAGAGATCACCAATAATGTAGTTCTTCAAATATAAAGGAGAAATAACTTCCGAAGGCAGGTTGATTGAAATATTGTTTCAATATCAGTTGGTGAGGTGGTGTGTTATAACAGGTAACCTCAAGCGTATACAGTATAGTAAAACAGGGATGCATTTGATTATGTTAGTGTTAAACAATACCTAATGTGGAAAAGTGGAGGTAATAAAACAAAACAAAGAGGAAATAAACAATCGGCAATACCTCCATAATAAGATTGGTACAGAATAAATGAGTTGGATGATCAGCCATGATCATATTGAATGGCGGTGCAGGCTCGAAGGGCCGAATGGCCTACTCCTGCACCTAATTTCTATGTTTCTAAATATTGGAAATATTTAAACATGCTGCTTGAGCTGCGAAGTAACAGGTCTGTGATTGGGTGGTTGTGTGGACCAACATGGTCAGCCGGCGAAGAGGGCGCAAAGTCCAGGAAGATCAAGCAGATATTATTGACATACCTGGAGCATGTTTACATTAATATAGTTAAAGAAAATATGTTGATGTAATGAGTTTGTGAGGGTGGTGTATTATAATGAGAAGGGGATACCAGGAACACAGCAGACCAATTGATGTAAATTAACTTTACATTTAGGAATGTTAAGTGCCTTAAACAATGTAATAGGCAAAGTAGTTTGTTCATTTCTTGTGCAAAACAAGAATAATAAGTATATGGAAAGTGTAGGTCAGAAATATCCAAAATAAACATTTCCTATGAAAGGGATATCAAAAACAAGAAGTCATTGGTTTAAGGTGAGAGGTAGGAGATTTTGACATACTTATATGGGCAAGACTTGGAAGAAATGCTATAGTAACTCAGCGGGTCAGGCAGCATCTCTGGAGAAAGGAATGGGTGACGTATGGGGTCGAGACCCTTCTTTAGACTGAGTGTCTGGAGAGGGGGAAACTTTCTGTTCTAGGCCTCCTCCAGTTTCCTTCTCCCCTGACTCTCAGTCTGAAGAAGGGTCTCGACCCAAAATATCACCAATTCCTTTTTTCCAGAGATGCTGCCTGACGCGATGAGTTACTGCAGCATTTTGTGTCTATCTTTGGTGTTCCAGCATCTGCAGTTCATTCCTACACTAGACTTGGAAAAATATAATCCTCATGCAGGCAAATGGGATTCATGTTGATTGGCAAACAAGTCGTCATAGACATAGTAGGCCAAAGGGTCCGTTACTGTGCTATACAATTCTGACTATTGTTAAATTTATGCTAGCACGAGTATGTGTTGCTAAAGATTAAGGCAATGCTAGCCGAAGACATTATTCTCTGGAGCAAGATAAGGGTATGAGAGAACAGGAAAGATATTTCAATCAGGCATCAGCAGCCAAATATAAAATGGAAAAACCCCAGTGATTTAATCAAATTAGTAGTTCGTGACTGCTGCATGACCCTGTGTGTCCAGGAAACTCTGGACAGCAATACTCATTTTGACTAGTTATCTGAATATGGTGCTGGCAATGTACAGGAAATGAAAATTGTAGCACCTTGGGGGACAGCAATCTCAGAATGAACAAGTTCAGTGAGATTTGGATTCAGCTATTCCAAAAACCAAGAGCTAGATTTATGGTTCAATTTCAAGAAATATGGTTGTTCAGGGAGGCACCACAGATTGCAGATGTTGGGATCTGGAGCTGAAAAAACCCCAAAACACTAAAAGAACTCAATGTGTCAGGTTGCATCTGCGGAGGCAAAGGGATGGTCAACATTTCGAGTTGAGACTCTGCAACAGGTCTAAGAGTGTAAAGGGGAGGTGGCTAACAAATTGCCCACACTATTTTCGGATAACAAGTTAAAAAAGAGCATTGCTGTCCAGAATTTCTTGGAGGCACTAGGTCATTCACCATTCCCAAACTATTAAATTGATTAGAGGTAGACAAAAATGCTGGAGAAACTCAGCGGGTGTCTGAAGAAGGGTCTCAACCCGAAACGTTGCCTATTTCCTTCGCTCCATAGATGCTGCCTCACCTGCTGAGTTTCTCCAGCATTTTTGTCTACCTTCGATTTTCCAGCATCTGCAGTTCCTTCGTAAATATTAAATTGATTAAATCACTTGGGGGGTTACAATTTTATGGGGGAGGTGTGAGAGGGCAAAACAGGAGATCGGAGGTGATGGGTGTATCCAGATGAGGAAGAGTTGATGGGCAAAAGGAGACAGGTGGGGATGAAAGCGAGGGGTGAATATAGCAATGGAGGAGGTAATTTGTGGAGATGAGGACTGCAGATTATGGATGCTGAGAAGGGAAAGAGATGAGTAGAGTCAGGTGAGGGAGGGATGTTGGGCAGGCTGGAACATTCGGTAAACTATTAGAAATTATGGAATCATCTATGTCAGAGGGTTAATCTTGGTGGATAAATTAAGATGGTGTTCCTCAGCCATAAGTAACATAATAACTGAAAGAAAGATGGGAAGGGGCGTGGTGAAGAATAGAAAAGCTTGATTAATATCATAGCAGCTGTACCTGGCATAGTACAGAGCTTTGTTCTTAGCTTGCTCTCTGAAAGTGTAAACACTGAGAAAAAGTGCAGCTGCTGTGTTTAATATTCACTGCAGGAAATTTCAGCAGCACAGTGAAATATAGTACATTAATGTTGAAAAGATAAACACATTTGGAGAGCACAGGAAGGGTCTTGTGTTTTTCTGGGAGTAGAATGCTTCCTAATGAACATGAATGCCCCTGGTTTCATGCAGCCATATGTTAGGTTTTCTAATTTTAGTTCGATGCGGTGCACAAGTAAGTCGGTGGTGTTTTCCTTTCCCCTGTGCCTCATGTAGATTGGCAACCCTGACCTCACCATTTTCCTTTTAAAGAGCATTGTACATGGAATGGCAATTCTGTTTGCCTTGCTGCCAAAAATCTATTACATTGCATCATCAATTATTTGGCATCATCTTTAGCTGTGGGTGAGGTGCCGCAAGACTGGAGGGTAGCTAATGTTGTTACCCATTTCAAGATGTGCAGTCAGTAGAGTCTTATGACAGTATTAGGTAAATTGTTTGAACGTTTATTTAGGGGTAGCATTTATGATCTCTTGGAAAGGCAAGGACTGATTAAGAGGAGTCAACATGGTTTTGTGTGGGGGAATGCTGCCTCACAGATCTGTTTTTTGAGAAAGTTACTTGGAAATTTGATGGAGTCAAGTAGATAGTTTATGTGAATTTTAGCAAGGCTTTTGACAAAGTCCACATGGTCAGCTGGACCTGAAGGTTAGGGCACATGGGATCCTTGATGATTTGGCAAACTGAATCCAAAATTGGCTTGCTGATGGGAGACAGAAGGTAGTGGTGGAGGGTTATGTGTGCATGTATAATAGATATGTGTTTGATTGATACAAATACATTTATAGATGCTCCTGAACACATCATCAGTGATGTAACCTGGGGTCATTGGGTGTTTCGGGTCTTTCAACATCAGACACCCTCACCCAGGCGACCCAGCCGTGGTTGATCAGACCACGACTTGTGTTCAGGTGGCATTCGCTCTTCCCCATGGACCTTCTCTCCTGATCCAGAGCCATCTCGAGGCCTTCTCCGCTGCCTCGGTGGTGTTCTTGATGGCCCTTCTCCTCGCCACTCCGTTGATGCCCAGTGCACTCAAGGCTTTGTAGAGCGATTGCCCTGCAAAACCTCTGCAGCCAACCTCAATGGGCATACACCTTGCCTTCTAGCACTGCTTGCGGCAGTCTATGACCAGCTCATCATACTTGGCCATCTTCCTCTCGTGGGCCTCCTCCAGACGGTCCTCCCACGGCACTGTCAGTTCCAACAAGACGATGTTTTTGGTCGCCTCTGAGACCAGGAGGATATCTGGCCTCAGGATGGTCGTGGCAATGTGCTGTGGGAACTTCAGCTGTTTCACCAGGTCTACGGAAAGCTGCCAGTCCTGCGCAGTCGCCAGGATTCCTGACGGATTCCTGGCTGCTGTGGTTCTTGGCAGCTGCACTCCAGCCTTCACGAAGGTGATCATCTGGGTGGTGGGGCTTGCTCGTCTGCAGCTGCTGATTCCCATGCTGATGGCTTCTGCAATGGGTTTAAGAACCTGGTCGTGACGCCAAGTGTACCGGCCCTGCCCAAGAGCCTTTGGGCAGCAGCTCAGGATGTGTTCCACAGTACCCTTGCCTGAGCATTGCAGGCAATCTGGAGATCTGGTGTATATATGTATAGTGTGTGTGTATATATACAACTGCACCAATCTTCATGTTATCAGCAAATGTACTAATCGGATCATTCGTGTAAGTTTTCTCATGGCATGAAAATAGGTGCTGTTGTAGATATTGACAATGGTTGCCTAAGAATTGGGGGGTTATAATTCAGCTAGAAAGTTGAGTGAAGCAGTGACAGATGGAATTTATTTCAGATAAGTGTGAGATAATGTATTTTGCGTTGTCTAATGCTAGCCAAGCACAAATGGCAAGGACCTTAACAGCATTGATGTAACAGTCATAGGTAGAGAAAAAGGTGTTTAGCTCGCCTGCTTTCATATGCGGCGGTATTGAGTACAAGTATTAGGACACTACATTACAGCTGTACAGGACATTGGTTGGGCCATACTTAGAAAATTGTATGCAGTTCTGCTCACCACATTGTAGAAAGGATGTGGTCACAGCAGAAAGAATTATAGAACTCTCCAGCATGGTAACAGGCTCTTCAGGCCAACTCACCAATGCTAACCAAGTTGCCTAATTGAGTTAATCCCCACTTGCCTGTGTGACATCCAACATCTATACTCAGTACACTGACCAATGAAGGCAAATGTGCCAGATGCCTTCTTCACCACCCTTCAACCTGTGTTATCACTTTAATGAAACTATGCATCTGAATCTCTTAGTTCTTCCACAACACACTCCATGCCCCAACCATTTACTGTGTAAATCCTTCCCTGGTTTATTTGATCAAAATGCAACATTTATCCAAATTAAATTCTATCCGCCATTTCTAAGTCAGTTTGCCCAGTTAATCAAGTTCACATTGTAATCTTGGATAACTTTCTTCACTGTCCACTATACCACCAATTTTGGTGTCTCTGCAAACTTACTAACTCATCTCCTGCATGCACGTCCAAATTGTTAATATAGGTAAGGACCAATAAGAACAGTGGTGCCAGCATGATGTGGCACATCATGAGTTAAAGCCTCCAGTTGGAATAATAACACCCTACCACCACCCTCTGTCTCCTATCTTCAAGCCAATTTTGTATCCAGTTGAAAGCTTGCCCTGGATCCCATATGATCTAAGTAATCTTCCAGACTAGTGGCCATGCGATACCTTGGCAAAGGTCTTGCCAAAGTCCATGTAGATAGTCCACTGCACTGCCCACATCAATTGCCTTGGTCACCTCTTCAAAAGTACTTGGTAATATTAGAGAGACTTTTCCATACACAAAGCCATGCTGACTATCCCTGACTTGCCTTTCTAAATACATGTTGATACCATCCCTCAGAATACCCTACAATAATTTGCTCACCACATGTTAGGCTCAACAGACTATTGTTCCCAGGCTTTTCCTTACAGTCTTTTTAAATAGAGGCACAACATTTTCCACCCACCATTCTTCCGGCACCTCAGCTGTGGATATCAATGGTGCTAAAAAAAGAAAGTTGGTGCCCAAGCCAGATGCCTCTCGGTGTGCTGGTCCAAAAAGTGGATCTGCAATCATTCATTACAATTACTCTACTCTTTTGAACCTCTATTCCATCTGCAGAATTTCTTACTCTATCTATGCTGCTCCTAATCTCCTCTACCTTTATCCTGCATCTGAACTTGACTATCTTGAATGTAATCTTGCATGTCCTTCCGCTGACTAAATAACACGCAACAAAAATGCTTTTCACTGTACCTCGGTACATATGACAATAAACTAAATCAAATATCTCTGCCAGTTTCCCCACAATTTCTTCCCTCGCTTTCCACAATGTCCTGGGATACAAGTGAGCAGATCCTGAGGATTCATCCACCTTTCTGCATTTTACGACCTCCAGCACCTCTCCAGCACTAATGTGAACTCTCTTTACGACATCCATATTAACTTCCTCGAGTTCCCAAGTGTCTATGTCTTTCTCCATGGTAAATGCAGACACCAAATATTAATTTAACACTTGGCCTATCTCCGGTGGCCCACAAATAGACGACTCATTGATATTTAAGGCTCTTATTCTCACTTTACTTACTCCTTTGCCCTTAATGTAACTGCGGAATCTCTTTGGATTATCATTTATTTTATCTGCTAAAACGATTTTATGTCTCCTTTTTGCCCTCCTGATTTTCCTCTTAAATGTACTCTGATACCTCCTATACTCAAGGGATTCACTCGATCCGATTTGCTTATATCTGACAGATACCTCCTTTTTTTAACCAGAACCTCAACATCTTTTGTCACCCAAGGTTCCTCACTTCTGTCAGTCTTGCCTTTCTTTCTCACAGGAACACGTTTCACTTTTTAAAAAACGTACTAGGCATTTAGACAGGTACATGGAAAGGAATAGAGGAATATGTGTCAAATACAGGAATGTGGGTATTTTGGTCAGCATGGACAAGTCAGGTCGATGGGCCTGTTACTGAGCTGTACTATACTCTGTTTATTGCACACTTAGGCCAATTATAATTTTTTAGCAGTATCAGCATGATCTGCATTGTTGATTAGACTGTGTCCTGGGAAGACTCATCCAAAGATTTTACAGCCAAACATAGATGCTGGCGATGAGCACCTCCAGACATCTCTGAGCCCAACAGAGCTGAGATCTACCAGATGTCCCCCTTGACTGCTGGAGCTAAGCTCCACTGACTGCCCCCGAGCCATTGGAGCCGAGTTCCTCTAGTTGGCCCTCGGCCACTGGAGGGGAGCTCTGGATGGCCTCCGGTCACTGGAGGGGATCTCTACCGGTGGCCATAGGGGAGGTGCTCTCGATGGCCCTCGGCTGTTGGAGGGGAGCTCCCCTGGGTGGCACATCAGCCTTTAAGAAAAATTGTGATTGTGAATAGTACACTAGTTTTACAAAAGCTTTCACCTCGTGGCTGATATTTATAGGCTGAAAGAAGCTGTGAGTTGATTTGTTTCATTTTTGAATTTGAATTTGATTCCTTTATTGTCATTCAGACCTTTCGGTCTGAACGAAATTACGTTGCCTGCAGTCATACACAGTAACAATAAATAACAAAACATACAATAAACACAAATTAACATCCACCACAGTGAGTTTACCAAGCACTGTGATGGAGGCAAAAGTCTTAGTCTCTGTCTCTTCCCTCCTTGTTCTCCCTCTGCGCTGAGGCGACCGATCCAGGCCGAAGATGCTGCTCTCCAGTCCAGCGGACCTCTGTGATGTCGCCGCTGCCGAAAGCCGGAACGCCGTCTCCACTCCGAGTCGGCCCACCACAGCCACAGCTCCGAGTCCCGCAGCCTCAGCTCCGAGTCCCGCTGCCTCAGCTCTGAGTCCCGCTGCCTCAGCTCCGAGTCCCGCGGCCCCAGCCCCGGGCCGCTGCAACAGCTCCGAGTCCCGCTACATCAGCTCCGAGTCCCGCTACAACAGCTCCGAGTCCCGCAGTCTCAGCTCCGGGCCGCTGCCGAAAGCTGGAACGCCGCATTAGTGAGTCGGGCCACCGCTACCTCAGCCCCGAAGACGGCCAGCCTCGCGTTATAAGTCCTGACTGGCTCTGCCTCCGGAGCCTCGAGGTCGGCCGCAGGTTGGAGACCGCCAGCTCCGCGATTAGGCCTCAGCGCAGACGGAGGCAGAGAAGGGGGATATGACAAGAAAAAGTCGCATTCCCCCGAAGGAAGAGACAAAAAAACATGTTTCACCCCCCCCCCATAACACAACCCAACAAACTAATAAGGTAGCATATATGATTGTTTAATCAGAATGTGTAATTAGCTTGTTTTAAGGGTCATTCAGAAGCACTCCAACCGAGATATGTCTTAAAATTATACCATGACAGTATATGCTAAAGATCAGAGATGTGCAGTGGTTTAAATTTCTCTAGGTTTTGTGATGCACTGTGGCAGTGTGAGGTGTAAATTGCTAAATCCATCTTTGTCCAGCTGTATTAATCTAATGTTTAATTTAATTAAATGTGAGATAGGAATGATAAATTGCTTCATGGCTGTTGTGTATCGGTAAACTATCTGTATTTTGAGCATTTGGCTTTTGGGATTTTTACTTTAATCTTTAACAAAATATTACTGTACAGTATAGGGGGTCTTTCAACAAAGCTTCATGTTAATCGATGTTTAATATAAAATCCAGATTTATGTAGAAGTGAATTTGAATACTGATTTACTTCTGATTTTGTCATTGTCTTCTGAATTGGCATTGTATATTCTACACCGGCGATAACCCTTGCATCTCTTGTGCAAATAACATGCAGTAACATTTATTAGCGATTTGTATTATTTGTGTTGTAATCGTGACAACCAACCACACCGGTCATAAAATCAGTTTAAATAGCACTGAAGATTTTCTGGGAGAATAATTGATCACATTGTTCAATTGAATTCGATCCAACATGTTCATATTGTAGGCAGAGCTGCTGCTGCTGCCACAGTTAGTGTAATTATAAACAAAGTCTCTTAAGACACTGCTATAATCCCAGTGGAAAGGCGTACTCAGCAAGATAGAGTGATATTCCCTTCTGGCAGGCTGTTGGAAATGAGCACATTGCATCTGCTTAGAGCCAGATTGCGCCATGCTCTTTGAATGTATCTTGTTTTCATTTCATTCTGCTTCTTAAAGAAATTAAAATGCAGAATGGCACACACACAGCAGCTGTTCAGAATGAAGTTGGGGTGTGAAGTAAAAGGGGATATGAAGAACCAGACTGCCTACCCATTTTTCACCATTAACATTGAGAAAGCAGAAACAGATGTGGTTTTAGAGCAACAGACTTTAAAATTATGCTTTAAAATTATGCTCAGTCCAGCATGTATTTTGCAATTACCACTTAGCTTGTATTGATCTTTTCAGTTCATTTTATCAATGAAAACAGGGACAAAATTGTTCATATCTGCAATTAACTAAAATTGGATCTTATTAACTACCTAAGGTTATAACTAAAATTCCAGGCACACATGATCCATTTTATTATTTCCTGGACTAAAATGACACTTTGTTCCTCAGTTTTTGGATTAAATATTCATATTTAAGCATTCAAACAAAGTACATGTTTTCATTTAAACACTAGATTCATAGTTCTTAAACCAAGACATAGGTCAAGAATGACAAAGACTTTCATTTGATTCAAGATATGGAAAGTAAATTCAATTTTTTCCACGATTGGGGTCAAAATATAATTAAGTTAGGATGCGCAGCACAAACTACATACAGGTGAAAACAAAACAGCAGGAATGCAGTTCCACTCTTTATTGATGGTCAGAGCTTCCACTCTGGCATGTGCCCCTTCTGTCAGTTTCAGGAAGCTCAGGGCTCCAGTGCAAATACAGAAGCTCTCAACTTGTTGGCCAAGGTTCGCCAACAAATTTCCCAGTTGCACTCTAACTTTACACTCCAATTGAACTTCAGTGGCAAAGTAAAAACTCCACTTTAATTCCTTAGCAGTTAAGCTACGGGATCTATTCACTGAAATTGTGCTTGGTGAATTTATTTAAATGCAGGGACAGCAGTGAGGGGGAAGGGTAATTTAAGCTTATTTACATTTGTTTAAACTAATTGAGTTTACTTTAAGTATTTTAGTTTACAAGTGTGTTAGTATGATTTATTTTTGCTTAACTTTTAGCTTTTAACTTTTTGACTTGTTTAAATTGTTAATAGTTTTTGACTGTTTCTGAATATCGGGGATATTCTGAAGCAATGTACAACAACATTGACCGCCAACTGAGTCAGGGGAAGGGCAAGGTTTTATTGATGGTCAGAGTTTTATTTTGTTTCGTAGGCAAGTGTTGTCCTGCTCCACTACAACAGAGTCCTGTCATCCTAGATTTGGGCAGCATGTGCAAGCAAGTTGATATCAGGATGTGTAAAAGCTCTATCTGCAGCATTCTAACAGCTGGTAGTGAGCACATGGATTGGGCTTGCCACAGGCAGCATATTCCGGCTCACTTAGTTCCAATAGTTATGCAGTTCATATAATAATCATTGCATCATTCGTAGAAGAGTGTAAACTTGGCTAACAGAGGTGAGAAAAATTCCACACATACTGCATCTTATCACACCATAAAATCCAGCTGTAGAATTAATCCAGTGTCATCTGCAATGACTATTCCACTGCCAGTAGATTGACAATCAATTAGCCCTGAATCTGCAGTTAGCACAACATCTTTACTGAGTTCAAGTAAATCCTCCACAAAGATTTTAGTAATCTCTAGCATGAAGATACAGAAGCCTGAAATCTGCAACATCCACGTTCAGGAACAGCTACTTCCCCACAGCCATCAGACTATTAAACTCAATTCAAACAAAAATCTTGTGCTGAAGCAAAGCAAGAATTTCATTGTCCTTTCTGAGACACATGACAATAAACTCTCTTGAATCTTGAATCTTGGATCACCTTTACAGACAATAGTATGGTTGACAAACTTGATATCATCAAATTAGGTGTGTGGTCAGCCAGATTGAAAAGTTCCCAGGGACATCAAAGTAAAAAGGATAAAACATTTTTTTCAAATAATGGAACAATTTGGAGAATATGAAATAAAGATTATAACATGCACGCAAGACTAAAGAAAATCTAAAATACTGCAAGTGGTGGTTAAATAATAATTGTGGCCCAGTGCAAATTAAAAACAAGACTTGCATCTTACCTATCCAGGCATAACATTTTCAGGGTATTAAAGCAAAACAAATGTTTAAATAACCTAGAATTTTGCTAGTGCATTGCTTCTATTATTTGTGTTTGCATACATCATATCTGTAGAGGAACACTGAATTGATAGCAGCAATTGAGAATTTCCATCTTAAACTATGCTTGCCTTTGAACTCAGGCTTGTAGTCATTTTCAACCCTTAACGGAGGTGAGCTTTGATAATGTCACTTTCATTGCTGCCACCTCCTCTGGGCCTTTGTATCTTCTGATCCTCAACTACTGTGATTTCAAACTGACAAAAATAACATCTGCACAATTACACTGTTTCGTTTGAGGTCATGAGCATCCTAGCCTAATTATCTTTAATATATAGGTTTTCTTTTAACTTTTTCGATTTCTAGTTATTTAATAATGGAGTCGGTTACAGGCAGTCCACTATTGCTCATGTTGCCTAATATTGTTCCCCACTCTTCTGAGAAACACATTACACCACTCTAATTATAATTTAGATTTCTCAAATACTGCATTGATTTAATGTCGATGATGCAATGATTTGATGGTGATAATGCAATGAATATGAATTTGTATGTATTTTTATATGATCATCTCATATTTTTATTTGGAAAACATAAAACAAACTTTCAAGTACAATTGAAAATAGATAACATAAGTATAGAAAGAGTATTATGAAAATAAATTTCTTGGTGTGATCTTAGACCACAAAATCTGCTGGAAACCACATATAAACCACGTCAAAGCATAACTGGCCAAGTCTATAGCAATATTGGGAAAATCAAGACACATTCTGGACCACAAATCATTACATACTCTGTATAATACACTCATATTGCCATATCTAAGTTACTGTGTGGAGATATGGGGTAACACTTACAAAACCAACCTACAGCCATTATGCACATTACAAAAAAGAGCAATAAGAATTATCAATAACGTTGGATATCTTGAACATACCAATTTATTATTCTTAAAGACACATACACTGAAGTTCACCGATCTGGTTAAATTTAAGACTGCACAAATCATGTACAAAGCAAGAAATAATTTACTTCCAGGAAATATACAAAAACGTTATGGAAAGACAGGGTGGGTATAATTTGAGAGGGGAACATAATTTTTAAAAACTCAATGTCAGAACAACTCTTAAAAATATGTGCATAGCAATCTGTGGGGTGAATTTGTGGAATGGTCTGGAACAGGAGATAAAACTTAGCACAAACATAATTAAGTTAAAAAAGATATACAAAAACACTTTTTTAAAAGGGTGATTATAGGGTGATGGGTTGTATATATGACTAAGAGATACTGTATAGTATATGAAGGTTTTTTCTTTTTCTTTCTTTTTTTCTCTCTTTTTTGTATGGCTTTGTAAATATTTGATTAGTGTATAAATGTAAATAATTTGGTGTACATATAGCTGGTGGTGTACATATAGCTGCTAAATTTGTTTAAGATAATTATAAGCAGTTGAATAAGGGGTGGGAATTAATAAGCTTTGGCTTCTTCCTGCTCCTTTTCGGACACATACGATTTCATTTATTTATAGATATTGTTTATGACACTTTTTAAATATTCTTGTTTAGTTTTTTGTATGCTGTTTCACACTTGCTTTTTATTCTTTTATTCTGTTCGAAATAAAGAAATAAAGAAATACATCTTTTCAGTAACTGTCAGTATATTGATGTTCAGAAGAAATAGAAATTGCATATGTAAGTTGCTTTTAATCGAGGGACAATAATTATCTAAAACTGAAGGCATCAGTGGGTTCCGGAATACATTGCGAGTTGGGTATCACGGTGAGCAGACTGTGCATAGCCTGGTAGTTATAGTGACAACCATTGAGTTTTCCAATGGGGACTCAGTCACAAACATGGAGCAACTTTTTTTTGGGGGACTCGCCATCACAGTACCATCTGGATTAAAGACGAAGAAAATGTGAAAAAAGCTTAGCATGGCAATGTGAAATTAGAAATTAGTTTAAGAATCTGTAAATAGAGATTTAGTAATAGTTTCCTCTTGTTTTGCAGAAAAGGTTGCCGCAAACGAAGATGCTGTGCAGAAAGCGGATGTATCCTCCACAGGTCAAGGTGTAATTGATAAAGAGGCGCTCGGTCCAATGATGCTCGAGGTCAGTTTAACAACCAATAGCAATGAAAATAGTTTCATTTTCATTAAAAAGGAACATACTTGTTGACTGTTAAGGACCAGAATTCATTCGAATAACATTCTGGTTCTGTTCCACCTAAGAGACCAAATCATCCTGATTTCTGGTGATTAAACTGGTCTTTCCCAGGAGAATATATCTGTTACATTTGATCTCAATGTCCCTGGGTTTTAATGTAGCCAAACCATAGTCAAATCCAGCCCATTAATCCCTTCAATTCTACTCTTATGATTCACGTAATTGAAACAGTTCATACAGTGCTACATGACTCCCCTGCCAATAACCTGCATGAGGTTCGGGTAGTCATTCCAGTCTTGCTCCAAATATGAATACAAGAGCTGAATTCCAGAGGTGATGCTGAAGTTACTTGTTCAATATTGTTCAACTGACCAATCCACAAGTTTTTGGGATGTGAGGGGAAATTGCACCATCTGATGGAAATTCAGGTGGAGATGCGGGCAATGCACAACTTCCATACAGGCAGCACCACAGGTCAGGATTGGACCAGGTCGCTGGAGCTGTAAGGCAGCAGCTTCACTAGCTGTGCCACTGTGCTGCCCCTTAAGAGCATTGCAGTGTGAGGAAGCAAATGAATGCAACAACACCCGACCATAGGAAGATGTGGGGGTAGTTAATGAGGATATCGAAAGAGAAAGTGGCATGAGTGCACCAGGTCTGCTTGCTGACTGGCTGCATTGATGTTGGTATTGGGTTGAGTGACAGCCTGCATTTACCCAAGCAGCCTCTGAGAGATGTTGATAGGTAGATGAAAAAATGATTTCAAGAACTTTTAGATTTGGAACTGTAAACTGCCACTGATATTCATCCCCAATCTCTAGCTTTCTAACATTTTAGCACATAATGTCTCATCTGATTAAGGATGGGAGAGTGTCTATAAAAACAGCATTTAATTTGTAGTGTTTGTTCTTCACAGGCCTTGGATGGATTCCTTTTTGTGGTCAATCTTGAAGGGCACATAGTGTTTGTATCTGAGAATGTGACTCAGTACCTGAAGTACAACCAAGAAGAGCTTATAAACTCCAGTGTATACAGCATACTGCATGTTGGTGACCATGCAGAGTTTGTCAGAAACCTTTTGCCTAAATCTCTTGGTAAGGATCTGTTTAAAAATTGTTATCTCTTCATTTAATATTATTTTCTGCATGTAAGTGGCAACAAATGAAGTAGTATATTTACATTAAATACAAATTTTAATGAAATAAAGATTTTATATTTTTCGCTTGCCCGTATACAAATTATTCTTTCCAATTTCACACTGAAGTGTGTAAATCTTGCATTTTCCAGTTAATGTGGTGCCTTGGTCCAATGAAATCCCAAGACGAAACAGCCACACTTTTAACTGTCGTATGTTGGTTAAACCACCTGGTGAGACTGATGAGGAAGGCCATGATAACCAGCAAGCACCTCAGAAATATGAAACAATGCAGTGTTTTGCTGTATCTCAACCAAAGTCAATTAAAGAAGAAGGGGAAGGTAAGATTTCATGCAATCACATTGGCACTATGATAATCCACAGTCAATGACAGAATCGCCTATCGTATTTTAAAATGTGCAAATATTTCACACCAGCTATTGGGTCCTGCGTTCATGTGGAAATGTGGGTCACAGATTTTTGCACATTTAATTCTTATGTGGCGTGCAAGCGCTGTTATGGAAGCACTGGAAGTCAGGTGCTTCCCCACAGGAAGTGAGAGAAAGTCAGGCATGCATGCCACCTAATGGCTGAATTGCAGCTCCTGTTTGTGGTAACCTGGGGTCAGTCTTTTTGCTTGTTCTCTGGACGTTGGCTGGTACGTAACAAGGGCAGCCTTTGAGACGGGGGAAAAAAAGCTGGTAAACATTATAACGTCAACATAATTTTTGCAAGCTTTGAAGCTAAAGTGCTTTAAATGTGCTTCATTAATATTTAAGAATCAAGATGTTCCTTTTACTGCTAGTAATTTCAAACAAAATAATTTATACGAACGTCTCTTAATTTTGTTTTGCTCTATCCAATGGTAGTTGCTCAATCCTGTTTCATATCTGCCGGTTCTTTACTAAAACTTCTATCTGATCAGTAATACTCAATGCAAAGATCAATAATAGGATTACTGAAGCTGCCTTGCCTCAAACCATGTTAACTATTTGTACCTAACTAAGATTAACGATAATTTGAGCTTTTGATATAATTGACCTCTCCTAAGGAAAGAAGCAGTTCTGATACTTAATAGTCACAAAAAAAAAATAATTAAATTATATTCATCCTACTGGGATTTATTGTACACCCTCTTTATGAAATCATAAGCTATAAAATGGTCTGTTTCCTTCAGTTTAAACAAAATCTATAAATAACAATGAACCACATAGAAGTAACATTCAAAGTATTTAATGTAAATGAATGGAACTTTAAAAAAAAAAAAATCATGTTATTTTTGTTTCGCTTGTTTGGCAGCATCTAAACTTGACCAGAATTCTTCCTGTTTGGCAATTGCGGTAAACTTGACACAATTAAATCTGTGTTCCAACAGGATACTAGCATATTGCCTTTAATCGTATAAGAACCTTACCTTCAACTGCAACATGTAAATGCAAGATTTTAGTTATGGAATGTAAACATGATTTGTTCTTATAAAGTAGTTTGACTTCATTAGTAATTGTATGTAAATTATAGTCAATATTTCTAATGTTTTTTCAGAGTTTATTGTTTTAGTGGATGGTGAGCAAAGAATCAGATAAATATAACAAATGGAAATCCTTCCCTATTTATTAATCGACAATTGTTATTAATATAGTAATTTCCTTATTTATAATTTGTGGATGTGTTGATTTGCTTAGCAAAAACAATGGTAATATTCATGGTAAAAAAAATGGTGATTAATCACTTTCCTCCTAGGATAAATAAAGTTTTATTGTAGAAGTATCCTAATGCTAATGGATGCTTGATAGTTGGCACAGATTCATTTGGCCAAGACACAAGTTTCCATGTTGTATCACTCTGCTTATTTCCATGTCAGTTGTACATAGGCTGATGGGATTTTCCATGCAATGTGTCTTTGGAGTATTGGGGGGAAATATGTGTTGTGTTGTCTGATTTTGGTCACCCAGAACAACAAAGTAGTCCTGATGCTTTGCAGGATTAGGACCCATGTAATTTAAGTACCTGCTAACCTTTCATTCCATCACTTCCAATACTACCCACTCACCATAGCATTTTTTGGAGGTAACGATCTCTAATCCTTACTCCCTCCACACCCCTAAAACCCAACCTTACCTCCTCAATGTTCCTGACCTTCTGAATGATTTTCCCTCTCCATGCTCCTCTCACGCTGCCCAGCTCAGATGCAGCACGTCACACACTGTAGTGTTGCAAAATCTTGTGCATCTTCAGAAAATCAGGGACTCACCTATAAATGTTGGTTTTGTTCATATGCTTCAATGGTGGTTATTTTTAAATTGCAATTTAGTAGATAAGATAGCATAAGAAATAGATGTGAAGTAGCAAATATTTGGTGAAAGCTAGAGTTATATTGGTTGCTTAATACTAAATAATTATGGATTAGGTTTTAAGTGGAACCAGGAACTTAAAAGAACAAGTTTGTGTTTGGTAGGTACACAAAATTGCTGGAGGAACTCAGCGGGTGCAGCAGCATCTATGGAGCGAAGGAAATAGGCGACGTTTCGGGCCGAAACCCTTCTTCAGACTGATAGGGGGTGGGGAAAGAGAGAAGGACAAAGGGAGGAGGAGGAGGAGCCCGAGGGCGGGCGGATGGGAGGAGACAGCTAGAGGGTGAAGGAAGGGGAGGGGGGGAGGGGACAGCACGGGCTAGCCAAATTGGGAGAATTCAATGTTGATGCCAAGGGGACGCAAGGACCCCAGACGGAATATGAGGTGCTGTTCCTCCAATTTCCGCTGGTGCTCACTCTGGCAATGGAGGAGACCCAGGACAGAGAGGTCGGATTGGGAATGGGAGGGGGAGTTGAAGTGCTGAGCCACCGGGAGGTCAGGTAGGTTATTGCGGACTGAGCGGAGGTGTTCGGCGAAACGGTCGCCCAACCTACGCTTGGTCTCACCGATGTAAATCAGCTGACATCTAGAGCAGCGGATGCAGTAGATGAGGTTGGAGGAGATACAGGTGAACCTTTGTCGCACCTGGAACGACTGCTTGGGACCTTGAATGGAGTCGAGGGGGGAGGTGAAGGGACAGGTGTTGCATTTCTTGCGGTTGCAACGGAAAGTGCCCGGGGAGGGGGTGGTGCGGGAGGGAAGTGAAGAATTGACGAGGGAGTTGCGGAGGGAGCGGTCTTTGCGGAAGGCAGACATGGGGGGAGATGGGAAGATGTGGCGAGTGGTGGGGTCACGTTGGAGGTGGCGGAAATGGCGGAGGATTATGTGTTGTATTTGCCGGCTGGTGGGGTGAAAGGTGAGGACCAGAGGGACTCTGCCCTTGTTGCGTGTGCGGGGATGGGGAGAGAGAGCAGTGTTACGGGGTATGGATGAGACCCTGGTGTGAGCCTCATCTATGGTGGCGGAGGGGAATCCCCGTTCCCTGAAGAACGAGGACATTTCCGATGCCCTAGTATGAAATGTCTCATCCTGGGAACAGATGCGGCATAGGCGGAGGAATTGGGAGTAGGGGATGGAGTCTTTACAGGGGGCAGGGTGGGAAGACGTGTAGTCCAGATAGCCATGTGAGTCAGTGGGTTTATAATGTATGTCGGTCAGGAGTCTGTCCCCTGCGATGGAGATGGTGAGGTCAAGGAATGGTAGGGAAGTGTCTGAAATGGTCCAGGTGTATTGGAGTGCCGGATGGAAGTTGGTGGTGAAGTGGATGAAGTCAGTCAGTTGTGTGTGGGTGCAGGAGGTGGCACCAAAGCAGTCATCAATGTAGCGGAGGTAGAGGTCGGGGATGGGGCCCTGGTACGTATTGAACAAGGATTGTTCAACGTACCCGACAAAGAGGCAGGCGTAGCTGGGGCCCATGCGTGTGCCCATAGCTACGCCTTGTGTTTGGAGGAAATGGGAGGAGTCAAATGTGAAGTTATTGAGGGTGAGGACCAACTCCGCTAAGCGGAGGAGAGTGTCAGTGGCTGGGTATAGGTTGCTCCTCTGGTCGAGGAAGAACCGGAGGGCAAGAAATGCAACACCTGTCCCTTCACCTCCCCCCTCGACTCCATTCAAGGTCCCAAGCAGTCGTTCCAGGTGCGACAAAGGTTCACCTGTATCTCCTCCAACCTCATCTACTGCATCCGCTGCTCTAGATGTCAGCTGATTTACATCGGTGAGACCAAGCGTAGGTTGGGCGACCGTTTCGCCGAACACCTCCGCTCAGTCCGCAATAACCTACCTGACCTCCCGGTGGCTCAGCACTTCAACTCCCCCTCCCATTCCCAATCCGACCTCTCTGTCCTGGGTCTCCTCCATTGCCAGAGTGAGCACCAGCGGAAATTGGAGGAACAGCACCTCATATTCCGTCTGGGGTCCTTGCGTCCCCTTGGCATCAACATTGAATTCTCCCAATTTGGCTAGCCCGTGCTGTCCCCTCCCCCCCTCCCCTTCCTTCACCCTCTAGCTGTCTCCTCCCATCCGCCCGCCCTCGGGCTCCTCCTCCTCCTCCCTTTGTCCTTCTCTCTTTCCCCACCCCCTATCAGTCTGAAGAAGGGTTTCGGCCCGAAACGTCGCCTATTTCCTTCGCTCCATAGATGCTGCTGCACCCGCTGAGTTCCTCCAGCAATTTTGTGTACCTTCGATATTCCAGCATCTGCAGTTCCCTTTTGAACAAGTTTGTGTTTGGTGTTGGGTGATAGTAAATATCAGTTCATCATATCAACAATCTTTGGAATGATGCTATTGGTAAAATTTGGCATAATTTGTATGCATCTGTAATGTAGTCCCTTGATGTGACCAAGTGGTGATTTCTATCTCCATCCTCATCCGCTGCCACTATGGAAGGGTTAGAAAAACTTTGCAAAAACTTATGTATTTGATGTTGACATAAAGCTCCAACTTGTTCCCATTCTGAATCAGAGATGATGAAAGTGGAGCGTGCGGTTGATCGATGAGAGCAGATGATTTTGTGGTAGATAGGAAAATCATTCTATGCACTTTGAATAAAAGATAGTTGCGTCTACAAAAAGAAGTAAATGATGCAGCAGGAAGTTGACCAGTCAGATCAGATAATAGACAGCCAGGCCAGCAGAATGCTCAGATTGTTCAAGTTCGCAGCCTTTTGACTTGGGTTATGGTATTTGCTGTTAAATTATGGAAAGGATTGGCTTAGGGACCATCCTGCTGGATAAGGACAACTACATCGAAATGCAAGGCTGTAGAGAAGATCAGTGGAGTTGTCAGTGTACTATGGATGTTATGCGAGTCCCTTTGATAAATGCAAGATAAATGGATTTAGCATTGATCTTTCACATGCCTGCACTAGGTTCAAATCCATCCAAGGCCATTGAGTTATAGGAAGATTTACCGTGGGCTGTTTTGGTAGCTTTTCTCCTGAATTTTCCACAATGTGATTCCAACTGACATGCCACGGAGTGGATAGTACAGTATCGGAAATTAAAGGATTGCCAATAGGTGCTGCTAAGTTACTCTTCTAAAGTGTGTAGGAAAGAACTGCAGATACTGGTTTAAAGCGAAGGTAAACAGAATGCTGGAGTAACTCAGTGGGACAGCAGCATCTCTGTAGAGAAGGAATGGCTGATGTTTCTGAAGAAGGGTCTCGACCCGAAACATTACCCATTCCTTCTCTCCAGAAATACTCCCTGTCACGCTCGAGTTACTCCAGCATTTTGTGTGCTCTTCTAAAATTATGGCTGAACTATATTCAAGCAAAAAATAAATAATTTTGACTTGCATCTGGTTGTGTTTATACCCAAACTGGGGTCCCTGATATGAGAATTTTCATACCTCAGTGCTTGCCTCCCTTGCATTGAGCCAAGAATTTCTTAAATAAATGCAAGTCTGTCTAATAAATTTGTCGACCTGTCAGAGCTGGAACTTGTATGGTATATGAAGTGTTCAGTTTTCTTTCCAATTTCTTTATTCCCAAATGGCCCCAGAAATAGGAGGCCAATTATTTTCAATGCATTTCTTCCAAACACGTGCTTATTGGTTCACCAGCAACTTCTCCCCACATTTTGTTAAAATAAATTCACGAAGGTGGCAGAATTATGATTGTTAATACAGATATCTGAGAACTTTGAGAGATAATTATGATCATTTAGATGTTGATTCCAGACATGTCTCAGTGCCAAAATATCAGTTCTTTGCATCATGTACAGCATCTGCTTTGGAGGATAGGATGTTGCCCAAGGGATCAAGTTGAATAAAATTTCTAACACGCCACAATTCATGATTACTTCAGTTTTTTTACGACACAGTTTGGGTAATGTCTACAGTGTAGGAGTGATTGCTGCACGTGTAATTAAGTTTTTCTGCGTTATATTTAATTGTAAACTTCTGACGTTACATTACATTTTTATTTTTTACTGAAAATAGTTTCTTTCTTTTCTCAGATTTGCAATCCTGTTTAATCTGTGTGGCAAGGAGAGTTCCCGTGAAGGAGAGATCTCAATTTGCTAATACTGAAAGTTTTACCACCAAACATGATTTAACAGGTAAAACAATATGACAGTTTTAAATTTGGAATCTTCTCATCTTGGATATTTGACATATAAGATTTGTTTCTTTTTTCCTCTCCTCTTTAAACAAAATTAGGCAAATTAAAATCTCTGGATATAAATGCATTACGTGCTTCAATGAAACCAGGCTGGGAAGACTTAGTGCGAAGGTGTATTCAAAGATTTCACCTGCAAAATGACAAAGAGATTCCATTTGCTAAGAGGCATCATCATGAAGGTGAGAATTTATGGAATGCACTAAAATGATATAAGCAAGATATACTGGACATTGTACAAGTACAACTAAAATTAAAACTTCAGAATAAATGATAGAAATGTACAATAAATCCATTGCTATATGAAAACAATGTGTTTACTAACTTACAGGTGGAACCAATATATATTTTTTTAAGTCATAGAAGGAAAAGTCAAGTATTCGTAGAAAAGCCAAGCATTTGTAGAAAAAGAGTAATGAACGGTTATTGTTTTTTTAGTGACTGAGATAGAGCGGAACATAGAACGGTACAATAAGAAGCGTGACCGTCAGCTCATACAGTGCCCTCCATAATGTTTGGGACAAAGACTCTTTATTTATTTGCCTCGTACTCCACAATTTGAGTTTTGTAATAGAAAAAATCACATGTGGTTAAAGTGCACATTGTCAGATTTTAATAAAGGCCATTTTTATACATTTTGGTTTCACCATGTAGAAATTACAGCTGTGTTTACACATAGTCCCCCCCCATTTCAGGACACCATAATGTTTGGGACACAGCAATGTCATGTAAATGAAAGTAGTCATGTTTAGTATACTGTTGCATATCCTTTGCATGCAATGATTGCTTGAAGTCTGCCATTCATGGACATCACCAGTTGCTGAGTGTCTTCTCTGGTGATGAGCTGCCAGGCCTGTATTGCAGCCATCGTTAGCTTATACTTGTTTTGGGGGCTAGTCCCCTTCAGTTTTTTCTTCAGCATCGGGTGATTGACTTGGCCACTCAAGAATTTACAATTTTTTGGCTTTGAAAACTCCTTTGTTGCTTTAGCAGTACGTTTGTAATCATTGTCTTGCTGTGGAATGAACTGCCGGCCAATGTGTTTGAGGCATTTGTTTGAACAGGGCTCGAAATTAGCGGTTGCCCGGCTGCAAATGGCAACCTACAGTCCTGCCGGGCAACGTAAAAGACATGCCATTTTGCCCAGCTTGGCAAGCACCCGGGACATCTATCGTTTAATTCTGTGCGGGCCCCCTCTCTATCTTTCTCTCTCTCTCTCTCTCTCTCTCGGTCACTATCCGTCTCCGCCCGGCACCCGTGTCCGGGTCTCTGGTCTCTGCCCGCTCCTCTTCCACTGGCACGGCAGGCCGCCTTACACATGCGCACAACCACGGCCAGCACCAAAGATCCTATAGCGAGGATCTTTGGCCAGCACATCATTAGCATGGTTGTGCGCATGTGCCGCCCTGCACATACACACTGCCACTGCAACTGGTCGACGTCGGCCACTTTCCCCCTCCCTTTGCATGGTGGGAGATCTGGCCGCCATTTCTATCCGGTCGCCGCCTCGCCGCGACCGCTGAAAACCAACACAGAATCACTTGCTGGAGCTGGAGTAACTCCCTGGAGTAACTCTTGCTTCTTGGTTTCCTGGTCCTCCAAAAATATTCGAAATGGAATTGAAACAGGAGTGGACCCACCACCACCAAACACCAAACTCTGAAAAATAACAGCCTATTGCATTGTATCTGTTTATTTATTGTGTATATATATATGGTCTATGGTTTATAGACACACTGAACTTTTATCTCCTGTTCTGTATTGTTTACATATTCTGTTGTGCTGCAGCAAGCAAGAATTTCATTGTCCTATCTGGGACACATGACAATAAAACTCTCTTGACTCTTGACTTGGACTTAAACAAAAAAAAGGGTTCTTGGGGGAAAAAAAGAGCTACCTTAAATTTAATTGCTTCTGGTTGGATACCTATAGTAGGGTGAAGACTATTCCATGCTTTAATTGTGCGGGGGAACTCCATGGAGCAGCCAGCATCTCTGGATAGAAGAAATTGGGTGACGTTTTGTGTAAAGACCCTTCTTTAGGTCTCCTCTGGTTTTAGTGTATTTAGTTTAATTTAAAGATACAGCGTGGAAACAGGCCCTTCGGCCCACCGAGTCCACGCCGACAACCGATCACCCGTACACTAGTTCTATCCCACACATTAGCGACGTAATAATAAATAATAATACATTTTATTTGTATAGCGCTTTTCAAGCGCTTTGTAGATGATCCAGTGGGAAATGAGAAGCCAGTGAAGTTCTTTGAGGACTGGGGTGATGTGGTGCTGGGATTTGGTGTGGGTAATGAGTCGGGCGGCTGCATTCTGGACAAGTTGGAGTCGGTTGATGTTGCTGGAATTGATGCCAAAGAGAAGAGAGTTACAGTAGTCCAGTCGGGAGGAGATGAAGGCATGGATGAGTCTTTCAGGTTGCGGGACTGAGGAGATGGGGAGACAGTGGTGCCGTCAATAGTGAGAGTGGGGTTGTTAATTTTGGTAAGTGTTGATTTGGAGCCAATGAGGAGAAATTCTGTTTTGTTACTGTTTAATTTAAGGAAGTTGAGTTGCATCCAAGATTTGATGGCTGACAGGCAGGAGTTGATATGGGAGAGAGGGGGGTGGTGGGGGGACTTGGTGCTGAGATAGATCTGGGTGTCATCAGCATAGCAATGGAAGTCCAGTTTGAAGTGACGGAGTATATGACCAAGGGGGAGGATGTAGATGATGAAGAGGAGGGGACCGAGAACAGAGCCTTGGGGAACGCCTTGAGTGACAGTGGCTGTAGCAGAGGTGTGGTTATGGAGAGAGATGAAGTGGGATCGGTTGGAAAGGTAGGAACGGAGCCAGCTGAGTGCAGAACCTTCAATGCCAAGGTCTTTAAGTCTGGTAAGCAGGATGTTATGGTTCACGGTATCGAAGGCCGCACTCAGGTCGAGGAGGATGAGGATGTTGAGGGAACCAGTGTCAGCAGAGGTCGTTGAGGACTTTGAGGAGAGCAGTTTCTGTGCTATGGAGGGGGCGAAATCCAGATTGGAGGGGTTCGAATAGGTTATACGCGAGGAGGTGGGAATGAAGTTGTGACGCAACGATACGCTCCAGGGTTTTTGAAAGAAAGGGGAGGTTTGAGATTGGGCGGTAGTTAATGAGAGAGGAGGGATCAAGACCAGGTTTCTTTAAGATTGGTGTGACAGCAGCAGTTTTGAAAGCAGAGGGGACAATTCCTTGGGACAATGAGGTAGATTAATGAAGAGATTAATGAGGTAGGGCAGAGAACGGGGAGGCAGGACTTCAGCAGGGGAGTGGGGAGAGGGTCGAGGGAGCAGGTAGTGGGTTTGGAAGAGCTAATGATTTTGGAGATTTCAGTAGGGGTGATCAGGTCAAACTGGGAGAGGAAGCAGTGTGGAGGAGGGGTAAGGAGGTCAGTGGAGATGTTTAAAGGAGGGGCCTTGGTAGGTGGTGGAGTAGATGCTGGGGAGTCGGGAACAGGGGATAAAGATTGATAGATGGTGCTGATTTTGTCAGCGAAAAAGTGGAGGAATGAGTTGCAGAGATCCGGAGTAGAGGTAGGGAGAGCGTTGGCTCGAAGCTTGAGGAGGTTGCCCACTGTGGAGAAGAGGGTTCTGTGGTTAAGGCAGGGGTCGGTGATAATGGAGGAGAGGTAGGCAGATTTTGCAGCAATGAGGGCATCTTTGTAGGCAGTGAGGTGGAGTTTGTAAGCTTCATAGTGGACTGTGAGAGATGATTTATCTGTGAGTCGTTCAAGTCGGCGACCTGTCTGTTTCAGCTTACGAAGTGCAGGTGTATACCAAGGTGAAGATGTGTTAAAAGTTACGGTTCTTGTTTTGAGGGGGGCCAGAGTGTTAAGGGAGGTAAACAAGGTGGAGTTGAGATGGTTTGTGAGATCATCAGGTGAGATGTGGGTTGAGTCCAGGGGGAGAGTGGTGGAGAGCAGGTCAGAGAGATGGTGGGGATCGATGGATTTTAGATTACGGAAGGTGATTTCTCGGAGGAAGCCGGGGCGAGGTGTCGGAGAAGGGATGGTGAACCGTATAAGCTTATGATCAGAGAGGGGGAAGAGGCATGGATGGAGGTCGAGTACCGGTTGATTTGTGGAGCAGACCAGGTCAAGGATGTGACTTTTCTCATGGGTGGGAAAGGTGACGTGCTGAGTGAGAGAGAAGTTGTCAAGTAAAAAGGTGAATTCAGATGCGAGCTTGCAGGTGGGGGAGTCCATATGAATATTTAAGTCACCAAGTAGCAGCAGACGTGGGGAGAGAGATGAGGCAAGTGTGAGGAGTTCAGTGAAGTCAGATAGGAAGGAGGGGTTTGGTTTAGGTGGCCGGTAAATGAGGATGACTGTCATGGAGAAAGGGCTTTGAAGGCGAGGAATTCAAATGATGCTACTGGGGGGAGGGTGAGTTCAGTGATCGGAAAGTTCTGGTTGAAAATAACAGCGAGGCCACCTCCATGGCGGGAGGGGCGGGGTTTGGAGATGTAATTAAATCCAGGTGGGGATGCTTGATTGAGGGAGAAGAAGACATTGGGTTGTTGCCAAGTTTCAGTGAGCAGAAGGAAGTCCAGAGTGTAGTCAAGGATTAGTTCATGGAGGGCAAGGGCTTTGTTGTTGAGCGACCTGGTGTTGAGGAGGGCAAAGTTGGCATTGTGAGAGGGTGGAGGGATGGGGGCAGGCTGGAGAGATCTGAGGTTGTCCCGGTTGACAGTGCGTGCGGTCAGCTGGTATGGGGGGTGACGCGGTTGAGGGGGGGCAGAGCGTGGTAGTGAGCAGATGGATGGAATGGAATGTCCGTGGTTGAAGTAAACAAGCTTGCGTCGAGAGCCTCTGTGGATGTAACGTGGTCGACGTAGAAGTCTCAGCTGTTTAATGACTGGGATGCAGGATGGGATGTAGTTGTTGAAGAGACCAGTCAGTTGCAGAGTTGAGTATTTGAGCATGATGAGGAGCCCGAGCAACTGCAGGAAGCAGCAGAGAGGTTGTCCAGCAGTGAGGGTGCAGAGAGGTGACCAGCAGAGAAGGCGAAGAGAGGTTGTCCAGCAGAGCGGGTGCAGCGAGTATCCAGCGGTGAGGGAGCAAAGACGTAGGTCAAGAGTCAAGAGTGTTTTATTCTCTCGCGTCCCAATGAAATCCTTACTTGCAGCAGCACAACAGAATATGTAAACATAGTACTCTGTAAACAATGTTATAAACGAGAAAACAAAATAGTGTATATTTATATATGAATATAAAACTATGCACACACACATACAATTTCCCTCCTGGGATTAATAAAGTTCTATCGTATAGTATCGTGCGTGTAGGAAGGAACTGCAGATGCTGGTTTAAACTGAAGATAGACACAAAAAGCAGGAGTAACTCAACAGGTCAGACAGAATCTCTGGACAAAAGGAAAATATTACGTTTTGGGTTGGGTCCGAAAAAGGTTCCTGCACTCCTTTGGAATGTGGAAGGAAACAAGAGCACCTGGAGAAAACCCATGCGATCAAAGGGAAAAGGAGCAAACTCCCAGCACCCATATTCAGGATCAATTCCGGGTCACTGGCAATGTTAGGCAGCAACTTTATGGCTAATGTACTGCCCCATAGTCTTGAACATAATTAAAACATACAGTAGCTGTAAAGGGGGACATAGCGTCACTTAGAGATTTAAGACTGAAAATGGATAGTTTCTTTTTTTTTTTTAGTAACCAAAGTTATCAACGTATAATTTTTTGTGTGTTGGAAAATAAAATATAATGGCACAGCTGGTGGACTTGCTGCCTCACACGCCAGGGATCTGTGTTCGATCCTGTCCTCGAGCACTGTCTGTGTTGAATTTGCACATTCTCCCTGCAAGCATTTAGGTTTCCTCCCACATCCCAAAGACGCATTGGCTTGTAGGTTAACTTGTCTCTGTAAAATTGCCCCTAATGTGTAGGGAGTGGGTGAGGAAAATGGGATAACAGAACTTGTGTGAATGGGTGGACAAAAATGCTGGAGAAACTCAGCGGGTGAGGCAGCAACTATGGAGCGAAGGAAATAGGTGATGTTTCGGGTCGAGACCCTTCTTCAGACTGATGTGAGGGTGCAGGGGGGTGGGAAGAAGAAAGGAAGAGGCGTAAAGACAGTAGGCTGAGGGAGAGCTGGGAAGCGGAGGAGAAAGCAGGAACTACCTGAAATTGGAGATGTCAATTTTCATACCGCTGGGGTGTAAACTGCCCAGCAAAATATGAAGTTTTGCCACATCTGGTGAGACCACACCTGGAGTATTGTGTACAGTTTTGGTCTCCTAATTTGAGGAAGGACATCCTTGTGATTGAGGCTGTGCAGCGTAGGTTCACGAGATTGATCCCTGGGATGGCGGGACTGTCATATGAGGAAAGATTGAAATGACTAGGCTTGTATTCACTGGAGTTTAGAAGGATGAGGAGAGATCTTATAGAAACATATAAAAGGACAAGCTAGATGCAGGAAAAATGTTCCCAATGTTGGGCAAGTCCAGAACCAGGATCCACACTTAGAATAAAGGGGTGGTCATTTAAGACTGAGGTGAGAAAAAAACGTTTTCACCCAGAGAGTTGTGAATTTATGGAATTCCATGCCACAGAGGGCAGTGGAGGCCAAGTCACTGGATAGACTTAAGAGAGATTTAGATAGAGCTCTAGGGGCTAGTGGAGTCAAGGGATATGGGGAGAAGGCAGGCACGGGTTATTGATAGGGGAAGATCAGCCATGATCACAATGAATGGCGGTGCTGGCTCGAAGGGCCGAATGGCCTCCTCCTGCACCTATTTTCTATGTTTCTAAGTGCTGCTCATCCAATTTACGGTGGGCCTCACTCTGGCCATGGAGGAGGCCCAGGACAGAAAGGTCAGATTCGGAATGGGAGGGGGAGTTGAAGTGCTGAGCCACCGGGAGTCAGGTTGGTTATTGCGAACTGAGCGGAGGTGTTGGGCAAAGCGATCGCCAAGCCTATGCTTGGTCTCACCGATGTAGAGCAGCTGACACCTAGAGCAGCGGATGCAATAGATGAGGTTGGAGGAGGTGCAGGTGAACCTCTGCCGCCCCTGGAAAGAAGGCTTGGGTCCTTGAATGGAGTCAAGGGAGGAGATAAAGCGACAAGTGTAGCATTTCCTGCGGTTGCAAGGGAAAGTGACAGGACGGGTGGTTTGGGTGGGAAGGGACGAATTGATCAGGGAGTTACGGAGGGAGCGATCTCTGCGGAAAGCCGACAGGGGAGGAGATGGGAAGATGTGGCCAGTGGTGGGATGCCGTTGGTAGACAAAGCTAGAGAAAATCAGCGGGTGAGCCAGCATCTATGGAGCGAAGGAATAGGCGACGTTTCGGGTCGAGACCCTTCTTCAGACTGATGTTGGGAGGGGGCGGGTAGTCGGGAAAAAGAAAGGAAGAGGCGGAGACAGTAGGCTGTGGCAGAGCTGGGAATGGGAGGGGAAGGGGGGAGAAAGCAAGGACTACCTGAAATTGGAGAAGCCAATGTTCATACCGCTGGGGTGTAAACTACCCAAACGAAATATGAGGTGCTGTTCCTCCAATTTGCGGTGGGCCTCACTCTGGCCATGGAGGAGGCCCAGGACAGAAAGGTCGGATCGGAATGGGAGAGGGAGTTGAAGTGCTGAGCCACCGGGAGATCAGGTTGGTTATTGTGAACTGAGTGTTGTGTGAAGCAATCGCCAAGCCTGCACTTGGTCTCACTGAGGTTGATCATACGCTGAATAATCCAACCAGAATTTTGGGGGCGCCGTCCTGTATGGTATGGCTGCCCAGCCTGCAGCTGTCCATTTTTTCTCTCTTTTAAAAAAAATTATTAGTTAGTTTAGTTTTTTGTTCTGGAGTTCTAGCCTTTTTTATGTGGGGGGAAGGGGGGGGGGGGGGGGGGGGGGAAGGGGGAAACTGCTTTTCTAGGGTCCCTACCTGGTCGGAGAGGCAGCTTTTCTCTGGGCTGCACCATCGACCCGTCCTCGCGGCCTACCAGCGGGCCTGGACTGGCGTTTCCTGTCGGGGACCACCCAGAACCTCGGCTTCGGCAGCGGCACAGCGCTGGAGCGCTATCGCGGAGCGGGCGATGCCCTACCCGGGTCGCTGCGCTGGAACTCCAGTGAGCTGAGACCGTCGATAAAAACATCGCAGAGCTGCGGGTCTGAGGAGCGGTCAGCTGCGGGTGGCGGCGCTGACTTTTCATCGGGAGCCTGGGATCTCTCAGCGAGATCACCAGTTGTGGAGCTCCATCCGGCGCGGCCTTGTTGGCTTCAGAAGCCGCGGCCTCCAGTACGGAAGCGGCCGTTCCAGGTGTCACATACCGCTGTGAGGATTCTCCCGACGCCGGAGCACCATCGCCTGGCGAGAACGGCCTGGAACATCGGGCCTCCGTGGAGGCAACTGTGGAGGCCTCAATAGGCCCGAATATGGGTGAACTGGGGATGGGGACTGGACATTGTGCCTTCCCTCATAATGGGAACCATTGTGGGGGGATGTTTTTATGTTTAAATTTCTTTATTACTGTTATGTCTGTATTCTTTCTTTATGTGCTGCATGGCAAGAAGCATTTCACTATACCTAGGTGTATGTGACCAATAAAATAACCTTTGAACCTTTGTTTGGAAGTGGAAAGAAATAATAGAAAATGCATGCATTAACCATATAACCATATAACAATTACAGCACGGAAACAGGCCATCTCGACCCCTCTAGTCCGTGCCGAACACAAAATCTCCCCTAGTCCCATATACCTGCGCTCAGACCATAACCCTCCATTCCTTTCCCATCCATATAACTATCCAATTTATTTTTAAATGATAAAAACGAACCTGCCTCCACCACCTTCACTGGAAGCTCATTCCACACAGCTACCACTCTCTGAGTAAAGAAGTTCCCCCTCATGTTACCCCTAAACTTCAGTCCCTTAATTCTCAAGGCATTGCATCGTGTAAAAAGAGATGAGATACTGTATTGTAATTTTGCTGCATGTTATTATGGTATATATCATGTTCAAGAAGGAACTGCAGATGCTGGAAAATCGAAGGTACACAAAAATGCTGGAGAAACTCAGCGGGTGCAGCAGCATCTATGGAGCGAAGGAAATAGGTAACGTTTCGGGCCGAAACCCTCCTTCAGACCCTTCTTCATGGTATATATCATGTCTCGTCCCGACCCGGGTATATATCATGTCTCTCGCCTGCAGTCCGTCTTTTTTTTTTTCTTTTTTGTGTTGTTCTTTTATCCTGTTTGAGTTCATTTTTGGTTTATTGTGTATGTGTGTGGGTGGGGGGGAGTAAACATGGTTTTGGTCTCTTATTTCGGGGGGATGCGACTTCTCTTGTCGTATCCCCCGTCTCCGTCTCCGCCTGCGCCGAGGCCTAATAGTGGAGCTGGCGGCCTCGGAGCTGCGGCAGTGGCGACCCGACCCTGGAGCGGGCAGCGGCAGTGGCGACCCGACCCCGGAGCGGGCTGCGACTGCGGCAGCAGCCACCAGACCTCGGAGCGGGCAGCGGCAGCAGCAGCAGCGATCCGACCTCGGAGGACCAGCCGCGGGCCCGGTGGACGACATCGTCGGGAGCTCGCAGGTTGGTGACCTGTTCTGCGTGGCTCTCGCGACAACAGCTGTGTCCTCTGGACTGGAGGGCCGCAGCTTCGGCGGCTTCGACCACCCCGGGCCGCGGAGCCGAACCGGCCCGTTCGCGGAGCTTGGATTCAGCCGCGGGACTGACATTACTTACCATCACCCGGCGGGGTCACAACATCCGAAGCCTGGATCGCCTCGGCGCAGAGGGAGAATAAGAAGGAAAGAGACAAAAACTTAAGACTTTTGCCTTCCATCACAGTGAGGAGTATTCAACTCACTGTGGTGGAAGTTAATTTGTGTTTTTTGTGTGTGTTTTTGCCATTTTTTACTATATGTAGGACTGCAAGGCAACAAAATTTCGTTCAGACCGCAAGGTCTGAATGACATTAAAGGCTACTTTACTTTACTTTACTTACTTTACTTGATTGGTGAATATGTTTAGTTTGTGACTTTATTTGAAGCAGAAATAATATGTGAATGCTTCATTGACCATAATTCTGACTGGTAACTACGCACTTCGTTCGAGCACATTATCACACGTGTCATTCGAGCCGTCATAAATTACCACCTAAACCGTCATTTGGCAATTTAAAAAGCTGCCTAGGTTGCCCGGCTGGCAACAGGGGAAAAAAGTTAAGCGAGAGCCCTGTATGATCGTGAACAGATAGGATGTGTCTATACACTTCAGAATTCATTATTCTACTACCATCAGCAGTTGTATCATTAATGAAGATAAGTGAGCCATACATGCCCAGGTCATAACACCCCCACCACCGTGTTTCACAGATGAGGTGGTATGCATTGGATCTTGGGCAGTTCCATCTCTCCTCCATACTTTGCATTTGCCATCACTCTGATATAAGTTAATCTTCATCTCATCTGTCCACAAGACCTTTTTTCAGAACTGTGATTGCTCTTTTAAGTATTTATTGGCAAACTGCAACCTGGCCATCCTATTTTTGCAGCTAACCAGTGGTTTGCATCTTGTAGTGTAGCCTCTGTATTACTGTCCATGAAGTCTTCAGAGGACAATGGTCATTGACAAATCCACACCTGACCCCTGGAGAGCGTTTCTGATCTGTCAGACAGGTGTTTGGAGATTTTTCTTTATTATAGAGAGAATTCTTCTGTCATCAGCTGTGGAGGTCTTCCTTGGCCTGCCAGTCCCTTTGCGATTCTTCTTTCTTCTAAATGATGTTCCAAACAATTGATTTTGGTAAGCCTAATGTTTGGCTGATGTCTCTAACAGTTTTATTCTTGTTTCTCAGTCTCATAATGGCTTATTTGACTTTCATTGGCACAACTTTGGTCCTCATGTTGATAAACGGCAATAAAAGTTTCCAAAGGTGATGGAAAGACTGGAGGAGAAGGTGCTGAGAGCTCTCTTGTACCTGCATTAAGGAGGCAATTAAACACAACTGAGCAATTACAAACGCCTGTGAAGCCATGTGTCCCAAACATTATGGTGCCCTGAAATGAAGGGGACTATGTGTAAACACAGCTGTAATTTCTACATGGTGAAATCAAAATGTATAAAAATGGCCTTTAATAAAATCTGACAATGTGCACTTTAACCACATATAATTTTTTTTCTATTACATATCTCAAATTGTGGAGTACAGAGGCAAATAAATAAATGATGGGTCTTTGTCCCAAACTTTATGGTGGGCACTGTATCAGTGCCGATTATGATGCCAATTTAAACAGCATATCTGCCTGCATGTGCTCTATGCCCCACAATTGCCTGCCTGTTCATGTGTCTGTCTAAATGCCTTTTTAAATATTGCTATTGTATCTCTTTCCATTGAATTTCTGGCAGCACATTCCAGTCACTAACCCCTCTCTGTAAAAAAAAAAAAACGTGCCATGTAAACCTTTAAACGTTCCTCCTCTTGCCTTTAAATCAATGCTCTTGACTATGACATTTTAATTTCCAATTGCCAACGTGACATCAACTGTCGTGACTTCTCTACTCCTTACCCACTCCAATCTCACCCCCTATGAACGGCTAGCCCTCCGCACACACAGTAACCATCCCAACATTGTTATCAAAGCCGCCGACAAGAGGGGTGCCGTTGTAGTCTGGCAGGCTGACTTCTACCATGCTAAGACGAGACGTCAGCTCTTGAGCACCTCCTTATATCTACCCCTTAACCATGACCCCACAAACGAATCACCAGACCATCATCACACAGATTGTTACCGATCTCATCACCTTTGGTGATATCCCTTCCACAGCCTCCAACCTTGTAGCTCTCCAGCCCCACACTGCCCACTTTTATCTCCTTCCCAAAATCCTCCTCATAAAAAATGTTTACAAGAATGAGCTGCCATCTTTAATGGAATGGTATCCCAGTATTAATCAGTATGTCCATGCGGGAATTATTATTTTTAAACACTGTATCTAAAGTCTGCGTTTTCAGGGAGAATTGTGTGCCTTTCGTAATTTTTCCTCAACTTCTCTGAATTTCAGTGTTGAGACAGGGTCAGGCTTTGAGTCCTGTGTATCGGTTTTCTTTATCTGATGGCACCATGGTTGCTGCACAAACAAGGAGCAGGCTTATGCGCACTCCAAATACCAGCGAGTCTCAATTTATCATGTCACTGCATGTTGTTCAAAGGTAAGCTTCAAACCTCCTTCCTGTGGTTTTTCAGTAACCATTTAGTGTTTTATCTCAAGAACCAAATATGCTGAGGCGTTTAATTAGAATATGGTACCTGCATGATTATGATCCTTCACAACGTCTTTGACTCTATAATGAAGTGCGGGGTGGCTGGATCATATTTGTTGGATTTTCCACTTGGGTTAATTGTCAACAGTGTGGATCTCGTATTTTGTTAGTCATCTTCTCCAACTCTGCCTCCACTTATGGATGGTAATGTGATGCTTTGCTCCATGTGGCATCTGCATTCTATATCTGGTATCCTGTGCATTCCCTCATGATGTAAGGAGTCTGAGAGGCACCCAGCTGATATAAGGTACAGATGAAAATCAATAATATGATATGTTATGTAAACAGAACAAATAAAGGGAAGACTATTATAAATGAGATTGGACAGTCTCCTACGATCCCCTCTTTGTGAAGTCTTATAAAGTTGCAACGGTGTTGATAGGCATACCGGAGATTTTTGTTTACGTCACCTCTGTTCTAAAGTTACTTGTTCCCCCCCCCCCCCCCCTTTCTGTTTAAATCATCTTGTGCTCACATTCTTCAGAGATAAAAAAAGAATGACCACTTACTGACATTATGAAGACCAGTGCTTGATCCATCAAATTGGCAGTCTACCAAGAACTAATTAGACACCCCTGCTGAAATGCTAAAAAAGTAACATCTAATTGTTCAATTAATCCAGAAAGACTGCTATTGATATCAAATGGAAATTATCTTCATTGACTTTGTAGATTGCTGCACACTATCTGGAGCTATGAACTCTCAATAGGCGAGTTCGGTATTCCGACTGTGCATGCCAAGGTCAAAGGTCACTATGTGTAAATAGCCCTGGAAAGCAGTTAAGCAATTCATCTGTTTTTTTTCCAGCTTTGATTTTTCTAGGTAAGAAAATACTGCTTTCAAGCTATGAAATAGTTGTATTTATTGTTCCTTTGTTCAAAGCTAAGATTATTTTGTCGTTTTAATTGCTTTATTATGCTTTGGTGAGTGAGCGAGATCGTTCTCGTCTGTGGTTGGTGTCGTGCCCGCGTCTGTTGAGTTGCTGCTGGGTCGTCCCCGTCCCCGTCCCCTCCCGGGTATCTCGTCCCTGTCCGGGGGCGGCCGGAGATGTCGGGCTGGGCTTGCAGCCGGCGCTGGGGGAGGAGGCAGAGTTGCTGCAGCACTTTATAGTATGGCTGGTGCTCGGCTTTCTCTGTCGCCGGGAGGGGGGGGGTTGGCCGCTGACGGTCCCCGGCCCATCGGAGAGCGGGGTTGGGCTGAAGTTGGCACTTCTTCTTCCACTGGCTGTGGGCCTGGGGCCGCTGGTGTAATCGGTCACAGCCAGCGTGGAGAAGAAGAGGCAAGCCCAGCTCAACTCCCGCCGGGCCAACCGACAGGCCTGACCGACCGAAGACACCAGCGGCCCCAGGCCCACAGCCAGTGCGGAGAAGAAGCGCCAACTCCAGCCCATCCCCAACGGGCCGGGGACCGCCAGCGGCCAGCATAGCCGGCGAAAGCTGAGCACCAGCCATACTATAAAGTGCTCCAGCAACTCGGCCTCCCCCCGCGCCGGCTGCAATCCCAGCCCTACAGCTCCGGCCGCCCCCGGACAGGGACGAGACACCCAGGAGGGGACGGGGACGACCCAGCAGCAACTCAACAGGCCCGACACCGACCACGGACAAGCACGATCTCGCTCACGCACCAAACCATAATAAAGCAATAAAAACAACAAAATAATGTTAGCTTTTAACAAAGGAACAATAAATACAACTAATTCATAGTTTGAAAGCAGTATTTTCTTACCTAGAAGAATCAAAGCTGGAAAAAACAGAAGAAATGAAGGTCCACTGCTCCACTGCTTTCCACGGCTGTTTATGCATAGTGACCTTTGTCCTGGGCATGCACAGTCGGAAGCTGTCGGAATATCGAACTCGCTTATTATCATGGAGCCTTGCTATTGTTTCAAAGTGATTAAAACCTGGTCTTGACCTTCTGTAAAATAGAGCATTATTTTTATGTACAACTCCACAGAAGTTAATTGGATTGCATTGTACTTTGTGTAATTTGAAGTTTGCAATATTACTTCCATATTCTCTGTGCAAGTGACATGCCCGTACAATGATTTGCTTGGATGTGCACTATGCACCTCGGGTTGGTGTGACCCATGCAGCATTTGCATGCGTCAACATGGCCCAGGGGTGGTGTTATACCCTCGCATAGAAGCAGATGATAGTTAAAAAGCCGCAGAGCTATGCAACATGGAAACTTCACAGTCTACAGTCTGGAAAAGCTGCGTTCCACCACAACCCTCTTTCTTATCTTCAAGCCAATTTTATATCTAATTGCCCAGCTCAGCCTGGATCTCAAGAGATTTATCCTTCCAGACCTGGTCTTCACAATGAATGTGAGGTGTGCTTCAGCAAATGGTCAATGGAACTTAGACAATAGACAACAGGTGCAGGAGTAAGCCATTCGGCCCTTCGAGCCAGCACCGCAATTCAATGTGATCATAGCTGATCATCCACAATCAGTGCCTGCCTTCTCCCCATATCCCTTGACTCCGCTATCTTTAAGAGCTCTGTCTAACTCTCTCTTGAAAGTATCCAGAGAGCCAGCCTCCACCGCCCTCGTGAGGCAGAGAATTCCACAAACTCACAATTCTCTGTGTGAAAAAGTATTTCCTCATCTCTGTTCTAAATGGCTTACCCCTTATTCTTAAACTGTGGCCCCTGGTTTTGGACTCCCCCAACATCGGAAACATGTTTCCTTCCTAGAGTGTCCAAACCCTTAATAATCTTATATATCAATAAGATTCCCTCTCATCCTTCTAAATTCCAGAATGTACAAGCCCAGCTGCTCCATTCTATCAACATATGACAGTCCAGCCATCCCGGGAATTAACCTGATGAACCTACGCTGCACTCCCTCAATAGCAAGAATGTCCTTCCTCAAAAGGGGGACCAAAACTGCATGCAATACTCCAGGTGTGGTCTCACTAGGGTCCTGTACAAATGCAGAAGCACCTCTTTGCTCCTCTACTCAACTCCTCTTGTTATGAAGTGATGTTGTCCAAAGCTGAGGTTTTGCTATTGCTAGGTGCCCTTCATGTTTAAAATAAGCTTGTTGCTTTTGACCATTCTCCCTTGGGTGCCTGAAACATCATCATCCATCTCCAATGCCCACAGTCACCTTCATCCCTCCTCTCCATTGATCCTGTATAAATGTATGTGTTTGATATTTTAATTGCAGTGGTATGACTTGCCTGTTTTATTTAAAACTGCAGAGAGCAAAATGTCTGTGGGATGAATCAGGAATCAACTGGACAAGGAATGGTAAAGCCATTGAATCCAAATTCTAGTAGTCCAGCCATGGCAGGTGTTTCAGCTGCAACAACAGGTCAAGAGATGGCAATGAACAGCAGTTCAAATTTTGCCATGAATGGTCTGAAAGAGCAAACAGGTATGGGACAAATGCCAGTAAACAGGTTTGTTGCAGGAGGAATAAACCATGGATCAAGCATGCAAGCAGCCACTCCTCAGGGTAGTAACTATGCACTCAAAATGGGCAGCCCATCAAGAAGTAGTCCAGGCGTGACTGCTGGGCAGAAGAACTCCATGCTTTCTCCCAGACATCGTGGAAGTCCCGGGGTGGTTGGAAGCCCTTGCATCTCAGCTAATCAGTTTTCTCCCGTAGGAAACTTGCATTCTCCAGTCGGGGTTTGTAGCAGCACAGGGAATAGCCATAGCTACTCTAGCAGCTCCCTTAATGCACTTCAAGCCCTCAGTGAAGGACATGGAGTATCTCATGGAGCATCACCTGAACTGAAAATGGTGACTTTGCAAAATTCTCCTGGAAACGCCAGTTCTTCGCTCACTAAAAAAGGGAGCGTGGACTCCAAAGATTCCTTTGGGTTGTTCGGTGAGCCAGGACCAACTGAAGTTGCAACCGGGCAGTCAGAAAGTGGACTTTCTGGTGAACAGAAAGATGGCAATGAAAGTAACTTAAATCCATTTGGTGGCGGAGAAAGGACTGATGGCCAAGGCAGAGGGCATGATGGCAAAGGACATACCAAACTCCTACAGTTACTGATCACCAAATCAGATCAAGTGGAAGCTTCCCCTTTGCCAAGTACTCTTGGAGATTCAATGAAAGACTCTCCAGGCAATTCATTAGGATTACTGTCTACTTCAGCAGTGACATCATCCACAACCAACACCTCTGCATCACATGGGCCCTCGCTGAAAGAAAAACATAAAATTTTGCACAGACTCCTGCAGGACAGCACTTCTCCTGTAGATTTGGCAAAGCTGACAGCAGAGGCCACAGGTAAGGAACACAACCAGGACGTGGGCAGTTCAATTCCTGGTGGAGAAATACCTAATAAACAGGAACAAATGAGCCCGAAGAGAAAAGAAAATGCACTACTTCGATACTTACTGGATAAGGACGACACTAGTATGTATAATATTAAACCTAAAATCGAGCGGATGGATAGCAAGTTGGATGCCTGCATGAGCACTAAAACAGCAATCAAGTCTGAGAAGGAAATGAATTTTGAACCATCAGAACAGGTGCGTGCCTCCAGTTGATATAGTTTTATTTTAAAGCATGAATTTGTTTGAAGTCATTATTTTAATTTCCAAGTTGTAAAGATCCTATTCAAATCTTTCTGTCTGAAATATTCCAAATGGGTCAAATGACATTTACTGTACAATAATTTTTGTGTGATTCTCATTAGTTGCCCATTTGATGTGAGGTAACTCAATGCACCTTGAGAGTTCAGTCCAGGCCTTCTGGTTCCAGGCAGTACTTCACTATTTTGAGCCATCCAAGAAGCTTCACATGTAAACAGAGAAATGACATGGCAGAACAGAATAATTTGCCTCATTGCTTAATAAGACTGTTGGTTTATTAACTGCCGGTCCCGAGGGCATGATGGCCTCGGGACCTGCAAAACTGCTTCGCCTTTTTTTCAAATTAAGTAGGTTTTGCAGCATAACCAGTTTACGTTTTCTGTCTGTTGCATTAATTGAAGAAGTTTGACAAGGAGGGAATGGGTACTGTTATTCTCCCTATATTATGGATGGAATAATAGGCTCAAGCTGCTGCTCTGACCCACATGCATGTTTGCAACAATGTAAGTGATGGACACGATGCTAAGTTAAACTCCCATCTTAATGTGATCCACATCCTTTCATTCCCTGTATCTATCTATATTACTAAAAGTCTGATCTTGACCGCTTTTGGTTCGCTGTGGTGTGATTTCCAAGAGAACGCCGCCACCTACGGCCGTTATTTTTGGCCACCTCGCTCAGAGCCCCCCTCCGCCTTCCGGGACCAGAGGATTTTTCCCATCGATGAAAATTCAGAGAGATATAAATGTTTTTTTAAAAATTGCCATTCTCTCTGCTGCCCCTGCTGGTGGGAGGGGGGATGGACTATAAAACCCGGAAGTGGTGTGCCTCACTCAGTCTCTGCAAGATGGAGGAAGCCAGAATGTCACATCTCTCTGAGCTCTGAATAACACTGAACACATGTCTACTCAACTGTGAGTCCCCTTAATGTGGTTTGAAAATGAAAATATGGTTGGTTCGAAGTAAAAAGGCACGGCCTGCAAATGGTTGTTTGGGTGCTTTGGGTTGAAGTTAAAATGCACTACTGCAAATGGTGGTTTGGGTGCTTTGGGTAACTTCCTGTTTGCACTGTATATTGATTTTAGATAAAACGCTACCACTTAGGGCTGTGATTTTTGGCCATCTTACTCAGTCCCCCTCCACTCAGCAGGTGCAGAGGATTCTTCCCATCAATGAAAAATAAAAGTGTTTAAAAAATGTTGAGAATCTCTTTCCTGTCAATCACGCCATGAAGGCCACACCTTTTCCGGTGGGAGGGGGAGGGGTTATAAAACCCGGAAGTGTGGGTGTGGCATGATGGGGGAGGGAGAGGTCATGTCTCTGTCTGAGCTGTGAATCAACTGAACACACTGAATGTCTACTGAACTGTGAGTTTGGTGTTTTGTGTGGGTTTTATGGTGGTTTCACCCTGCATGAAATGGTATGAAGCTGCATTTGAATTTGGTGGCCTTGCACCCTGCTTGAAGTGGTAAGAAACTGCTTGAATTTGGTGGCCTTGTACCCTGCTTGAAATGGTAGGAAAATGGATTTGAATTTGGTGGCCTTGCACCCTGCTCGAAATGGAATTTCAAGGAATAGCCATGAGTCAACTGCCAGCCCACCAGCCGTGAGTGAGCTGCCAGCACATCAAGCTTGAGGGACTGAACTGCCATCCCAAGAACCCATACCAGCCCTCCAGAAAGCCCCCCCACTGGCCACCAATATTTGAATTGGTGGAGAGGTAAAATATTGCGTCGGGGGACCAGCCCTCCCGTGTGAATGTGGGACCCAACGGGTCCCACTTAGTCTAGTATCTATCTTATAGCCTCTTAAATGCCACTATCATATCTACCTTAATCACCACATTCCAGGCTCCCACCATTCTCTGTGTGTATTTAAATATAAATGAGGTAGGAAGAGCTAGTGAGAGGCAGGGCCTGCAAGATTTGGGAACACTGAAAACGAATATTCAGGCTCTGGTCAGGAAAAGGAGGAGGCATTTGTTGCGTATAGACAGCTGGGATAGAGCAAGTCCCTCGGAATATAATGGATGTAGGAGTACATGTAAGAAGAAAATTAGGAAGGCAAATAGGGGACTTTTTTAAACTACTTTAGCCATGGATGAGGTATCATGATAAAATAAAGATGAATCCTAAAATATTCTATAAGAATACTAAGAATGGTATAGTAACTAGTGAGGGAGTAGGTCTCCTTTAGGATTAATGTGGTAATCTGTGTGTGGATCCACAGGAAATGGGAGGTCTTGAGTGAATACTTCTCGTCTGTATTTACAATGGAAAAGTACATGGAAGCTAGTGAGTTTGGGGAAGAAAACAATGATCCCCTGAAGCAGGTAGAGGTCTTGGAGCACATAAAGGCTGATAAATCCCTGGACTCTGACCGGGCATATTTTAGGATGTTGTGGGAGGCAAGAAAGGAGATTGCTGGGATCCTGGCAGGGTCATATGTATCTTCGTTAGCCGTGAGTGAGATTGGAGGATCGCTATTTTGATGTCTTTATTTAAGAAGGGATGCAGGGGCAAGCCAGAGAACTATAGGTTGATGAGCCTGAGATTACTGGCAAGAAAATTGTTGGTTTGTTGAAGTGTAGACTGATTAAAGTTAGTTGGCATGGCTTTGTTCAAGGGAGATCATGTTGCACAAATTTGATTTGAGTTTTTTGAGGAGGTGAACAATAATATTTTCAAGGGCCATTTACATCTATAATTGAACTTTTACAAGGTTTTTGATGCAGTCCCTCGTGCGAGATTGTTCTAGACAGGTAGAATACATGGAATCCAGGATAAATTAGTCAATTGACTTGGTGGTAGGAGACCGTGTGGAAGTGGTGGATTGCTTTTCACATTGGAGACGTGTAACTGCTGGTGTGCTGCAGGGATCACTGCTTGGCCCTTTATTATTGTCATGTATGTTAACAATTTGGCAGAGAATGTAGGTGGCGTGATTGTTTGTAGATGCCACCAAAATTGGTGTTTTTGTGGACAGCAACAAAGTTTGCCTGCCGTCAGAATAGGATCTAGATCAACTGAGAAAGTTGGCAAAGGGATAACAGGTGGAATTTAACGCAGACAAGTACAAGGTGAAGCATTTAGAGGAGTTGAAACAGGGTTAAGATGTACAAATGAATGGCAGGACCTTAGGGAGTGTTATAGAAAAGTGAGACTTGTACCTTTGCGTGCAACCATATAACCCTATAACAATTACAGCACGGAAAACAGGCCATCTCGGCCCTTCAAGTCCGTGCCGAACACTTATTTTCCCCTAGTCCCATCTACCTGCACTCAGACCATAACCCTCCATTCCTTTCCCGCCCATATACCTATCCAATTTATTTTTAAATGATAAAATCGAACCTGCCTCCACCACTTCCACTGGAAGCTCATTCCACACAGCTACGACTATCTGAGTAAAGAAGTTCCCCCTCATGTTACCCCTAAACTTCTGTCCCTTAATTCTCAAGTCATGTCCTCTTGTTTGAATCTTCTCTTCTCTCAATGGGAAAAGCTTATCCACGTCAACTCTGTCTATCCCTCTCATCATTTTAAAGACCTCTATCAAGTCCCTCCTTAATTGTCTGCGCTCCAAAGAATAAAGACCTAACTTGTTCAACGTTTCTCTGTAACTTAGTTGCTGAAACCCAGGCAACATTCTAGTAAATCTCCTCTGTGCTCTCTCTATTTTGTTGGCATCCTTCCTATAATTAGGCGACCAAAATTTCCAGGGAACTATGCACAATTATTCCTAGATCCCTCTGTTCAACTGCATTCCTTAATTCGCTACCATTTACCATGTACGTCCTATTTTGATTTGTCCTGCCAAGTGCATAGTTCCTTGAAAGTTTGGCCCAATCATGTATATTTTCCAGGTTGTGACAATAGGTGTTTCTTCAACAGTGACTCCCTTCCCAATGCTTTGTTTTCTTGTTGCTTCTACCATTCCAACACTCCCTGCCGACATTCCCATATTGCAATATTGTGAAATTTTCCAACATAAAGTGTCCCTTCCCTCATATTTAGTGGCTGCAGCACCTTTTCCATGGGTCCTCAATTTGAAAATCATCTCTCTAAATGCCTCTGCTTTGCTGTTTTTTTAACAGTTGCTCATTAACTGGCACTAAGTCCAAGCCTTGTCATCATACATCCTGCTATTATTTTGTCTGATTTCTGATTGCACCTGTGAAACTCTTTGGGATGTTTTCCCACATTGTGAGAAAGCACATTGCTGTATGTCATTGCTCTCGTACATCAGCATTTTATTAGCTTATCTTATTTCTTTCCCATGTTTTACTCCTGGCCCTCTGTGCTCATTACATTCTCTTCTTTTTGGTCATTTATCTGAAGTGGCTCCACAAGCTACAATAAAGATAAGTTTAAGCCTTCTGGCTGAGCTGAAATGAAAAGCACCTGTTCAGCCTTTTATTTTCCAAGCCCTTTTATTAATAAAACAGATTTTATAATATGTCTCTGAAGCCAAATATTACTGCTTCTCGTTCAGTGGCTTTTGGTATCATACAATTTATTACTTGTATCATGCTGAACATTCATGCAAAAGTCACAAAATCAGATTTGGATCCAGTTTCATACTTTTCCCCCAATGCTTTTTATGGTGCATGATCTTTCTGCTAATAGCCTTCTACATGACAAGTCAAAGATCCAGCTTAGCCCATTTAATGAGCAGTCTCTCCGACTGATGGTGATAATGGCCTGTGTACAGGGAGCTGAAAGCAACGATTAGTTTCATGATATGCTTTGAGATTTTAATTTCAAGAATGCCAGGGCGCATGCTTTGTCTGGCACTTATTCAACCTGGTTGAATTTGTTAAGAGGGCAGCTGTGATGCACAGCAAAGTTCTCAAGAGTAGAGATTGGTGATGCAGGTGCAGAATTGTTGGGCAAGGAATCCTAGCTCCACACGCGTCAACGTATCAGGTATTGTGTTAAATTTTACAATTAGAACAACAATTAGGTTAACTGCGCAAGTGTTGGTATTGAATAGCTTGCCACTTTGTGCAGGAGTCATCCTGGCAACTTTAATTTTATAAAATGTTTTAATTTGTCTTTAATTTGGAAATTCAGCAAGATTTTAATGGAAATTCACCCTGTTGAAGACATGTTATTCTGTACCTGCTGGTTGTTACCCACTGAGGTGTTTATAAGTAATGTAGCTTCAGATTTTTTTTTGTGTGACGTCTCCATCTCTACTCTGACAATATAACTGATCTTATTCTGCCCATACAGTTAAAGGTCATAGACATTCTATCGTCACTAGGCCTGAGAATGGCTGATGACATAAACATGGCAGATCTAATTGGTGTGGCTTCCTCACAGGGTTGCTTAACAACAAAGTTAAATGGGATCTGGTATCAAGGTCGGTTCTGTGAAGAAGGAGTAAATATGCGGGTTGTGTAGATAGTGTTGATTTGGAGTAAGATTAAATATTCCAATGGGCTGTAGGATGTACATCTAATGTACAGAATGATATGGATACCAAGTGTCTCATTAAAATTACTGCTGAAGGGGTTATTCTGCAAGTGAAAGAGAACCAATTTAGTTCTGTCATTGGAAATTTTTTGTCATGCTGCCTGTCGATCACATGCACCAATACATTTATTCTTCACATTAACATGAATTATATTGAAGTTCTTGGCTAAAATGGCCAACCTGGGAATAATTAATAATGTAAAAATAGGTTAACTAGTAATCTCTGGAAGCAGATGCCACATTGTCATCTTTATACAACTGCACTCTTGGGAACGACACCCACATTCTCCTAGTTCCTTGTGTTCCAGAAGGCCTCAGCAATGTACATGCACCTGTCGAACATAACATTAAATCATCAACTTCCCATGAAGGCAATCTTGATTCCTGATGGTTAAACCTTGCGTGCTTAACCATATTAAGAGCTATATAAACGAATAAATCGTTTATAATTAAACTTAGTTTGAAATAGACTTTGAAATTGATAATGCAGTTTGATTTGAAATAGTTTGAAATAATGCTTAGTTAATATATAAACACCGTTGAAGTTTCCTCTTTTTGTTTGTAACTTCAGTATATTTGATGGCGGGCTAAATACAAATTCTAAATCTTTAACATTTAGTCACACATCAGGGTGCTTGCTGCAAAATCAGACATTTTTTTTAATGTGCAATTATATAAAAAGGTGTCATGAGAGATTAAACTTTTGTTCCCTCCAGGGTCAAGATTCTTTGGAACTCTCTCCTTCAAGGGGAGGAATACATTTGAATATTTCTAATGTAGAGGTGTATAGATTCCTGATGAACATTTAGTGAAATATAACCCCGAATAAGCAGGAATATGGTGTTGATGTTACAGCCAGATCAACCATATTGTTCTTTAATGCCAGAATTGAGTTGATGGGCAGTGAGGCCCATTCCTGCTCCTAGCTTGCAGGTTCTCAAACTGTATTGATTATGTCATAAGGAATTGAAAGATATCCCCTCGAGATAAAAAATTGTACTTAAACTATTTTTGATGGCAGGAATTTTAGTGGATTTTAGGGGGAGGGGAGGGGGGGGGGGGGACAAATAAGAAAGGTTCTTATTTCCTTCCTTGTTGAACATGCCAGTGTAACGTGTGTTGACAGCTGATGGGGATCAAGTGTCTCTGAGGTGCCTCTTTAAGTCATTAGATCTTTGCATTTTATGCAAAGGTGGATGGGGCTGGGTCCTGTGGCCATAGTTTCTAACCCCAACAAATATTCCGCCTCCTTGAGCGAAGGGAGAGAGATTTGGGCCGGGAGGCATGAGATCATTTTAAAATGATTAAACAGGCCGTGATAATTAATTAGTATCCACTGATTGGGCTTGGACACAAAATTTATGGGCGGTAATTGGCCTTGTTGTTGACAGCAGATCAGCAGTGACTTGGATAACTTAGAAGAAATTCTTGATGACCTGCAGAACAGTCAGTTACAGCAGCTTTTCCCAGACATGAAGACAGTTCCTGCCAGTGGACCAGTGGACAAGCAGACCATCTTCCAAGACCTGCTGCAAATAGGCAACGGAAATGTCTCTGCATCACCACTTGGAACGCCGAGCCCATTATCTGGGATGTTACAAAATGGTAAGTGTCACATGTAATTCGCATTGTATTGATCTATGTTGTTTTGGCCTTCAAAGTGTGGAACATATCTTGGGGCGGCAGTAGAGTTGCTGCCTTACAGTGCCAGAGACCCGTGTTCGATCCTGATTACGGGTGCTGTCCGTACGAAGTTTATATATTCTCCCCATGACGTGTATATTTTCCCTGGGTGCTCCAGTTTCCTCCCACATTCCAAAGATGTACAGGTTAGTAGGTTAATTGGCTTTGGTAAAGATTGTAAATTGTCCCTGGTGTATAGGATTTCGCTAATGAATAGACAATAGGTGCAGGAGTAGGCCATTCGGCCCTTCGAGCCAACACCGCCATTCAATGTGATCATGGCTGATCATCCCCAATCAGTACCCCGTTCCTGCCTTCTCCCCATATCCCCTGACTCCGCTATCTTTAAGAGCCATCTATCTAGCTCTCTCTTGAAAGTATCCAGAGAACCACCCTCTGAGGCAGAGAATTCCACAGACTCACAACTCTCTGTGTGAAAAAGTGTTTCCTCATCTCCGTTCTAAATGGCTTACCCCTTATTCTTAAACAGTGGCCCCTGGATCTGGACTCCCCCAACACCTGGAACATGTTTCCTGCCTCTAGTATGTCCAAACCCTTAATAATCTTTCAGAAGTAACTGCAGATGCTGGAAAACCGAAGGTAGACGAAAATGCTGGAGAAACTCAGCGGTTGAGGCAGCATCTATGCAGCGAAGGAAATAGGCAACGTTTCGGGTCGAAACCCTTCTTCAGACTTAATAATCTTTTATGTTTCAATAAGTATCCTCTCATCCTTCTAAATTCCAGAGTATACAAGCCCCGCCGCTCCATTCTCTCAGCATATGACAGTCCCGCCATCCCGGGAATTAACCTTGTGAACTGACGCTGCACTAACGTCCGTCCTCAAATTAGGGGACAAAAACTGCACACGGGGATCATTGGTCGGTGCGGGTCGAAGGGCCTGTTTCCACACTGTACCACTAAAGTAAACTAAACTAAATATAATTAACGTAGACCAGTTAAATGGATGTAGTGGAGCAGAGTGATCTTGAACTCATTTTACACCCTTGGAGCTCGGTTCACTTTAAATGATGTACCCTGTTTTGATCAGCAACAAAAGTGAAGGTTGGGATTACGTGATTCTATCCTCTATGTGAATGGACACCCCAGACGCTGTGTTCCATGCCTATTAGTTGAAGGGGTTAAAGCGACATTGGTAAGATTAGGTATGGGTATCTTGGCATTCTTGACTTCCTCACTTACTGCTGCTCCTGTCTTCCATATTCTCTTTAGTCAGCCATCGCTCCTTTCCAAAAATAATTTCCAACATTTAAAGCAAAAATCTGAAAATACTGGAAATACTCAGCAAGACATGCAGCAGGTTTGGAGAGAGAACCAACCTTAATGTTCTGTGTTGATGAAAAGGTTATTGATGTAAAGTGTTAACTGTTTCTCTCTCTATACAGAAACCATGTTTCTTGCATTTTCTGTTTATATTTTAGGTTTTCGACATTTATAGTGCACAGCTTTTAATATTCATGTCGAGTTGTGTTGGGTTTGTCAAATTTCCAAGCCAGCAAACATGTTTTTTAATGCATCATAAGGAATATATTGCAACCCTGTCTGGACTTTGCAATCCTTCTCATCGCCTGATTATATTTTGGCTTATGGGCCAGGCAATTCATGGTCTGGTTTGTGTTTAAAACTTCGGCGCTACAATCCCCCCAGCAAGAGGGTTCAACTGACTGCCACCATTTATTTGTGCAAAGATTTCAGTCTCTGTGTTCAAGTTCAATAACACAAGAAGTAATAAAAATGTATGTTAATTTTGTCATGGTGCTGCAAGGAGAGTCATGGAAAATGAACAGTTATGTGCTACTTGACACAGAATCACTACCGCGTTTGCTTCACCATATTTGTCCGTCAGCGTGCACAAAATGGATGAAGCTGAGCTGAACTTCAAGCTGGCTGCTATTAACTATAGTATTCCCTCAGCCAATGAACTGCCCAACAACCCGAATCAGCGAGCAGTTCCAGAATGAGGGGAGGGGGAGCATACTGATATGAAGATATATTTTAGAACTTGGAGGGTGAGTGAATCTTTGGAATTCTCTGCTCTGGCAAGAGTGGGGAGATGCAACCATGGGGTACACTCAGAACAAACACTGATGGGCTTTTGAATGTTGGAGATATCAAGGAATGGGAGATAAGGTAGGAAGCTCAGTCATGATCTTGTTGAATGGGAGAGTAGGAACGGGCCAAATGATCAACTTTAGTTTAGTGATACAACGTAGAAACAGGCCCATCGGCCCACAAAGTCCACACCCACCAGTGATCCACATGTACTAGCACCATCCTCCACACTATGGACAATATACAGTCATCTTTAGCTGAAGCCAATTAACCAACAAACCTGTATATCTTTGGAGTGTGGGATGAAACCGGAGCACCCAGGGAAAACCCACGCGGTCATGCAGAGAACGTACAAACTCCATACAGACAGCACGCATAGTCAGCATCGAACCCGGGCCTCTGGCACGGTCAGGCAGCATCTCTACCGCCTTGCCACCATCCCGCCCATGCCTCCTGTTCCTATTTCTTATGCTTTTATGGGGCCAATGTTACCTGGCTGACTACTGGGATTTCCAACATTGCAGAATTTCTGAATTTAAATCTTAATCTTCCACGTCATGTTGTAAAGTTTAATTGTAATAAATAATCCCCAACACCTTCACTCTTTCCCACTCTCAGAAAAATAATACTCTACATACTTCCTCTGTCCTTTCCAAAAATAATCTACTCCTGCCTATTTCCCCCTCTTTCAATAATATTCTCTACTCCCTCCTTCTGACCCCTCCCCCCACTCCCAGTCAACAATAATCCTTTCCTCCCTGCTACTGCCCTCTTCCCTTTCAACAGTAACCCTTACTCCCTTGCAATGAAACATTGTGCAAAACATGGGCAAAAATTAGGTTTTGAAGATCTGTCAGCACAGGTATTTTTTTTTCAGGTGCTGACTTCAAATGTGAAGCAAGGATATAGGCTGGATCAAATCTGATGACTTGTGCTATTTAATATAATTTTTCTTAAATGTGGCGCAGCATTAGAGTTGCTGCCTTACAGCGTCAGAGACCCAGGTTCGATCCTGACTATGGGTGCTGTCCGTATGGAGTTTGTACGTCTTTCCCTGTGACGGTGTGGGATTTCTCTGGGTGCTCCGGTTTCCTCCCACTCCAAAGATGGACAGGTTTGTAGGTTTTATTGGCTTTGGTAAAATTGTACGCTGTCCCTAGTGTGTAGATAGTGCTAGTGTATGAGGATTGCTGGCCGGCGCGGACTCGCTATTTCCACCCTGTATCTAAATTCTGAAGCTTCCCTATGATGAATTTGCATCTACATCTGGTCATACAGTACTGTACAAAAATACAGTTTCCCCTAACAATTTGTTGGGGAAGCAGTGGAAACTGCCCATTTACAAGATGGGTGACACTACATATTGTTTACTGCTGGAGATCAGAGTTGTCTGGTTTTGTCCTCCATGTGCACACGCAGGAGCAGTATGATCGCCATCTGCTGTTCAAAGCAGGAATTATAACAATTTTGAATTTATTATGCAACTCATTTATCAATCATGTTTTTTCTTCCTGTCTTCATATAACCATATAACAATTACAGCACGGAAACAGGCCATCTCAGCCCTACAAGTCCGTGCCGAACAACTTTTTTCCCTTCATGTTTTGGACAAATCTTACTTGCATGGTATAACTATACTACCTAAAAGATCTGTTATATTATTATATTCTTGATGCAGTGTCTCGACCCAAAATGTAAACAATTTCTTTTTCCATCCATCACGCATGCTGCTTTCTTAGCTCCAGGTTCCAGCATCTGCAATTTCATGTCTCTCCATCTGATATATTTTCCCTCGCTGTTTCAGTTTGGCTCGAGTTAGTCTTGGGTGTCACCTATATATTGACCTTGCTGTCATAAAACTACACTTCTGGGGGCTTGTTAAGATGAATGGCAGCAAATTATTTAATGTTGAATCCTAATTCTTTTATGCGATCTCCATTCTAAAGTCAGGAGAGTTCAATTGAATTGCATATTTATTGATATGTGAATGCTGATTTGCTGAACTTTTAATTTCAAAGTACTGCTATCACACACCATTGATTTCCTTTATCACTTTAGTTAATGGTAATACTTGTCTCATTATAAAACTAATTGATAAGATTGGCTTTTGAAATCCTCAAATGAATTTTTTAAATTAGCAAATGGTATATTTTGTTATCTGTTTCCATTCTCATTTACATGTTGCAAACGGGCTTCATACATACTTTTGTCATCACGGTAATAAAATTGAAAGATGTATGAAGGGGAAACAACCCTACTTTTTTAACTATTTTTACTTTTTTGCAGTAGCAAATTAGCATTCATAAATGAAATAATATTGTTATGAATTTGCATTTAAACTATGAGCAGTAGTAGTCCATCTGATCATTCAAGAATGCTCTACTGCATTAAAATCTTGGCTGATCTTAAAATAAGGCTAATCTGCCTTATGTTCCTGCACTATCTTCACATTCGTTGATTCCCTTAAACATCCAAAAATCTATAATCTAGTCTGAGGAAAGGTCTCAACCCGAAACGTCACCCATTCCTCTGTCCAGAGATGCTGCAGTGCTGAAATTGGAAACATGCTGCAGATTAGGTGACATATATCTGACCTCTCACTTTGCCTCTGGACACACCATTAGATCCAAGGCTGTTGTGTAACTTGCTAAGATGAGGGCACAGATGCATTTCAGATTTGTCGGTCTGATAGGGTCACGACCCAAAACGTCACCCATTCCTTCTATCCAGAGATGCTGCCTGTCCCACTGAGTTACTCCAGCATTTTGTGTCAATCTTCCTTCCTACACATATAATCTACCAATCTGTGTTTTGAATGAAATTGAGGACAGCTGTCAGCCTGGAAACTTCCCATGGTGCATCACCTGAATCGAACGAGGAGCGAATTAACCTCACATTAACCATAACCATAAATGGTTACAATCTCCTCACATTAACGGCGACGACAGATGGCACAATGGGCTAAGTGTTCGGCTGGCAACCGGAAGGTAGCCGGTTCGAATCCCGCTTGGAGTGCATACTGTCGTTGTGTCCTTGGGCAAGACACTTCGCCCACCTTTGCCTGTGTGTGAATGTGTGTGAGTGATTGGTGGTGGTCGGAGGGGCCGTAGGCGCAGATTAGCAGCCACGCTTCCATCAGTCTGCCCCAGGGCAGCTGTGGCTACAGAAGTAGCTTACCACCACCGAGTGTGACTGAGGAGTGAATGAATAATGCGATGTAAAGCGCTTTGAGTATTAGAAAGGCGCTATATAAATCCCATCCATTATTATTATTATTAACGATAAATGGCATGACATTATTCTGAGACTGATTCCTGGTTTGCAGACTCTTAAGCCAGGGGAACTATCTGCGCTGTATCTACCCATTTGAACCCGGTAGGGGCTTCCTAATGTTGCAACTGATGTGAGTTTGCTTTCACTCATTGGTGACATTCTCATCACTGAATTAGAAGTTGTGGGTTCAACCGCTACTATTGAGAATAAATCATATAATTTGGACCTACTTTTGGACAATACTGAGCCAAGCATCTGGATTGAAGTCTCTGTGACTTCTCTCACTGATAGGAAAAATTGAATGATAGATTTTTTTTTTACTGAAGTTAGGAGACATAAAAGCATTTTCAAGTTCACCCAATGCAATCTTTTACCATCAAACAAATGTAATTAGTTTAAGAAAGAACTGCGGATGCTGGAAAAATCGAAGGGAGACAAAAATGCTGGGGAAACTCAGCAGGTGAGGCAGCATCTATGGAGCGAAGGAATAGGTGACGTTTCGGGTCGAGACCCTTCTTCACTTAATGTAATTAGTTTGATGAGTAACTCCATTTAATGTTATCCAAAGGAGGCATCTCCAAAAGGAAATTGGGAAACAGAATCACTGATAAAATAACTTTTCCTCAGCATATGTATCGGTACACTTGCCAGTCAGTATGGCAACACAGTTGAATGCCAGTCAGTATGGCAACATAAAGTATAGGAAGGAACTGCAGATGCTGGTTTAAACCGAAGATAGACACAGAAAGCTAGAGTAATTCAGCTGGTCAGGCAGCATCTCTGGAGAAATGAAATAGATACGTTACGGTCGAGACCCTTCTTCAGGTTGAGAGTCAGGGACTCTCAGTCTGAAGATGGGTCACGACCCGTAACACGCCTATTCCATTTCTCCAGTTACAACAACATAAATGTCCTCTGAGCGGAGAACACCAATATTGATGAGGAAGTGTGATTCAGGGATGCTATTGCCGACCAAATTACCCTGACCTGAAATGTGTGGATACGTTACTTGACCTCACATTTACTAATCTCCTTTGCAAAGTGCTTCTGCCATGGCCATTCTAATACACAGAATACACTGTGTATCTTACAGTTATGTGCAATAGGTATTGGAGATCTAGTAACTCAAATTGGTCATCTGTGAGGCACTATCAGTAGGCCTGGTTTATCCCTCTTTACTCCATTACTACCTCTTCAATTAAGGGTGTATAAAATGCCAACATAGTGAACCTAGTGTTACATGCTTGGCTAAATAGATAGAGTAAACTGTTTGTCGATCAGATGGCTGGGTCAAGCTTTGCAACTCTCTTCCATCTTGTGGTTAAATTAGCCATCACCATTTATAATGAATGGTTCGTCAAGGAAATTCCGTGAACAACATAATTCTCAGTGTGGAGTGTAGCATGCGAGTACAGCAGCAAAGGTTGAAGCGGTTAATTTCAGCTACGCCTTTGGTGACTATTCTTGCAGTGTCTCCTGAGGATTTAATAATCACCATAGCGAATCTTAAATCATTTTGACTTGCAATGCTCATCAACTTCATCAAGCTTGGTCTTGGTGCTTGCATGTACCACTGGCTTCTGGACTTTGTAATGCCAGATCTCTGTTGGTTATAATTGATCTTAAGGTTTCCTCCACCCTGACTCTCAACACTTGTGCTCCTCAAGATTGAGAGTTTGTTACTGTGTGGCCAATCGATCTTTGTTGATACCACTGTTGTCCGGATCAACAATGAGAAGGACTATAGGAAAGCGATCAGGAACCTTGTGTCCTGGTGTCAGAACATTAACCAAGCCCTCTCATATCAACAAGATAAAATAGTTTGCTGTTGACCTTTGGAAGTGGGGGTTGTGAACACAACCCTTTCATCATCTATGGAGCTGCATTAGAGATGGTCAACAGTTAAGTTCGTTGGATCCATATTAACTCCAACCTAATCTGATCCCTTCACACTGATGTGATCAAGATAGCACATCGGTATATTTACTTAAGCACCTGAGAAGATGTGGCATGCTCATGGACTATAGTAAAGTATTCTGATGAGATGCATTACAGCCTGGTATGGCAGCTGCTGCACTGTTGATGGAATGTGGTGAATGCAGCCCAGTTCATCACAATCTCATCACTCCTTCCATCCAGTCCATCTTCACGATGCGTTACATCATGAAGGCTGGAAATATTGTGCAGGATGCTTGTCATCCTGGCCATGCCCTCTTCTCTCTTCTACCTTCTATAGAAGATGCAGGAGCTTGAAACCACTAATGGCCAAACTTAGGAACTGCTTGTACCCCACTGCTATTAGACTCCTGAACCAACCACCTCTCACACACCCCCTTTCCAGAGGTTATGTCACATACTCTCACTCTTAACTCTTAACTCATTTGATTATTCATTATTGCACTTTTATTTTTGCATGACTTCAGATTGCACTACAATCTTTGCACCATTCGGCTGCTTTGAGTCTGTCACTATTTACTGTTATAGCTATCATTATTATGAATATTGCTTACTCTGAGCTTCATGCAAACTATGAATTTTATTGCACTCTGGTGTATATGACAAACTAATCTGAATGAAGAAACAGCAACCAAGTCCACAGGACTCAGTAATGACCATACACCCCGACAACATAAAGCCTGCACTGCTGCAGATTATGCTTCAGAACCAATCACAACTATTGGGATCAAGATTGTGCAAGATTGTTCTTGATAACATAGGAAATTGAGAGTGTAGACACAAAATGGTGGAGTAACAGTGCGACCGGCAGCATCTCTGGAGAGAAGGAATGGGTGACGTTTCAGGTCGAGACCCTTCTTCAGAATTGAGAGTGTTTTGTCCATGATAAGCAAATTGACCTAAGAGTCTGATCTTAAATATGGACAGAATGCTTTGCTTGAGAAACTTTGTTCTCGAGCAGACGTTCTGCAGCAGTAACTAACTCAGTTTGGATTCTATCAGGACTCTATTCTAACCTCATTACAGGCTTGGTCCAAATGTGGGCACAAGCTAAATCCTGGTGATGGCAGGCTTGACATTGAGGCAACTTTTGAAAGGTTGTACCGTGAAAGAGCCATGCAAATTTTGGTCAGTGAGGACAAGGAGGAAGTATTCCATTGATTTCAGTCACACTTGGGACATAGGAAATAGTTTGAAACTGCAGAGACCAACAATTATGGCCCAAGGATGTAATTGCAAGAATAAATCAAGAGCTGCATCCAAGACCTACCATCTTCAGCTGTGTTAATGTCCTGACCTCAGCTACAGTCATCACTTCCTTTGGCAGTTGTCTCAGACAATAATTCAGACCTTGCAGGCAGCAGGACCCGGTTAACATTCACTTTTAACTTGGTTTGAAAATTGGCTGGCATGTGTAAAGCAGCTGCCTTCACATTAAATAAAGTGCCTCTTTGCTCCTCCATGACATTCTTGACGCGTTGACTCTCTTTGCATTTGAGAATACACACAGACACACTTCGAGTTCTGTATCCTATCTACCACAGAGGATCAAACCTGCCGATCCTACATTTTGGCAGAACGTCAGCACCCCAGGTCCTTTGACCTCCCTCTCAGCATCTTTCCAAATTAATAGAAAGTCTGTACCATTTTTCCGTTTTATGTTTACGCTGTAACTTGGGTGAAATTGGGCACTTCCTAGCCAACTGAAAAGTATCACCCCAGAAGCCGCAGCTTCCATCAAGGGTGTGGAAGCAGAAGAAACCAGCAGCCAAGCAGTAAGGATTGCCGCCCAAAGACAGTAGCTCTGAAGATATCAGCGAGAGCTTCGGTAGGCCGCATGATACTCCAAGCAAGAATTGCACTTACACAAGGCCTTTCCACATCCCAAGTCCTTTTGCAAAGATTTACTTTTAAGATGTGCTTATTGTTGTGATGTGGGAAATGTAGCCATTTTAACATTGATGCCAAGTAAATGGTGGTGCACTAATTAATGATGCCAGCCACTTTCACAAATAATTGCACTGCACTCTGGAACATCCCTTGCCAACAATGGATACCTATGTTCATGAGTTAATGGAAAAATATGCAGAAGTCTTTCAAACATTTATGAATGAACACATTTTTGGTTAACTTTAAGCCTACTACAAAACACCGCAACCCTGTGCTAGTCAGTACACTCCAGTGGTGAACTGGGAGCCAATGCCATAGTAGATGCATTTCAGAGAATAGTTTCCTAGTCTTCCTATTTACTGTGAATCTTCCCTCATCTGAAATTGATGTAGCAATAATGTCCAACTATGTACTCGCCATTATTGTTAGCAAATAAAGGACCATATGTATTTGTCATACCATGAGCCAAAATGGCTTAAAGCTGTTGACAGGTAAATGTTTAATAGTTCTTCACCAATGCACATGTTTTCTTTTAACTCATACTGCAGCTTTCAATAACCCTCGAGCTGTGCAACCAGGCAGACAGCAACAAGGTCGAAATGCAGGAATGGACATCCATATGCAGGGACAGACAAGTGCAGGACCATTCCCACCAATACGAAACATTAGTCCATTTGCTGTAGTGTCACAGCAAGTCATGGGTAACCAAGGAGGTTTGGGAGCCAGTGCAGGTATGTTTATGTCAGAACTATTTCTTTTTTACTCTTTCTACTTCTAGTTAGCAATACAACTAAGAGAAATAAAAATCTTATCGTTTTTACATAAAAACATGAAAGATCTAAGCTGCATTTGATTTTGATTTTCCTTTTTCTCCACTTAAAGAACTACTAACCTGCTGAACTTTGCTTAACTCAAATAATCATTTGTTGTATCTGAATCTCAAGAGTGATTATCCAAGGGGCATTTGACAATAAAACTCTCTTGACTATTGACCTGTATCAGAATTGAAACACCTCTTTTCTTTTCTGTTCTTCTCTCTTAGTTAACTTCCTTTCAATTTTTACCTGTTGTGAAGTCTGCCTCCCAAATCATTACCTCAACCAGGTCATCTCCCCTTGATGAACTTATTCTCCTGCAAGCACCCCATGCTTGCCCCACCCATGGATAATCCTATAATCACCCTCTGTGCCAATCTCTCCTCAGAAGTATCAACCCCAGTAGCTTCATCTTCTCTCATTTGCGTCCCCATCCAGCCAGGCCAGTGGGAGCTAATCTTGCCGGGCTTCTCTCTATCCTCACTCCTCTCAGTGTTGACCCAGTCTCCACTCTGCTGTTGCCCCCCTAAAGTTTCTGTCTCACTCCCTCCTCCACCTCTAAGACACTACTTTAGACTCTCAAATTTCATCAGACCCATTGTCATTTTAGCATTTTCCTAGGTGGCTCAATCAAATCTTGTTTGCTAACTTGAGGAATCCTAGGACATTTTTAAATAGGTTTAAAGCCATCTAAAAATGCAAGTTGTTGCTTTTCATCTGGGGATGTAAAGGAAATATATTCATTGTGGAGTTTACAGTGTGAGTTGTACAATTTGTTTTATGCCATACAACTGCTAACTTCTAATAATATCAATTGGATCTGGAGGCAGAGGATGTAAAGGTGTTACTGTAGTTGTCATTTTCTGCTGTGGGTCTTTACTCCGATGAATGAAGTTTTAATAGACATCAGCTGCAAAGACTCTGTTTAAATAATTCTGCACTGTCTTATGGCGACTTCCTTTGAATGCAATGTCTCGGGTATACATTTGACGCATGTTACTGCTGCCTTATAGATCCTGATGTCAGAAAATCTAAACGAGGTATCTAATCACTGTGAAGAAATTGTATTGTTTTATACTTGGACAAAGGCATTGTACGTATAAAACAATGCCTTGTACTGGTTTAGCCAAATTGCTGGTTTAACCAAATTAACATTGTCCTTGGCCTCGTGAACAACATGCAGCTTCATAGTCAAGACATATCATGCCTTTGCCTATTGTACTGGAACTGTGTCACCATGTCATGTTGAACACAAGCTAATTATATAATCTTTGGCTGACTTTTATCTCCGCTGAATCCAATGGATTGATTCCCTTCAGTAGCCTGTCATGATTCCCTTCGATTAGCTCAATACATCCTGAGGAATGAAACTATGAGTCTCTTGTTTGAGCCCAGATTTCAGTAGGTGATTTCCCACCCCCAAAGGTACAACAACATCTGGAAGATGAGGTGCAACACTTCACCAAATACATTTTTGGCAAAATCACCAAACATGCAGGAATTGGGGTCACCATCTCTGTGATTTATCTTTCCTTCCAAGCAGTGTGTTACCCTGAGTTGGGAAAAAACATCACCATTCTTTCATCACCAGGTCAAAAACCAGAACTCCCAATCCAAAAGTACAGGAAATAATAAGAACATAATTTTTGTGTTACATATTGTCTATTTGGCTAGGCTTGGAAATATAATTGGAACTCTCCATTCCATACTTTGCAATACAATTCTGGAGCATAGAAAATAGGTGCAGGAGGAGGCCATTCGGCCCTTCGAGCCAGCACTTCCATTCATTGTGATCATGGCTGGTCGTCCCCTATCAATAACCCGTGCCTGCCTTCATACTCGATATTCTGAAGATTTAATTATCTTTCTTTTATTAATGTTTTTCTGAAAACATGTCTGTAATCACATTATATGCTTGAGTGGAGAAGAGGGGAATTGTATTGTATTTGGTACATTTTAACAGCAGTAGGTGGTATTCTCTTCATTCTATTATGTAAATTCAGTAGATTACATCGGCTGCCTTACTTAAAAATTATGTGACTGCTGTGAAGTTGACCACTAATTGAAATGATCTCAAAAGGAAAATTATGATTAAGATGCAGTATTTGTCTCTTCCTCAGTATTACCCACTCTTCACCAGGATGTTTTCACTGGTGGGCGAGTCTAGGACACAGCCTCTGAATAAAAGGGCGTACCTTTAGAAAGGAGACGGGGGAATTTCTTTAGTCAGGGGGTAGTGTACCTGCGGAATTCATTGCCACAGGCGGCTGTGGAGGCCAAGTCATTGGGTATTTTTAAAGTAGAGATTGTCAGGTTCTTGATTAGTAAGAGTATCAAAGGTTATGAGTAGCCCTAAGATTTTTGCCTCCACCACAGTGAGGAGGTGCTTGGAGGACTCACTGTGGTGGATGTTAATTTGTGTTTATTGTTGTTTATTATTGTATTATTGTATGTATGACTGCAGGCACGAAATTTCGTTCAGACCGTAAGGTCTGAATGACAATAAAGGTAATTCTAATTCTAAGGCAGGAGAATGGAGAGGGAAAGGTAGATCAGTCATGATTGAATGGTGGAGTAGACTCGATGGGCCGAATGGCCTAATTCTGCTTCTATTTAACTCTAATTAACCAAAATAGGCTTCTGAAATGGTTACCAAACCTACCCCAAATATATGCAGTGCCATTTGAGGCATGTGTTATATCAAAAACTCTGAAAGCTGAAATGCTGCTAGTCCTGTAAGCCTGATTATTTTTATTAATTCATCTGATAAATTTTAAGTAAATATTACAACTTGGCAGGATATACTGTAGTGTACAATCATTCAACGGATTAAGACTGGGCACTGTCATTATCCACATAATTTATACAGCTTTAAGATGACATAAGTCAACAATAATACTTTAATTAGTGACTGCTTTAAAAGTGATCATTTATAAAAACTTATTTATGCTAAATTGCTGGAAGTGGTCTGCTTTACATAGCAGAAGCACAATTTGCGTGATTCTTTGATCATAATGGAAAGAGGAGGATTTCCCCAGATAGGGTATACCCATTATGTATTGCAGTTTGAGACAAACATCGGAAAACATTTGTGTAATTTCCCTGTGCTATGAAATATATAAAAAATTTGACTCAACTGTGTTTACTGAGTCCTCTATTAAATAATTTGTGGCCTTGTACTCCAGCGTATTAAAAATACCTAAAATTTCTCAGTCACAACAAATTGTTTTGTATGTAATAAAACTGGCTATTAGGCATTGGTAACTTATCTTGAGCTCATTGGAAAGTAAAACATTGACGTATTCAGCAGCAAAAGTGATTCACTTCCTCAGGAAGGAAGCTAGGGTTATCCACACTCCTCGGCACCTGTCACTGGTACATAAAGAAACACTTCCTGCCAGCAAGATTTTACAGTATTATTAGTCCACAGAAGAGATATAATGCATGTTTAGTGATATTCAAGTATTATTTTGACTAAACTGCTAGAATTTGTCAAGATGTTTTACGGTGCTAAATACGACGAGAATGTGTTTACCTTGAAGAAATGGTAGTATGGCAGCAATTACAGATTTGAAAATAAATGGACAAAAAGAAATTGTACAAGTAGTGTCATAAGTTTTGGGTATGCATGTAACCGTGTGTACTAATTGTGGAAGAAAAATGAATTTCAGAAACAGGATTACTCTCCAGCCCTCCTTGTTTCCGCCTAGGAATGGTCAGTAGTATGGGAAGTGGAGCCCCACGATCCAGTATGGCTTCTGTAGACTGGGGTCAGTCAAGCTCTGCTGCAAACACCACAGGATCCATTACAATGAGCAGGGCAACTCTGCAAGGCAGCATGATCGGCAGTCCTTCATCTGGTATTCCTATGAGACCCAACAGTCAGCCCGGTCAGAGATCAATGCCCCAAACACAAATAATGGGTATGTAGCAGCATTTCTAGTTCTTGTGTTTACTTCTCTATCTACTGTACTTGAGTTTGACTTGATTGTATTTATGTATAGTATATCTGAACTGTATGCAAAACAAAGTTTTTCACTGTCCACGTGACAATAATAAATCTAAACATATTGATTCACTTTGTTACAGAAATCCTTATAATGAGCTTTAAAAATTAGTTTTGTTTTCTGAAAGCGAGCAATGTTACCAAATGCCAATTTTAAAAAAGCATTTTTTCTGCTACTTGTCATGTGAATTAGGGTCGCCAGAAATTGAGGTGGGTTTGGGAGGGCCATCATATGGTCAGCAACAAGCGCCTCCAAACCAAACTGCACCTTGGCCTGACAGTATAATGCCGATTGATCAGGGGCCTTTTGCTAATCAAAATCGGTAAGTTGCAATATTATTTAAAACTAACTTTATTTTATTTTTTGAATTGCAATGAGGTAAGAATTGTAATTTTTATTCCAGCATTATCTTAGGAAGAAAAGCATTTGAGTAGTAAATAGTTCAAATGAGATATACTGTAAGCTTAAGACTTAGAGTTCTCCACATCAAAGGTGAAATAAGCTTTGGGTGCATAGATTATGGGGACGACAAAAAAATTGTAAGTTTAAATCTCAGGACAACACAGTGACAACAGTTAGTGCTGCTGCCTCACTGCTCCAGGGACCCGGGTTTAATCCTGACCTTGGATGCTGCTTGCGGGGAGTTAGCAGGTTCTTACATCTCTAGTGCTCCGGTTTCCTCGTAGCTGCCAAAGTTTGGGTTAATTTACCCCTATAAATTATCGTTTTGTACAGGCTAATGGCTCAAAAGAGTCAGAGGGGAGTTGATACGAATGTGTGAATGAATACTTTACAGAAGTACAGTGAAATAAGGATGAGAGAATGGAACTTATGGGATAACTCCCTTTGGAGCTTGGGGCTTAGAAGTCAGTCTATTCATTCACAAAGTATATATATTAAAAAATGTGTAATAGTTGTTAAAGTAGAAAACGATGGCACAGAAATGACAGTGTGATGAAGATGAGCAAAGCTATAAGTGATAATTAAACAGAAGAGTGGTCTAGAGATGGCCCATTTTCAAATGAACATGGAACTGATAACACAAACAGATGGGGTGGTCAGAAAGGCTTTTGGCACATTGGCTTTCATCAGTTAGAGTATTGAGTACAGATGTTGGCAGGTCACGTTGCAGTTATATAAGACATTAATGAGACTGCATTTGGAGTACTGTGTCCAGTTCTGGGCACCATGTTATAAGAAAGATGTTGTTTATTAGGAAAGGGTGCAGAGAAGATTTGCAAGGATGTGGCCAGGACTCAAGGGTGTGAAATATAGGGAGAGGTTGAGTAAGCTGGAACTATTCCCTGGAGTGCAGGAGGATGAGGGATAATCTTATAGAGGTGTATAAAATCATGAGGAATAGAGCGGGTAGGTGTACAAAGTCTCTTGTCCAGAGTAGGGGAATTGAGAACCAGAGGATATAGGTTTAAGGGGGAAAGATTTTATAGCAATCCAAATGGTGACTTTTTCACACAAAGGGCAGTGAGTGTTTGGAACGAGCTGCCGGAAGGCGTATTTGAGGCAGGTGCTATCGCAATGTTTCAGCAACAATTAGACAGGTACGTGGATAGGACAGGTTTAGAGGGATATGGGCCAAACACAGGCAAATAGGACTCATGTCCGAGCACGACGTGAGGAGGGCTCTGACACAGGTGAACACGAGGAAAGCTGCAGGCCCCGATGGCATCTCGGGGCGAGTACTCAAGTCCTGTGCTACGCAGCTAGCTCCAGTGCTCACTGCAATATTCAACCTCTCCCTGGACAAGTCCGTGGTCCCTGCCTGCTTCAAAAAATCCATAATTGTACCGGTACCAAAAAATGCCTCCCCAGCCTGTCTGAATGACTACCGTCCGGTGGCCCTTACCTCGGTAGTCATGAAATGCTTTGAGAGGCTGGTGAAGAAACATATCTGCGCCTTCCTCCCTCGGAACATGGACCCGTTGCAGTTCGCATACCGTCCGAACAGATCCACGGACGATGCGGTCTCACAGGTCTTGCACACCGCTCTCTCCCATCTGGACAGCCAGAAGGGGGGCTACGTGAGGATGCTGTTCATAGACTTCAGTTCAGCCTTCAACACGATAGTCCCCACCAGACTGGCCGGGGAGCTACTGGAATTGGGGCTCAACACCTCCCTGTGTGCCTGGGTCCTGGACTTTCTCACCGCCAGGCCCCAGGTAGTCAAGATGGGAGGGAATACATCGAAGTCCCTCACCCTGAGCACAGGATCGCCCCAGGGTTGCGTCCTCAGCCCCCTATTGTACTCCCTGTACACACATGACTGTGTGGCTAGGTTCAGCTCCAACTCAATAATTAAGTTTGCTGATGACACTGTGGTGGTGGGCCTGATCTCAGACAACGACGAGAAGGCCTACAGGGAGGAGGTGGCTGATCTAGCACTCTGGTGCCAGGATAACAGCCTCCTCTTGAACATCAAAAAAACGAAGGAGCTGATCACGGACTTTAGGAGGGCACATCATCCGAGGACGTACACTCCATTGAGGATAAATGGGGATCCTGTGGATAGGGTGAGCTGTTTTGAATATCTGGGAGTTCACATCTCCGAGGATATGACATGGACATCACACGCCTCAGCACTCGTGAGTAAGGCAAGGCAGCGCCTCTACCACCTCAGGCAATTGAGGAAATTCAGAGTGTCTCCGAGGATCCTTCAGTGCTTCTACGCAGCGGCTGTGGAAAGCATCTTGTCCGGGAATATTACCATCTGGTTTGGGAATTGCTCTGCCCAGGACAAGAAGGCTCTGCAGAGAGTAGTGCGTTCGGCCGAACGCACTATGGGAACTTTACTCGCCCCCCTGCAGGAACTATACATCAGGAGGTGCAACTCCAGAGCCAACAAAATCATGAGAGACCCCTTCCACCCATGCAACGGACTGTTCCAGCTGCTACGGTCAGGCAAACGCCTCCGTTACCATGCTGTGAGAACGGAGAGGTTGAGAAGGAGTTTCTTCCCAGAGGCCATTCGGACTGTAAATGCCTTTCTCACCAGGGACTAACTATACTGAACGTTTTTCCTTCCAATATTTATTATGTTAGAGAATATGTGTGTTTATGATTGTGTTTATAGTTTGTTTGGTTGTTTGTTTGTTTGTCTTTTTGCACAAAGTCCGCGAGCATTGCCACTTTTCATTTCACTGCACATCTCGTATGTGTATGTGACGAATAAACTTGTCTTGACTTGACTTGACTTGTGGATGAGGCATGTTGTTTGGTGTGAGCAAGTTGGGCCGAAGGGCCTATTTCCACTCTCTATGACAACCAGACTGGGACATCGGCCTGGTATGTCACTTACTTGCCTTCATCCGGAAGTGGCGGCGCTGCCCTAGCAGCTGTGGCTCGCCTGCAGTCCGTCTGTTTCTTCTTTTTTTGTTGTTTTCTTTTGTCCTGTTTTAGTTAATTTTAGTTTATTTAGGTTGTGTATGTGTGGGGGGGGTGGGAGAAACATGTTTTTGGTCTCTTCCTTCGGGGGGATGCAACCTTTTCTTGTCGTATCCCCCGTCTCCGTCTAATGGAACTGGCGGCCTCCAACTGGAACCGACTTCGAGGCTCCGGAGGCAGAGCCAGCCAGGACTTACCAACACGAGGCTGGCCGACCGGGGCTGTGGTGGCGTTGCGGCGGTGGCGACCCGACTTCGGAGGCTCGGCCGCGGGCCCAGTGGACGACATCGTCGTGAGCTCGCAGGTCACAGGTTGATGACCTGTTTTTCCAGAGTTCCCGCAACAACAGCTTCGTCCGCTGGACTGGAGGGCGGCAGCTTCGGCAGCTTCGACCGCCCCGGGCCGCGTAGTTTGAACCGGCCCGTTCGCGGAGCTCGGATTCAGCCGCGGGACTTGCTTACCATCACCCGGCGGGGTCACAACATCGGAGGCCTGGATCGCCTCAGCGCAGAGGGAGAACAAGGAGGGAAGAGACAAGGACTTAAGACTTTTGCCTTCCATCACAGTGAGGAGGTGCCTGGTGGACTGACTGTGGTGGATGTTAAATCTGTGTTTGTTGTGTGTTTTGTTATTTTATTCTATGTTATGACTGCAAGGCACGAAATTTCGTTCAGACTGAAAAGTCTGAATGACAATAAGGATACTTGATACTTGATGCACTGATCGATTGCTCCTTCCGCTCATCATTCCTACCCTTATGCAAGCCCTAAGGGTTGATTTGCTATTTGGCCTCCAAACCTGACAATGAAGTCTTCAATTTAAAAAAAAAAAATTTTCTTCCCCACTCTACTTCTTACCCACTTCACATCCTCACAAATGTTGATGCTGAACCTCAGTAACTCCCATCACCACCTGAAACAACAACGCAAATAGTGGATCATGAGCCTTTTGCCAGATCACAAATGCTTGTTCCCCATTCCACCACTGACCCTCAAAATTACCCCTTTCAAAATGTTGGACACCAATTTCCCCATGACTCAATCCCCCCCCCCCACCAATCTCCATCTCCTAGCTTTCTGGGTCAGGCACAAGAAGGAACTCCAGTGGAGAGCCAACAACCTAAACAGTGGACACTGGATTTTGAGGCCTGAACTTGAATAAGCCATGTAAAAGTAGAGCTTAGAATTCATTATTCAAGGTCAGGTATACAAGAAGTAGGAAATGTGAGCTGAACGTGGTTGAAGAAGTGTGCCCAAACAATAGATAAAGGCTAAAAAAAAGAAATTTTCTCTTAATGAATAATAAAGAAAATTTGAAAATTGATTTGAAAGTATGTCTCTTTGTCAGTGATGTGAAAATATCCAAATATGGTTAATCATTTTCATTAAGCTCTTTCACAAACCTTATTTCTTACTCTGAAGCCATCATTTTGCCCAGACCTATTTTATTTTGTTGTTATCACATGCAGCAATGTAAAAATTTGTTGAGATGGCTATATTACTACTATTTTTTTAAATATTAGGAGGCAGTCGTACAACAGTTCTCAAGATGACCTGCTTTGCACATCTATACCAACGGAAGCTCCAAATGATGAAGGCACAATTCTAGACCAGTTACGTTCAGCACTAAAGAATATTGATGAACTAGGACTGGAAGAAATTGACCGGGCACTCGGAATACCTGAACTTGTTATCCAGGTAAGCATTCAGTCTTGCACAAAAGATTGAGAGCAAGAAGGTGGTACTGTAAAATTTGGTTCACAAAAATATTTATCACAGTAGGCTGTACACTAATGCCACACAAGTCTTCCACTATAAACAGCAGGAGTCATTCATGAGGATTGTCAAGCCTGATCTGCCATTAAATCAAATCCACTTTCCCACTCTAAATTCCATTAACTACATTTGTGCCAAAATAAATGTTTCAGTCCAGAGTAATGATCTAGAGGCTGAATCTGGAGTAGCTTTAGCTCTTGTAAAACAATGCAAGGTTCTTGCTCCCTGTATGATAATGGATGTGGACTAAAGGGAGAGTGTGCAAACTGTCCAAAGCACCAAGGCAAAGGAACCATTCGAATGGAGGGAAGAAAAAGTAATGTAGTAGTCACGTGGGATAGCATAGTAGAGGAGCAGACACTTCTCTGATTTAGTTTAGTGATACAGCATGGAAACGGGCCCTTTGGCCCACTCGTGTGGACCAGTTCTGTGTTATCTCGCATACTCATCCATTGACCTACAAACTCACAAGTCTTTGGGATGTGGGAGGAAAGTGGTGCACCTGAAGGAGACCCACGCAGTCACAGTGGTCAGGATCAAGGTCACCAACCAAAGTCCGGATCAAACCCAGATATTTGGCGCTGTGACGCAGCAGTCCTACCAGCTGCCCCTCTCTGCCTCAAATACAGTAAATCTTGACAGCTGTGTTGCCTGCCCAGTGTGGAGGAGTAAGGATGTCTCTTCTGGGTTAGACAAGATCTTGGAGCAAGAGGGGGAGGACTCAGATGCTGTAGTCCATGTAGTCAATGGTAGATTGTGGAAAGACGTTCAACTGAGAGATTATGAGCGGCTCGGGGCAAAATTTAAAAGCAGAACTATAAGAGTGATAATATCCATGTGTGTAGACTAGAAAGTGTAAATAGGATTTAAGGGAAAGGGTGAGATAAGACCATTGCCCACAATTTTATTTTAAGTTTAATCTTGTATTTCAGAGCCAAAGTGTGGATCACCAGCCAGAGTCATTTCCTAGCCAGAAGTCCACAATGATGGTTGAAAAGCCTCAGGTCTACAATCAGGCATATGGTCCGCAGACCACAGTAGTACAAGGAAACTACTCTACCATGCAGGAACCTAATTTTCATCCTCTGGCGAATCAAATGGGGCAACGACCAGGATACCCGATGTTACGGATGCAGCCAAGACCTGCACTGAGGTCATCGGGGATGGTGCCTAACCAGCCCAATCAGCTTCGGCTTCAGCTCCAACAAAGGCTTCAAGGACAGCAAATGGTAATGTACTTGCCATCTGAGCTAAGCAGCAAAAAGACCTAGTCCTTTATTTTAGACGAGTGCAGATTCCCACCATTGCTGTTACGCAGTGACCACCTTTCTGTGTTAGTGACAGACCTGTGTCCACCAGTACTATATCCCAGTGTTACAGTGACAGACCTGTGCCCCAGTGTTACAGTGACAAACCTGTGCCCAGCAGTACTGTGACCCAGTGTTACAGTGACAAACCTGTGCCCAGCAGTACTGTGACCCAGTGTTACAGTGACAAACCTGTGCCTAGTAGTACTGTGACCCAGTGTTACAGTGACAGACAAGTGCCCCTCAGAACTGTACCCATGTTACATAACCAGACCTGTGCCCCTCGGTATCTCAAGCACGTTCCCGTTGTTCATGATTGAAACCTAATAGTAATATACTGCGGCAGTAGGGAAAGGTTGGTAATGGCCACAGCCCCACTCCTGTATTAAAGGATGGTGCATTGTCAAGTACTGTGGCAATGTGCTAATTCAGATGCATCTACAAGGCCCTTGCTTCTCCATTTCTTATTTTTAAACCTTAACCATTTTCATACAAATAACCAATTTCACAATTTGTATTTGTTTTGCTAGAATCGACAGCCACTGATGAACCCACTCACCACTGTCTCCAACATGAATCTACCTCTAAGGGCCAGCGTGCCACCACAAATGAGTGGTCAGGTAGGCATTACAAAATACTAGGATGCTTTAATCATGTTCTATTTATTGTTTATTTCAAATAATGATTTTCCCATTAGATTCATAAATAAGTTCATTTCGATATCCATTGAGACGAGAGTTGTAGACTTGCTGCCTGCTACAACATGGAACAATACAGCACAGGATCAGGCCCTTCAACCCTCAATATCTGTGCCCAACTGGATATCTTGATAAACTAATCATATCTGCTCGCACATAATCCATATCTCTCCATTCCCTGCACATCCATGTGCCTATCCAAAAAGCCTCTTAAGTGCCACTATCATATTTGCCTCCACCACCAACGCCAGTGCCATGTTCCAGGTACCCACAACCCTCTGTGTGTGGGTGAGGAAAAAAATCTTGCCCCTGTCCTTTAAACTTTGCCCCTCTCGCCTTAAAGCTATGCCTTGTAGTGTTTGATATTTCAATCCTGCAGAGAAGGTCCTGCCTGTCTACCCTCTCTATGCCTCTCACAATTTTACATAGTCCCGAGAAAACAATCCAAGTCTGTCAAACTCTCATTATACCTAATACTCTCTAATCCAGCCTCCACATGCTTCCTCTAATGGGGCGACCAGAACTGCATGCAGTACTCTAGATGTGGCCCAAACAAGTCCTATAAAACTGCACCATAACTTCCTGACTCAATGCTTAATACTCCGATCAATAATGGCAAGCATACCATATGCCGGCTTGGTTTCTTTTTATCCCTAGGAATGGGTATGGACTATTAATCTTACTTGAAGAGCTGGGAAATGTATCCTCTTCCTGATGTCTGTACTGCCGATATTGACTGTGCAGACCAAGCAAGCTGAATTTGAATGCTGGCCTCACCAGAACTGCTTTATTATTCTTGCAAATTAGATTCTAATATAAAAAAAGTGCTGCTTCAGAAAAAGGAGTTGGGAAATCATAGTTGACGTGAATGTGCGCGTTTGAGTGACAAAACAAAAAAATCAGGAAAATAAGGCTGACCCCATTTAAAGTAGATTCATACCATACCTGTTAAATACACACCTCTAGTCTATTTTTCAGCAGTTATCAGAAAATATAAAAATAGTGCTTCCAATATGAAATAATTAGTCTGTTTTATTAAAAACAAATTGGTTAAAATGTCAGCTTCAATGGTAATTTTTGATATTGCTTTAAAATTGGATATATTAACGGACAATGAATTAGTGCTGAAAGATTGAACAATACCATACCTTTTTCTCTAAAACCCATCAGGAACATTTTTGTGGTATGCAGAGATAATAAGAAACCCAAAATAATTTAGGCTGGTAACTTGGTCATAAGCAAACACAATTTTATTCTTACAAGTCGTCATGTTATGAATGTAATTCAAGAAAATTCATAGAATATGGGGTGGAAAAGAGAGGGGGAGAAAAAACAATTGTTTATGGTTCTTTTTTTTTAATTGATGAAGGCAATTATTTCAGGCACTCTTGTTATATTGAACGTTGACTTTCAACACCATATTGTCCTACATCAGGTAAGGGAACTGACAAGGTGCTCCAGATTTACTTGCGAACCCACTCAGCTCCTATTATGAACTGATTTGCAGCAAGGTTACTAAATAATTGAACATTGTTAATGACTGGGTCATATTTTGCATTTGTTCTTCAGGGACCTATAAATGCACAGATGCTGGCCCAGAGACAGCGTGAGCTTCTGAATCAGCACCTGCGTCAAAGACAATTGATGCAACAGCAACAGCAACAGCAGCAGCAGGTGCAACAAAGAACCATCATGATGCGGCAGCAGGGTTTGAACATCCCACCAAATATGGCAACCTCTGGCAGCATGGCAGCTGCCATGAGCACTCCTCGGATTCCTCAGGCATCACCACAACAGTTCCCATTCCCTCCGAACTATGGTACTGGGCTTACTTCCCCACCGCCTTCCACCAGTCCTTTCTCCCCAGTGTCCCCAAATCCTGGGTCACAGCTCCTCTCTCACAGCTCCTTGCATGGCTCACAGATGAATCTGGCTAACCAGGGGATGATAGGAAATGTGGGAGGACAGTTTGGGCCTGTATTGAGTCCCCAGGTGCAGCACAATGCCTTCCAGTTTCCCAGCTCAGGTACTGCCTTTCCTCTGAGTGCTGTTAACTATTAGAATGGCAAATCTATTTACTGTACAGATTGCATTATTCTTTGTCTTTGTGTGTTGGGAATGATAGATCAAATTGATTTTGGCTTTGCATTGGGTGTGGAGCTGTTGCTTGCAATGTCTTTACCTTATTTAACCTGACCCGCCTTCCTTTTTTGAAGTGAATGTTGATATTCAGTACTAACTCGCATGCACTGCTTATCTTCTACAATGCTGGCTAAAGTTATTGCATTTCAGTGAGAACATAGATCTTAATGAGGAAAATACCAACGTAGGCCATTAATGAAATGTTTCACATCGGCAGCTACATTATAATTAGTATATTCTGATGTTTATTTAAAAAAATTGTTGGTCTTTGATCAAAATACTGATTCCCAGTATCAGTCATCAGATCATGCCAATATGTAGGCGGGCATTTATATTATGGATGCCTTACTGCTCATCCTAATTGGACACTGACATAATTTATTAGTGAATTGTTTCTGTTGACTGGTGGAGAATTGTTATCTAATGTTTTGCAAAATGTAATCTTTTTTGTAAAATCAATACATAATGCAGATCCAATAAATCTCTGATTGCATTATTGTTTTGTTAGGGAAAGCCATTCTGAGGGAGTAAATTTCATTCATCTGATGCAACTAGTAAAGGTTCAATAGAACCTGAACCAATTTACATTTTAAGTTACACTTAGTTTGATGTCAATTGTTAGTCCCTCAAATACCTGGCATTTCACCAGTTAATTCTACATAAACCATTCCTGTGGTAGATTACTCAATATTTTGATAATAATATTACATCATGTGCAAATTCTAAATAGTGTTAAGTTGTATTAAACATCACATAACTCAAATGAACACAGAATCTTCAATGCTGACAGCCTTGGTCATTATCATTCTTACAAGTCGTCATTAGTTTTAAGAATCCAAAGTAGTTGGATTATGTATTTTCAACAAGGAGGAGATTTTTATGACGTTTTGCTTACTGACAGTACATTGATACAGGATCAGTAGAATTTTTGCAGTGAACTACTAGACTTGCAAAACTGAGTAGTATTTTGTTGTTAAAGTAAACATTGTAATTTACAAATTTGTAAACTTGATTGAGCAGAATTGATTTACGTTGAATTACTGTGAAACATTTCATGGGGTCATACTTTATATGCCTATAAAAGCTTTAGTTACATATTTGTGATGTAATAATTAAATCAGTTTAAGCAATTAAACGTTAGAACAAATTTCAGAGATATTTAATTTCGCTATTAATTTATCTTTTGAACCTAGATGCCTAATTTAAACTTTATTCTCGAGGTTAATGTTCTGTATGGTTTTGTTATTGAGAATAATCTATGTTGTGAGTATTCAAAGGATAATGTGAATACAGTTATTCTCCTTGTGAAGAAAACTCTCAGACTTCTAACGTTATTTTTTATGGCAGAAAAAAATGACCGTTATTTAATAGGAGTGCTTTCACGCATCTTGTCATATATTTACCCACAAAATTGAGCTTTAAACATTGGTGGTCGGATTTTACAGCCCCAAGTGTAGCTAATTCAATGGTTTTGTAAACCTCTCTTTTGTTGATTGGCAGTAACAAACTTCTGCTCTTGTCTGCATAGTATGACTGGTGTTATAATTATGATAAACTTCCTGTTATAAATGTAGCCATAGAATCTTATAATGGAAATAAAAATGAACTAAACATTTTTGCATGCAACATTTTGATGTTAATTAAATATTACAGAAAAATAAAGAATGGGAATTAATTTAGTTCATCCAATATTCTCGTCCCCAATCCCGGTACCCTATTGATTTGACATCCATTGGCACATAGGATCCACAGATGTAAATTCTGTGCATTGTTGTTTTGAAATACTACTAAGGAGATCTAATTTCTAAATGTGCCCCATATCTATGAGACAATTTCATGGATATTATTCACATGTGAAGTTCTTGCTCAGTAGTGGCTGGTTAGAAAACTTAACTGATAAATTCCAAAATTGATCTAACTTCAGGAAATATTCCACCAGTAATTCACATTTTCTGCTAACATATGAGGTAAATGAAGTATATGACACAGCACAGTCTTGTAGATTAAGAAAGCCTGAGAACTGATGCATGTCCTCTCCTACGGGGGTGTATTATGTTGATCATGTTACCTACCCCAAAGCTCATGTTCATATGCAGTGGCTAACTCTAGGGAGTGTTAGAGTAAACCTAGATTGCAATGTCTGGAAAAGTGACAGGCCATTTGAATAGTAAGCATAATGTAAGGTACATAAGGGGGAAAGATAAATGAATAGAAATTTATTTCAAGTTTATTTATTTTTTAATGTCACTTACATAGCTGCTTAAAGGAGACACTTTATCAACACCTAACAATTTTGTTGGAGTCCACCTTCTATGATAGTGGCAATAATTTATGACCATGTGTCCACCTTGAGCTACCTTTTATGATGCATGAAAAAGGCATGGGTGACAAAGCTGGTTTGAGGTTTTTAATGTCGCTGTTAAAAAAAATTCAAAATTAAATTGCAGGAACTGAATGTTGGCATAATGAAAAATAAATGCTTTTTAGTTACATTCATTCACTTCCCTTTTTGTGAGTTCTTTGGGAATTAATCGTCACATTAACGTATATCATTTAATTCCTTTCTAAATTCCTAATTTACCACCAGACAGATGCTCAAGGGAATTTGTTACTGCGATTGTGTATAGGAGATTTTTAATGGAACCAAATGAAAAATGTAAATGTTTATGCCAATAATGAAGAGGCAAATGACAATTTCCTCATTGCTGTGAGAAATAGTTAAACAGAGCAGAATAAACTACTGACTGCATTGTGACAGATATGAGATATCATGTATTAATTTCAAGCAAGCTCTTTATATTTCATTATGTGAATTTCATTATATCAATTTAAAATATAAAAATTCATTTTTAAAATGTGCTTGGCATTCATTAACCGATTGAGAATATAGGTCTGATTGTATTTTGTTGTTTGTTGCTTTCAATTTGCAATTTTTTACCAAGGTATTTCTGAGGAAAGAGCCAAAATGTAACTACAGCAATGGATGCATTTTTAAAATTATTAATTGGCTTTCATTCCTCATGTTAAATTGCTCATTGTCATCGAAGGAGAAATGTTGATATTTTTTAAATGCATAAAGTATATATTATAAAATTGTTCTTTAAACTATACATAGTTCAAAATTGCTTTATGGTGTTTGTTCAATCACAGGAATGAATCAGCAGTCTGATGCAGGATTTGCTGGGGCTACCACCCCCCAAAGCCCATTAATGTCCCCAAGGATGAGCCATACACAGAGTTCAATGATACAGCAGTCTCAACCTACACCCACCTACCAGTCACCTTCTGAGATTAATGGCTGGCCACAGGGAAGCATGAACGGAAACAGGTACTTTCTCACCATCTTCATGCTTCCATTACAGAGGGAGGGTGGGAAAACAGATGAATGCAAATACTTTCACCATCACATTCAGGACATCTGAGGTGGGATTTGCAATAAATTGAGTCTTTTTAATCTTTCTAACTTCTAAGATTAAGAAAAAGTCTTACTTCGGTTACAATTTTGCAGACCAAAATATGTGCATTTGTAAAGTGGTTGAATCATGGAGGAAAGTAAACAGTGTTTATATAACAACCCCTTGAGTATGTTAGCTGTTCAATTTAACCCATATACTTTTTTTTGGGGGGGGGGGGGGGGGATATTATTAAGGGCTGTAATTCTTTCTGTGATGGAGAAGAGTGGGATTGAAGTTGTGTGACTTAAAAATCAATTGTTGGAGATTTTTGCAAAACTGTTTAGTTGCTTTGAAGTCTTTGTTATATCTAACTATTCTACTGCACAGTTTGCCATTTAAAATGAACCAACGTTTATGTGGATAGGTGAGGTAAGGAGCAGTGTAGTTTAATGAGGCCAAGCTTGATTGACCTGTGAAATTTTGTATGGGATGGGTTTTCCATTTTGAGCAAGTAGTGTGTATCCATTGTGGAGAGTCCACAGATGAGTGGTGGAGTAATTCAGTCTGGATCTGATTAAAGCATCAATGTGGATCGAAGAGTGAAAGTGTAAGCACCTTCATTGTGACTCAAAGGTTTGGCAGGGAGTGCCCTTGTTGTCTACTGTATGAAAAGTGTGCCCACCCTTTGTAAGGCTCACTGACTGTTGGGGTCCTTGGATGAAGCCGAGGGGGGGAGGTAAAGGGACAGGTTTTGCATCTACTGCGGTTGCAGGGGAAATTACCTGGGGAGGGGGTGGACTGGGTGGGTAGGGACAAGTTGACCAGGGAGTTGTGGAGGGAACGGTTTCTGCGGAAAGCAGAAAGGGGTGGAGATGGGAAGATGTGGCCAGTAGTGGGATCTGGTTGGATGCAGATCTCACAGACCCAAGTAGTAACAATTTTAGGGAAATGTACTTTATCTAATACATGATTTTTGTTTTCCCCCTCTTCTAATATAGCATGTTTTCACAGCCATCCCCACCACAGTTTGGACAACAGGCAAACACCAGCATGTACAGCAACAACATGAATATCAGTGTTTCTATGGCAACCAATGCTGCTGGTATGAACAACATGAATCAGATGTCAGGGCAGATTAGCATGACCTCTGTGCCAACATCAGGATTGTCCTCTATGGGTGCTGAACAGGTAAGAAATGGACAATGTTTTCCCAATATCAGTGAAATTCAATACTGGTGCATTAACAGCTCAATTTTGGAACAGCAGCCAAGTCGCTGAGATCTCAACAAATGCGTCTTACCAAAGGCTAGAGAGAGACATGGCATTTTAATGTCATGAAAGGACTTATCTGCAAAATACTTTGCATTGGAAAACATTTCAAATATGAAAGTGAGTAATAGTATTAAATGTGGAGTGCAAACAGTTGCAATCAGCCTTTGCAGGAAGACTCAAACATTAACCAAGCAAACAACAGCATGTACGACAAAGGCATGAATATTTGTGTCCAGATTTGTGCTTTGAACTCGAGGGGCAGGGATGCAATCAATAGTCCAGTTAATTTGAGTAATGTTATGGATAGGGTTGCCAACTTTCTCACTCCCAAATAAGGGACAAACGGTCAAAATACAGGACAGATTCCCGACAGCAATTCGTTGACCGACACGGCTCTGGCTGGGTGAATGATAAGTTCACCCGGGTGCTGGATGCACACACAGCCCAGCCGGCGGGCCAGCTGAGGAATTTTGGTCCGCGCGATGTCGCGCGCAAAGTCCGGCACCCCATTCAACTCATGAACCAATGATCGGCCATGAGAAGGAGGGGTGGTGTTGTCGGCGGTAAGCGAAGTTCCGAAGGCTGCCAAACGAAGGGGCCACGTGCGAGGCGCTGCTGCTGCACTTTACGTTGGGACGGGTGAGGCAGGGCCGGATGCGGCGCTCCGACCTGACAGCCCCCTCGACCCAAGTAGTAACAGTCAAATATGGGACAAGGGCGGTCCCGTAAGGGGACAAACCAATTTAGCCCAAAATACAGGATGTCCCGGCTAATACGGGACAGTTGGCAACCCTAGTTATGGATCATGTGGATAAGCTATCAGTAAATGTTTGGCTTATTTTACCATATTGTAATGGTTTTAGTTAAACGTGGTAGTGTTTAATTGTACCTTTCATTTATTTTATTTTTGTAATTTTTTAACTTGGGTGTTCAAAGGGCTTTGACTGCCTATGAGCAAGGTGGAACTGCTACCACGGAAGGCAGGCAATACTTTTCATTTCAACTGCTGTATAGTAGCCAGTAACTTTAAATTGCAGTATCCTCCATAATGTTTGGGACAAAGACCCATCATTTATTTATTTGCCTTTGTACTCCACAATATGAGATTTGTAATAGAAAAAATCACATGTAGTTAAAGTGCACATTGTCAGATTTTAATAAAGGCTATTTTTATGCATTTTGGTTTCACTGTGTAGAAACTACAGCTGTGTTTACACATAGTCCCCCCATTTTAGGGCACCATAATGTTTGGGACATCACCAGTTGCTGGTGTCTTCTCTGGTGATGCTCTGCCAGGCCTGTATTGCAGCCATCTTTAGCATGCTTGTTTTGGGGGCTAGTCCCCTTCAGTTTTCTCTTCAGTATATAAAAGGCATGCTCAATTAGGTTCAGATGAGTTTATGGACTTGGGCACTCAAGAATTGACCATTTTTTAGCTTTGAAAAACTCCTTTGTTGCTTTAGCAGTATGTTTGGGATCATTGTCTTGCTGTAGAATGAACCGCCGGCCAATGAGTTTTGAGGCATTTGTTTGAACTTGAGCAGATAGGATGTGTCTATACACTTCAGAATTCATTTTGCTGCTACCATCAGCAGTTGTATCAGCAATGAAGATAAGTGAGCCAGTACCTTCAGCAGCCATACATGCCCAGGCCATAACACCCCCACCACCCTGTTTCACAGATGAGGTGGTATGCTTTGGATCTTGGGCAGTTCCTTCTCTCCTCCATACTTTACTCTTGCCATCACTCTGATATAACTTAATCTTTGTCTCATCTGTCCACAAGACCTTTTTCCAGAGCTGTGGTTGCTCTCTTAAGTACTTCTTGGCAAACTGTAACCTGGCCATCCTATTTTTGCAGCAAACCAGTAGTTTGCGTCTTGCAGTGTAGTCTCTGTATTTCTGTTCATGAAGTCTTCTGCAGACAGTGGTTATTGACAAATCCACATCTGACTCCTGAAGAGTGTTTCTGATCTGTCGGACAGGTGTTTGGGGATTTTTCTTTATTATAGAGAGAATTCTTCTGTCATCAGCTGTGGAGGTCTTCCTTGGCTTGCTAGTCCCTTTGCGATAAGTAAGCTCACCAGTGCTCTCTTTCTTTTTAATGAAGTTTCAAACAGTTGATTTTGGTAAGCCTAATGTTTGGCTGATGTCCCTTATAGTTTAATCTTGTTTCTAAGTCTCATAATGGCTTCTTTGACTTTCATTGGCTCAACTTTGGTCCTCATGTTGATAAACAGCAATAAAAGTTTCCAAAGGTGATGGAAAGACTGGAGGAAAGACAAGGTGCTGAGAGCTCTCTTATACCTGCATTGAGGAGGCAATTAAACACACCTGAGCAATTACAAATATCTGTGAAGCCATGTGTCCCAAACATTGTGGTGCCCTGAAATGGGGGGGGGACTATGTATAAACACAGCTGTAATTTCTACATGGTGAAACCAAAATGTGTAAAAATACCCTTTAATAAAATCTGACAATGTGCACTTTAACCACATGTGATTTCTTTTTATTTCAAATCTCAAATTGTGGAGTACAGAGGCAAATAAATAAATGATGGGTCTTTGTCCCAAACATTATGGAGGGCACTGTATCTTCACATTAAGTACCATGACTACCCAAATGCAATTAAAGTCGCAATAAGCATACTTTGAGTTTATTATGAAGTAGATAAATTATTTAAGTGGATATTCAGTTAAGGGACGTGGCTGAATCACAAAGTAATTAGTTTTACAAGTGCACAATTAATTCTTGGACCTAATGTACATCATCTAATGCCCAGTTTATAACCCTGTAAAACCCTTGACTATAACAGCATAGATTTGTAGTACATATTATGCTGATGTTATGTATAATCTTAAGAATTTAAATCTTAATTCTCTTTAAATAATTGCTCCTAGGAAAATCCTATACATAGGTTTTGTTTCTGGTCACTTCCTTAGATATTTCTTATATCTTGTCACCCGCAGATTTGGTTTATAAAGTTCAGAGTTATTTGTATTCTCTACTAGTGCTTTTGTATGAAAATGATCAAGGAAAGGTGGAGCCCACAATGGTCCAGTGTTGCTGTGAAGACGAGTAAAACTAGAAAGTGAAAAGGTGAAATTCATCAGGACGGCAGTGAAACTAGTAGGATGACTAGGGTGTGGGAAGGACCAAGAGAGAGGGAATGCAAGGGTTACTTGTATTTAGAGAAATCAATACTCATACTGCTATGTGGTAAGCAGCCCAAGCAAAATATGAGGTGCTGTTCCTCCAATTTGCCTTTGGCCTCACCGACAGTGGATGAGGCCCAGGCAGAAAGGTCATATGGGAAGGGGAGTTAAAGTGTTTTGCAACTGGGAGACCCTGCCTCATAGATGGTAGGAATAGGAAGAAGTGTCATACCTGTAGTGACTCTCTTTCAGCACAGCTCCAAAGTGAGGATTGTATCATTTCTCATCCCGATGGTCTATCTGAAATTGCTCATTTGGCCTATGGATTAATTCCTTATATAAATTCTAGTTAATTTGCATTTGAATAAAAGAGGTAATTTTATCTCCTCTATCTAAGTTGAATTGAAGCCAAGCTTCACCAATGCATGGTAGGATATTATTGTGTTACCGGCTTTCATTGCCAAATTACAAATCTTAAAACAACAGATAACATTAAATATTTAGCACACGGGTTGCCTTTTGGATGATGGTTGTTACTGCTGATGTGAATTAAACTTTTTTTTATTTTAAGAGGAAAGATTTATTGCAAGAGTGCTACAATAACAAGTTGCAATAAATAATTAATTGTGTTCCATTAGTACAACAGAGATTTATTAACTAACTAATAGTGAATAGTAAAAGCAAAAAGTCAAAATGCATTCCTGGTTTTTAAAAATCCATTCAATTCAGTCTATAGTTTTTTTTAAAGCAGGGATGAGTTGACTAAAAATGTTATATTTTTAAACATTTAAACTGTAATATTGTTTATCCAGCCCTGGCTTGTTAACTCCTTGACTGCTCATGCACATATCCTTAATTAGGACACGAAGCAAAAATGTAAACGAAAAATATCAAGTGTATACTGCACATAATGAATGCACTGTAAAGGTTTTCATATCATTGAGGTTTTTTTTAAATGATTTAAGCATAATAATTCAAGCAATTGGAAAGATTATTATATGGTATGCAAACTATTTTTAATAAATGTCTAAAAAAAAGCATAAAGACCAGAGAAAATAGTTGATTTCGCATTTTCCAAAGTCGCTTACTGTTCTGAATCCACTGCTTTTACTCTTTATAATGGTATATTGTGTCTTGTTTCTGTTAATTAAAAATGTATTTCATGCTTTTCAATCTTGCAGAAATATTGCTGACCCTCTGGATTGCTATTCCTCCTGTCTTCAACTAGGTCCAGAAGGTCCACGTGCTTGCTGATGTACAGTGCAAGGTCAACATTTAGGTGGTAACAATTATACCAACAAACAAGCTCCACCAGATCAAGCCAAGAAAAGTGCAGCAGCCAATTGAACTCTCAGCCAGTCTCAGAGAAATTCCTGTTACAAGTGTTGCTAACAGAGACAGGCTCCTTAGTAGCAACGTACTTGCCTACCGAAGTTGCTTTGTCCATTAATTGCATTCACCATAAGTGTGACTTAAGTCTGTCCTCACAACAGATTGACATCGGCTTTGAACCTTGTCCGATGAATGTATTTCTATCGTCGTTTTGCAGAATGATCAGCTCTTTGCGCTTTTTTTTGATCTTCAGTGGTTGCTGACTTTTCTGCTATTTAATCCAGTGTGCAGGCTTTCAGCCATGTTTCCCTTCAACAGTATTTAGAAATGAAGCCTTTCTTTAAAAGGTTCTGCTGTGAATATAAATAAACTTACCAATAAGCTGAACAATGTAAGAATAAAGAATTTGGTTTGGAAGGTATCTAAATGGAATATGAAATAGTTTTTATGTTTTACATGAAACCAAATGGGGAATAGACCTGGTGGTTTGTTAGTGTGTTAGCAAAGGTGTTTTGGTGCATTATCTCTTCATGCTCTGTGTGTTCTGCAGTCATGGCTCAATATCCAGGGTGCATGAAATGTTTTGACTGTTTTTCATTACATTTAAATATTATAATCATTTGGCTCTGCAGACTGAGGCTACCTATTAAACGTTATCAGCTCTGTAGAGCCCCACCTCTCACACCAGAATAACTTATCTGACAGTAATTGTTGCATGTCGACAGAAAACACAAAATTACCAAATCATCTTAACGATTACATAGCAGTAAATAAGACCATTTTGATCCTTGCCATGTTACAGATCTAGTTAGGTTACCAAATCTGTGGCTCATTTTTACGACTTTTCTTCATTCACATTCAGGTCAAATCTCCGTGCTAGTTCCCACGACCTACCAGCGATGGTGACGTATGTCCCTACCCGTGCCCAAAATGCAGAATAGATTTCTCTCAGTCATTCGGACTGTCTCAGGAAAGACCATAGACCCAATTCAATCCCATCACGAGCTGCATAATCCATCTTTAAAAAAGGCAGGAATTTGTAGTCATATCCTCATTGCAAGTGTATGTTGTTCACCCAGTCAACATTACTATTCTCATGGCAACATCTGGTATTCTCACAACAAAAATCCCTACATGAAATTGGCCTCCTTGGAACTGAAAGCCAGCTTCCTTCTCTCCTTCACCATCTTCCCTTCTTCTGAGCTTTGCTTTTTGCCTCTCTTAGGTTGTGCTTCTTACCATAGTGGCAACAGTATTGGCCTTTCCAAAATGACGGGTTGGCCTCTTGCAGACCATTCTCCCATGCTGGCTTTATCTCTGTCCACCAGAGATGAGCAATATGATTCACACTCTCCCACAGACAGGCTGGGGTGCTGGGTGGAGTTCAGGAGCATCACTGACATTTGCTAAGGATTTCTCCACTTCTTTTCTTTCCAAAAAGTCTGCAATGGCAAAATAACAAAAGCAAAGATCAAATGTATTCTCTCCTTTTCTTGGTGTACCTTGCTTTCTCATTTTGTACAATGTGTTCTTCAGGTGATAAGTTGTTCATCTTCATTGATAGAAGCAAACACAGGTATACAGGCAGCTAAGACATAATGCGGAAATGAGAATCTTCAGGATAACTTTTTTTACTGGATTTCTGAAATAGGTGGCATCCTGTGCCTGGCCTCACTGCTGATTCATAATCATTTAATGTTGCATCTCTAATCTAGCAAAGTATTACTAATCTAATATTTTTTATACTCTTTAATTGTCCCTGAACAATCAATTGGTTTGGGACTGAACTGTACAAAGAGCAGAAGCTTCTATTACGAGTCACGCACGTAAAACTTGATCAAAGTTTTACAAGAAACTCATTAAATGGTGCATACCATGTTGTGTGCAGAACCAATATTTGCATTACCTGGTTTATTGCATTTCTGGTATCAAGTCATGTGGTTTTTACACTTAATACAGAATTCTGAGCAAATGTATCTTGGGCTACTCATTCTAGTGACAATTGTGAATAGGTTTGGAATTTATTAAGAGTTTGTTGAGTTTCTTTTCAATGTGCGGGCATGGGGTTAGTATGGGTCTTTTCCATACTGCATTTGTTATGTAGACATTAAAAAGCTTTTAGCTTTGAAGAATTAAGCAGATATAATTGTGACATTTACTCACACAATATACCAAATACTACAATGTCGGCGGTTCCATCGAGGCTAAGTATTCAATGCAGTTTAGTTCCAACAATGCTATCCTATCATGCATATTAGACCAGATTGTTATAACTATTAAATTCATGACTTTACACTCATGACTGCTTCTGGTGTGTTTAGTTGAGTTTATGCATGGGATAGTAATGCTTGCATTGTGAGACATAAAATTTAAAGGTATTACAGACTCGTCTAGCCTATTATTCGAAACTAATTGTTCAATGCAGTTTTATTGTGCTGAGAGGACGGACTGTTTTATAAGCTTCAGAAACCCAGTACTTCATTACAATTTCCTAAAGTCAGCGGCAGTTTCAAAAAGCAAAATTGTGTAGATCTAGGATCAGATAAGAGAACACAAACAGCCATAACATTTTCATATGGTAACAGTATTTTGTAAATAATAAGATACGATGACTTTTGGAAAGCAGTTAGCTACAGTGCTCTTCATAATGTTTGCGACAAAGACCCATAATTTATTCATTTGCCTCTATACTCCATAATTTGAGATTTGTAATAGAAAAAAAATCATATGTGGTTAAGGTGCACATTGTCAGATTTTAATAAAGGCCATTTTTATACATTTTGATTTCACCATGTCTTTATACATAGTCCCCCCATTTCAGGGCACCATAATGTTTGGGACACAGCAATATCATGTAAATGAAAGTAGTCATGTTTAGTATTTTGTTGCATATCCTTTGCATGCAATGACTGCTTGAAGTCTGCGATTCATGGACATCACCAGTTGCTGGGTGGCTTCTCTGGTGATAGTCTGCCAGGCCTGTATTGCAGCCATCTTTAGCTTATGCTTGTTTTGGGGGCTAGTCACCTTCAGTTTTCTCTTCAGCATATAAAAGGAATGCTCAATTGGGTTCAGATCAGATGATTGACTTGGCCACTCAAGAATTGACCATTTTTTAGCTTTGAAAAACTCCTTTGTTGCTTTAGCAGTATGTTTGGGATCATTGTCTTGCTGTAGAATGAACCGCCAGCCAATTAATTTTGAGGCACTTGTGTGAACTTGAGCAGATAGGATGTGTCTATACACTTCAGAATTCATTATTCTACTACCATCAGCAGTTGTATCAGCAATGAAGATAAGTGAGCCAGTACCTTCTGCAGCCATACATGTCCAGGCCATAACACCCCCACCATCGTGTTTCACAGATGAGGTGGTATGCTTTGGATCTTGGGTAGTTCCTTCTCTCCTCCATACTTAGCTCTTGCCATCACTCTTATAGAAGTTCATCTTCATCTCATCTGTCCACAAGACCTTTTTCCAGAACCGTGGTTGCTCTTTTAAGTACTTCTTGGCAAACTGTAACCCGGCCATCCTAATTTTGCGGCTAACCGGTGGTTTGCATCTTGCAGTGTAGCCTCTATTTCTGTTCATTAAGTCTCCTGTGGACAGTGGTCATTGACAAATTCACTCCTAAAGAATGTTTCTGATCCGTCCGTCAGGTGTTTGGGTTTTTTTCTTTATTATAGAGAGAATTCTTCTGTCATCAGCTGTGGAGGTCTTCCTTGGCCTGCCAGTCCCTTTGCGATTAGTAAGCTCACCAGTGCTCTCTTTCTTCTTAGTGATGTTCCAAACAGTTGATTTTGGTAAGCCTAATGTCTGGTTGATGTCTTTATAACAGTTTTATTCTTGTTTCTCAGTCTCATAATGGCTTCTTTGACTTTCATTGGCACAAATTTGGTCCTCGTGTTAATAAACAGCAATAAAAGTTTCCAAAGGTGATGGAAAGACTGGAGGAAAGACTGGATGCTGAGAGCTCTCGTACACCTGCATTAAGGAGGCAATTACACACACCTGAGCAATTTCAAATACCTGTGAAGCCATGTGTCCCTAACATGGTGCCCTGAAATGGGGGGGGGGGGGGGGGAGGACGGACTATGTGTAAACACAGCTGTAATTTCTACATGTTGAAACCAAAATGTATAAAAATGGCCTTTTATAAAATCTGACAATGTGCACTTTAACCACATGTTTTTTTCTATTACAAATCTCAAATTGTGGATTACAGAGGCAAATAAATAAATAATGGATCTTTGTCCCAAACATTACGGAGGGCACTGTATATAAGAGCCTGTATGTAACCAAGCAATAACTTACTTGAGAGCATTATGTTTTACATACTTGTAGAATTTTGATGAAGTAAAATTCTTATGCTGCTGATTTAATGTGAGGTACTACAGTATTACATTAGATACCTTAGCAGCAGTGACTCTGGTTTATTTTGTAAATAAAGAATCATGATGCCTTGATAGGTAGTGAACAAGCCTGTTTCAGTAGCATTTATAAGGCCAGTAACTTGACTGGCTCTTCTGATAGATATTTTGCAACCATTTTTAGATTTTCAAACGTGCAAATATCATGCCAAAACTCCAAACTGCTACTCTGGTCCATGTAGCTTCTCTCAGTCTAATATTATGAATACATTGGAAAATTTGTTAAATGGGTTGGAAGCGGGTGTTTTATTACATAGCTTCGCTCTTGAGCTGTAACATTCTGAGTCCTGATACATCTGTGCTTGTGTGGCAGGCTGTATGGAGCATGCTGTCATTTAAAGCCCAAAACCCACACTGATCATATTGATCACTGTACAGACACTGAATGCAGACCTGTTTTTGCCTCAACAGTTGCTATTAGAAAGGTGAGCTGCCACATTGTTCATTTGATAAAGAAATGTATTCTTTCCGTGTGTTCAGATAACATCATTGTGTTTCAGATTGCTTTGGTATATAGCTTTATGTAAATACTGCTGTGAATTAGAAATGTTTTCTGAAATGCAGGCAATTAATTTTGCAAGCATTTAGAGCCTAGACCTTTGCATTTATGTCTATGGGAACATCATGTAATAATCTAATAAGTTTTCTGTATTTATCCTATTTTGTATCTTTGCTTTAATTTAAAATATATGGTTTATGACTGGGTGTATTACTGTTGGAATTGTGCAAATAACCACTGTGTAGTTGCCTACAGAGCCAAAAGATTAAAACACAGAACTCTGAAGGGTGGGGTAGATTTGTTTCACATGATCATTTAAACTCTGTGCACTGTAACCCAAATTTATATCTTCTCTAAATTTGAATGCTTAAAGGTCTACTCTCTTGGGAAGAGGATCATGGGAGCTACTTTCATTAGGAAGCAAAATCTCTCTGATTGCATTATGTTCAATCATAACATTTTTCCTCTAACAGACTTAAAGTATGGAATCAAAACTAACATTTAAGAACTTTGTAGTGCTGTACATTGCAGACAAGCAAGGCGATACGACTCCGTTTGCAAAATCCAAAGATTTCACTGAGTTGATTTTAAAATACAGCTAAGCCATGGTGTGTTGGTGTGGTTCAACATAATTTTATAGTATTTCTACACAGTTGATTGTTGACTGGATGCAGACAAATTCTCTGCACAAACAATTCTATGGATTTTCAATTTGATAGGCAAATCCCGTCTACTTTTTCATTTAGAGCTTGACTTTGTTTTGTAAGATCTGTCAATTTCTTAGTACAGTGCAGGAACCTCAAATGCTATAACTTAGCATAATGCCTTAGATATGTTTTTATGTCCTGTATATTCCTAGCAGCTGTTTGTTGTATTATATTGTTTGTATAGTGAATTGTGTACAATTTTTGGATGTGTCATCAGTTATTAATTATTTTTTTTTGTCAGATAATTAGAAATAATGGTTGCCTACTGCAATATGGACCCATGATTATTGCTTAGTTTTTTTTCAATGTTACTTTGTTCCTTTTGTGGTCAGTAGTGGGGCACTATTTGTAAAATGTTTGTTTTCTCCCCCAAGTCTCTGAGTGGTGTATATTGGCAGATTGCAAATTCTAAGCAATATGTAAAGTAAGGTTCTTCGGCAGAAGGCTTACAATGTTTGCAAGTTCAGAGATGTATTTTTTTTTAGTTCACACTAAACACCTTTTTTTTCTTCTGGCATCCATTTTTGTATCCTTATTGTGAGCATTCTATGCCAATTTAGGTATATTCAAAGAAATTAAATACATTTATGCAAGTTGTTAACTAATATTGCTTTTGCTGATGTCATTTGCTTACTTGATGTTAAATAATGCTGTTGTAAATAAAGAATCCTGTTATTGCGATGTTTAATAAAATTTAATTCCTTTGAATTTTGCTTTTTGTTTTAAATTGAGTTGCACTAAAGTAAACCTTGGGTCATGATGGGACATACAAACTTAACATGGATAGATGCCAGCCAGTAATCTTACCGCCCTTAAGATTCCTGCAGTGAATCAGCACGAGTACCTAAGCTCCAATGTAGCACAGCATCACAGTACAGCCATGCAGCTCTTGTGCAGTAGGTGGCGTTATCTCCCATCATTATAGCACCCCCTTGAGGCAGCAAGCTAACACTTTTATGAGATTTGCTCCTGACTTCACACAAGACCTTTTAAATCAAGAAGTCGCCAAGGATGTGGTTACCACTATCTATTTCTTGAAGCTGAGTCTGGAGTTGAGTTTTGGCTGAACTTGTGAAATTTCAGCTGTTGTACTTTTATCGTTTTCTAAGCATGTTGGAAATGTGGCACTCTGAGCATTTCTGTCTTTGCCCTGCTAGAGATCCAAAACTGCTTCTGGCAAAAATGAAAACTCTTAACAGCAACCATTCTATTCAAATCCCTTAAACTATTTACTTAAAATAAACCATAAAATCTGCCAGATTGAAACTGGGTTTGGTCTGCCGGACTGAAACATCAAAAGTTTATTTATTTAAAGATACAGCATGGAAACAACCATCAGCCACCAAATCCATGCTGACCATTGTGTTCAAAAGGGAACTGCAGATGCTGGAATATCGAAGGTACACAAAATTGCTGGGGAAACTCAGCGGGTGCAGCAGCATCTATGGAGCGAAGGAAATAGGCGACATTTCGGGCCGAAACCCTGATGAAGTGGGCCCCCTTTGTCGCCAGGCAACCAATATTTGCTGACCATTGATCTGTTTACACTAATTCCATGTTATACCATTTTTGCCTCCTCGCTCAGTGGCGGACTGGCCAGGGTGTCAGCTTGCCCGATGGCAAGTGGGCCCCTGATGAAGTGGGCCCCTGATGAAGTGGGCCCCCTTTGTCTCCAGGCAACCAATATTTTTAGACCCAGTCCGCCACTGTCCTCGCTACACACCTAGGGCCATTTACAGAGGCCACACGCACATCCTCTGGACATGGGAGGAAACCAAGGAACCTTGTGGAAACCCACACGATCACAATCCAAATGGGCAAACTCCACACAGGCAGCACCTGAGATCAGGATGTGACCTGGGTCCTTATGAGAGAGCAACTCTACCCGCCCTGCCACTGCTTGGACAGCTGGGGAAAATGGTGGGTAAGGGCTCATCCTCTGTCAAGTCCTTTCAGGCTGAAAGGTCCTGCATGGTTTCTGCCTTGTAGCAGAATGTGGCAGAGGCACACTGGTAGAATTTGACTGAAATGCTGAGTCTGCATTATTCAGTGGTTCAGGAACCAAGAATGCAGTAAACGTTTGTGTAATGTCAATAGTTACTGTGGTGCTGCAGGTGGGCAAAGTGTACTTTCGGCAAAGTCTAAAGTAGTAGTGTGAGTGTGCAATGGAATGAAGACTGGTGTTTATCTAGCCTGAAGGAGAATGGTGGTGATTATTGGAGGTTGCTCACCCTTGCCCTGGACAACACTGCAGGGCTTCCTCAGAGTGGTGTCCCTTGTGTCCTAGGCCGAACCATCTTTACCAGTGACCCTGAATAAAGCACAAAGTGCTGGAGGAACTCAGCATGCCAGGCGGCATCTGTGGAGGGAAAACAACAGGTGATGTTTTGGGTCGGGAAACCAACCTACAGACTGATAGAGGCGAGAAAGCTGGTAGAGGGAAGTGGTCAGGACAAGAACCAGCAAGTGATAGGTGGATTCAGGCGATGTGAGATTATTGGCAGATAGGTGCAGATAGTAACAAAGGCTGGAGGTAAAGTGAAATCAAAAGGAGCAGATGTGGAATCTGAGAAGGAGGTTTGAGGCACTGAAGATGTAGAATCGGAGGGAGGAGTAGTGGATGTAAGGGAATAAGGAGGGGGGGGGGGGGAGAGGAAATGGGAAACTTAGGGGTGGAAGATGTGCAGACAGAGAAGAGGAAAGGAACTAGCTGACTGGCAGGTCAAGGATCTTCTCATCACTGGGCCATAAGTGGGGATATTTGCTAATTGCACAACGTTTAATTCAATTTGCAGTCCTCCATCTCTGCCTGTGTGTGAAAATGTCGAGGTAACACACAGACATCAATTGATAAGTATTGATGGCTATCCTTGACATTCCCAGCTTCCTTCATATGCTCGGTCAGTAATAGCTAGGATAGCATGTCAGAGGGTATGTGTCCTCGGTGTCTGACTGCCTGAAGTCTTTCCAAAGTGCAAGTCCAGATTGCAATGCTTCATCACTAGTTTGGATGAATCCCACTCCAAAAACACTTGAGGACCTCGACACTATCCAGATCAAAGCAACCGCCTTCCTTTGCACTCCAGCTGTGCCCTAAAACTTCATTCCCTCCACCATTGACACACAATGGTTGTAGCATATACCATTTACTAAATGCAGTTGTGCTCCTGGTCTACTCCAACTAATTCCTAAACGTGACCTCCACCACAAGAAAGGATGAGAGTAGCAGATGTATGAATGCATGCACACTTCACTGGGAGCAAGTCACATGCTACTCTAATTTAAGAATATTTTATTATCGCATCAAACTCACTAAATTTAAATTGTGGAAGTCTCTTCCTCACAAAATAAATAAAGTCATCACAGGGCTGTTCCTCTCTGTTAAGACGAATAAAGTTGTTAAAACTGTGTCACGGTGCAACAGGTGAAGATATAGTGCCCAGATTTACGTGTGAATGCAAGAAATTTGCATCAGGTTGGTACAATGTCAATGGGTTTCTTGATAAACTAGTTCGAGAACAGCCAGAGTGACACAGCTGGAGCAAAGGCACAGTCCCTATACCTCCTCCCTCGACTCTGTCCAGGGACCCTGGCGATCCTTTCAGATTAGGCAGATGTTCACTTGCACCTCCACCAACCTTGTCTACTATATACATTGTTCCAGGTGTGGGCTCTTATACATCGATGAAACCAAACGTAGACTGAGTCACTTCGCTGAACATCGTCACTCCGTCCGCCTGGGCCAACATGATCTCCTGTTTGCCAAACACTTTAACTCGCCTTCCCATTCCCACACTGACCTTTCTGTCCTGGGCCGCCTCCACTGTCGGAGTGAGGCCAAATGTAAATTGGAGAAATTGCACCTCATATTTTACTTGGGCAGCTTACAACCCAGCGGTATGAATATTGATTTCTCTAACTTCAAGAAACCCTTGCATCCCCTCTCTTTCCCTCCCTCCCCCACCCTAGTCATTGTACTAATTTCACTGTTGTCCTGGTGAGTTTTCACCTCGCCCACAATGGATCGTTTCCTTGATCATCTCTACTTTTTTGCATCTTTCTTTCATTTGTTCTGTATCTCTCTATATCGCTATCTATCTCTCATTTATCTTTCCCCTGACTGTCTGAAGAAGGGTCTCGATCCGAAATGCCACCTATTTTCTCCAGAATCGGAGAGAGGAGGAGAATTTCTTCAGAGTTGAATCGTGATCTTTTTAAATGGCAGAGCAGACTCTGAGTGGTCGATTTCTAATTTATACAATCCTGTGAAATGAGGAATTCTCAGGAAGTGGACTGGAAGTTGGGAAGCAATTTAGCATGTCCAGGCCATGCCATCAACCTGTACAGCACATAATCCCATTCCCATATTCCTCAACACTTTTTTGTTAATTAATGTTCTTCAATGCCTTTGCAGTTCAAGTTCAAGTTCAAGTTCAAGTGAGTTTATTGTCATGTGTCCCTGTATAGGACAATGAAATTCTTGCTTTGCTTAAGCACACAGAAAATAGTAGGCATTTACTACAAAACAGATAAATGTGTCCATATACCATGATATAAATATATACACACATGAATAAATAAACTGGTAGTGCAAATAACAGAAAGTGGTTGCTAATAATCAGAGTTTTGTCCGAGCTGAAAAACAGTTTCCAGTAGCCATCGAGCTTCCTAATCGTTGTGTACCTGGCCAAAAGATGGGATCTTGGAGTACAGGTACATAGCTCCTTGAAAGTGATGTCACAGGCTTTTGGTTCATTGGCCTTCCTCAGTCAGGGTATTGAGAATAGAAATTGGGATGTCATATTACAGTTGTAGAAGATGATGGTGAGGCTGCATTTGGAGTTTTGCGTTCAATTTTGGTCACCCTGCTGTAGGAAAGATGTTAAGCTGGAAAGAGTGCAAAGATTTACGAGGATGTTACCAGGACCTGAGGGCCTGAACTATAGGGAGAGATTGGGCAGTCTAGGACTTTATTCCTTGGAGCCCAAGAGGATGAGGAGTGATCTGATAGAGGTGTATGAGGCTATGAGGGTAATAGGTGAACTGAATGCACCTTTTACCGAGGTATATTTTACCCAGAGTAGGGGAATCAAGAATCAGAGGGAATGGGTTTAAGGTGAGAGGAGAAATATTTAATAGGAACATGAAGGGCAACTTTTTCACACAGATGGTGGAGGGTATATGAAATGAGCTGCCAGAGGACACTTAAAAGACACATGGATAGGAAACGTTCAGTGGGATATGGGGCCAAATACGGGCAAGATTGGGCATCTTGGTCGGCATAGACAAATTGGGCTGCAGGGCTTGTTTCTGTGCTATGATTCTATAACTCAGAAAGAAAGAATAAATAAATAGTGTCATGCCATTGAATTATTTACATGCAGCTGTTGCTGTGGGGATCATTGCATTTTTACTTAAAGTTTGGTTGGTGTTTCTCTGTGTGTTTAAATTTAGATTCCTCGTCAGCTGGCATGGAAACTGTATGGCTTACTTCTGTGATGATAACATATCAGGAAAAAAGGCTCCCAGAAGACGATGGAGTGGGAGAGGTGAACTGAGTTATGGGCCTGTCTCACAGTGCGAGTCCACCCACGAGTGATCCCAAGTGAAAGAAAAAAGCACACTCGCGGTTGTCTATGAGATTCCAAGTTTATGTTCACGAGTTTAAACAAGTTCCCACGTGTATGTCTAAGTTTGCCGTTTACTTCTCATTTCTATGATGTACCAAGTTCCTCTCTCGAGTTACCAAGTTCCTCTCCTGAGTTACTCTTGAGCCAACCGTGAATGAAGGCCTGTTTTAAGTATCAAATAGAGGAGCTGGACAGCATCTCATACAGTAAGTATATTCTGATTCAGTATTGAAAGTTATTTAATTTCAGAACTTAAAAAAACTAGGCAGGATCTTGGCCCCGCACTCGCTGCCATTGTGCAGCAAGGAGGCGGTGGCAGCGAAGCAACAGTGGTAAAGAAGTTCAAGTTCAAGTGAGTTTATTGTCATGTGTCCCTGATAGGACAATGAAAACTCAAGAGTCACTACGGTAAACTCACGGGCCACTACGTTCTTACAACGAGTTTAAATGTTTCAAATTTTAACTTCAAGAGTAAATTTGACTCGTGGAAATCTTTAAACATGTTTAAAGTTTTTCAAGAGTTAACAAGTTTCCCGGGTACCTGCCGTTAGCGGCACGAGTCGCTAAGTTGCGTCTATGAGTTCCGACGTTCCCGCTACGTTAATTGTACGTGATTACCACGAGTTTAATTTGTTTTAAACTCGGGGTCACTCGTGGGCCGACTCGCACCATGAGACGGGTTTTAGGAAGGAGGCATGAAAGAATGAAGATTTGCAGGATAAGAGCTGGCAGCTGGTGCAGATGGCATTGATTTTTAAAACACTGGGAGCCATGCATTTAGTGTCAGAAGCAGCACGGTGGCACAGCGGTAGAGTTGCTGCCTTACAGCGCCAGGGACCTGGGTTCGATCTTGGCTACGGGTGCTGTCTGTATGGAGTTTGTACTTTCTCTTCATGACCGTGTGGATTTTCTCCAGGTGCTCTGGTTTCCTCCCTCATTCCAAAGACATGCTTGTTTGTAGGTTAACTGGCATCTGTACATTTTCCTTAGTGTGCAGGATAGAAATAGTGTACGGGTGATCATTGGTCGGCGAGGATTTGGAGGGCAGAAGGGCCTATTTCCATGTTGTATCTCTAAAAAAAAATTTAAAGTGAGGATTATTTGTATGTAATAGGGGAAAATGTTTGGGCTTCTTTATAATGGAGGAGAAATATTTGTTATTTTTCTCAGGATACGATCTACAAAGGCAGTGATGGTCAAGTCTGAGCAGCTCCAAACTGTTGGTGAGGTGCTGTAAGTCTTCCTGCAAAGTAACCATATAACCATATAACAATTACAGCACGGAAACAGGCCATCTCGACCCCTCTAGTCCGTGCCGAACACATAATCTCCCCTAGTCCCATATACCTGCGCTCAGACCATAACCCTCCATTCCTTTCCCATCCATATAACTATCCAATTTATTTTTAAATGATAAAAACGAACCTGCCTCCACCACCTTCACTGGAAGCTCATTCCACACAGCTACCACTCTCTGAGTAAAGAAGTTCCCCCTCATGTTACCCCTAAACTTCAGTCCCTTAATTCTCAAGTCATGTCCCCTTGTTTGAATCTTCCCTACTCTCAGTGGGAAAAGCTTTTCCACGTCAACTCTGTCTATCCCTCTCATCATTTTAAAAACCTCTATAAGTAATATTAACTTTAATTCCTATTCACTAGGGTGCATACTGTATGTGTAGGAAGGAACTGCAGATGCTCGTTTACACCGAAGATGCACACAAAATGCTGGAGTGACAGTGGGTCAGGCAGCAACTCTGGAGAAAAGGAATAGGTGAAGAGCCTCGACCCAAAACGTCACCTATTGTTTTTCTCCAGAGATGTTGCATGACCTGCTGAGTTACTCCGGCATTTTGTGTCTGCAGGGTGTATACATATTTAAATGATCTAAGAAACAACCAATAGATGGCACTTTAGGACAAGTAATGAAAGGATAAACTGATAGTAAGATGCATGTTCAAATGTATTGTAGCTTGCAAGATATGTTTCATGGGGGTGGATGTAGCAAGAACTGCTATATTTTAATATAATTACAACATTTTAATAAATAATATGCCCAACTCATTTTCAGGTCACAGCTCTAACATCCAATTAGAATAACTCAGACAGCAAGAGTATATGTAAAGTAATACACATTTTCAAAATAAGTATAAGTGACTGAATGTCTATAGATTACCCAAAACGATTAATCAATATCACTGAATGCTAAAATAAATGCATATGACAATATAAGCAAGACTTCAAATGAATATTTCAGGAGTTCTGCAGTACTGGAGCAGCATCCAAGGACTTTGTTAATGCTTTACGCAGTTGAATTATTTTATAGAAGAAATTACAGACTAATTTGGAGAGTAAGGCTAAATCAGTACAGTAGAAGAAACATGCATCCCAAATCTACTTGGTTTCATTGAGTTAATAAGGATTGTGAATATAATATATTACAAATTTCACAAAATATTCAATTATCTGCTGCCTTTAAAGAAGATGGAGGAATGTCGAATTAATGACTGTTCAGCAAATTGGATTGAAAATTGCTTCCAATAAGAGAAAATAGAAACTGATGATGAGTGGACTGACTGTCTCTGTCTCGGCTGGTTAGGTATGTGAGTAATAGAGCTATTCCACCAAAGAAAGTCCCTGCTTCAATTTCCTGAGTTAGCTGATTTCAGTGCATGCTATTATTGAGCTGACACCCCATAACCATGTTAATAGAAATCCTGATTACAATACTTTAAAAAAAAAAAAATTGATACGAGAGATTGGGTCAGATAGGAAGCCGGAATCTTTGTAATTTCCTCTGTGGTCCCCACCTCGTGCACTGATTGCGCCAATTTACCGAGAGGCTGAAAAAAGAGGGGAACAGGATGAAGAAAATTAACACAAAAAAAGATAGAAGGAACTGGTGGATAATGTAAAACGGCATATGCTGTAATGAATTAACTAGAGAAGCGTAAGCAGGAACAGAAGTGAAAATTGAACAGTGACCAGGAAGACTCTTTGTTTCGTTTAAAAAATATTTGGTTGGAATGATAGAAATGCTGGAATATCGGTGGTTTAATTTTGAGTGTATGCTGCTTAGCTCGGGGTTATAAAGCAATGTCTTGGTTCTATCTCTGTATCACTAGCGATTATATGTATTTTGAAACAGTTGACCTGCAGTGAAACAACTTAGTGAGATTCAGGCGCATTGTATTCTGCGTTTCCCCAGCCAACGTTCACCTTGCATCGCACTCCCGAGCGACACCCACCTCATTGGGTGTCAAACGCTGTTGTGTTAAATCTGTAGATAGATACAAAATGCTAGAGTAACTCAGCGGGTCGGGCTATATCTCTGGAGAAAAGGAATAGGTGACGTTTCACGTCGAGACCCTTAGTCAGACCGAAAGTCAGGAGAGAGGGGAACTAGAGATATGAAAAAGGTTCAGATCAAATCAGAGACGGCACCGATGACCAAGGAAAGGTGGAGCCCACAATGGTCTATTGTTGGCTGTGCACGAGGCGATAACGAAGAATATATGGATACAGAAGTGGCCTTCTGTAAAATCAGGAGCGGGTACAATCCTTTCTCACACGTGGGCTCTCTGCTTGAGGGGAAACGCACCGCGTTTAGCGTGGAAATAATGCAGTCAAATGTTACAACGGGAAAAATGAAAAACTAAAAGGCTATTAAAGCGCGGGTTAAGATACTTGCATGAATCGATCGACCATTTTTTTCCTCGATTTTTTTAAAATCCATCAGAATATTTTTTATGCACATGAAACAGCATGTGCATAAAATGCTGTTGATTGTAGCTTGCAAGATATGTGGAAGATGTTTAATAGCGCTGTGACCAGTCCAGTGCCAGTGATGGAACTGGCTGCAGACAGCATTGCTTAGAGACCATGTCCTCCTCTTTCAACCACCATCCCGAACCGTTCAGTTCAGATGGACGGTAAGCATTTAGGTATACTTACTGCAGATCTTGTGGGAGATTCTTTTAACCCTTGAGAGATTTTAAACGATTTGTATAACGGCATTCATTTACAACACGTCCGCCTATCTCATAAAAGCCAGTCACAAGCACATCGAGAAAGAGTTAAAAGCAGATAGACACGAGATTCTGGAGTAACTCAGCGGGTCCGGCAGCATCACTGGAGCAAAGGAACAGGTGGCGTTTCGGGTCGAGGCACTTTTCCGGTATAAACCAGCATCTACAGTTCCTTATTACAGGGTTAAAAGCAGGACGTATTGAGGAAGTGGTGAGCGGAAGGTGAGAAGTTTTGGTTGTAAATGAAGTGAGAATATTTAAATGCAAACCTGTTCGAATAAAGGTAACTCAATTTCAGCAGTGGTTAACAAAAAAACCCCAGCATGTTCACTAAAGAAATTTATATTGAAAATGACTAACTTCCACTAGGATATAACCCTACACTCATCAAAAACATGTGGCCTTTCGAAATGCTGGGGACACCCAGCCTGCCGGCGAACCTCTGAACTGGAATCCGTCGGTGACCAGTTGCGAGGAAGGTTCTTCACACGGGTTCTCGGCGTCTTGCATTTGCAGAGACTGGCAGAGCCGTTGTGTACAAAGATCTTATAGCAGAGGATCTTTGGTTGTGTATGCCCAGCAGTTTGCTCAGCCTATCCCACTCCTACCTGAGCTCATGCTGTTCGGAGATAACCCCCCCTCCACCCGAATCCCCAGAAATCGTGCAGTCAACGAAATGTTGTTCCAATATCACCGATATAAAAGGTAAATTCATTAGTTCCCCTTCAAACACTTGACTTTGGTGTTAATGTAACGAAGGTCGTTGGTTCGGTGCCCAGAAATGCACGCCAGTTGGTACTTGTGTAAGTGGGAGAAGAGAGCCCGCCCGACCAATTCCCTTTTAGTTATCTGTGTGCACCGTCCCGATTCACCTGCCAACATAAATGCAAAGAATTCGGATACTTAATTAAACTCCGTTATTGCACTTAGTTTCATTGCCTTTCACTTCTGAAAAACAACATAAGATTGCCGGCATCTGTTGGATGTCATCGATCTTAAAGTCCACGTTTGTGTAGATTACATGATAAAAATCTTCTGGTTATATTTTAATAACTAACATCTGATCATCTGCATTAATTTGGTATTTGCCTTTGTTAAAATTAACAGGAATAATTATGCCTTGACTGTCACTGTCTGTTATCGTTGTATGTATGCAAATTGCTGTGAAATTCAAATAAAAAGATTTAAATCAAAATTAACAGGAATACATTTTCATATAAAAGAAGAAGAAAAACCGCCGGCATGTTAATGTCGGCTGCATAATAAAAGTTTTAAAATGTAGAAGTAAATTTCAGAGTCATAGAGTCATAGAACCATACAGCGTGGAACTTGTTCAACCTGCCCACGCCGACCCATCAGCACTCGTCCTACCTTCCTGCGTTTGGCCCATGCCCCTCCAAACCTTTCCCATCCAATTGCCTGTCTTACTTTTATCTTTCTTACATTTTTATGTAATGAAATTCAGATTTGCGATTAGCCCTAAAGCTTGACATCGACCCTTGCTATTCCAAGCATTCTTTTAAAAAAAAGTTAATATCACTTAACTATTCCTCCCAGAAGCAAACACGTTGTCTGAAGAAGGGTTTCGGCCCGAAACGATGCCAATTTCCTTCACTCCATAGATGCTGCTGCACCCGCTGAGTTTCTCCAGCATTTTTGTGTACCTTCGATTTTCCAGCATCTGCAGTTCTTTCTTAAACACCTTGTCTATCTTCGGTATTTACCAACATTTGCTCTTCCTTTCTGCGCATTTTAAGAGTTGCTGTTTACTTAAAACAAGTTACATTTATACTCTGTAACCTAACCTCTGTTCCCTACATGCCCTGTTGGGGGGAGGGGGCACAATACTGTATCATGTCGGATGATTCACTCTGAGCAAGTACAAAAGCTTTATTTTCATTCCGAATTCAAATGTCCCCATTTATATTTCATGTAAAATATGCCGAATAAATAAATCCCTGTTGCAATTGACGTCGTCTTCACAAAAGGATGTTTTATTTCTACCAGTTTGCTCATTCAGTAAACTTTCAATTTCCACTGCTTGACCAAAACATTGTTTTTTTTTAAATGTTTACCGGATTTGGGCTAGGTATCGAAAATGTAACACCACGAGTTCTGATGGTGTAAAATTCAAAAAAAAAAATTTAAATCTGAGATTTCGAATGATGTGCAGTGATTGGGTCTACTATTGCAGTCACTAAATAAAGGGACATTGGAACTGGTTCTGAATCGATGACATTTATTTTTGTAGCGTCAGATTAATATTTTGTTTGAATTATAAAATGAATAAGAGACTTGCAATATTATATCAACCAGAGGACTTCTGTTTTAAACCGTTTCATCCAATGATTCATTCATTTTCTGCCTTGGCTCCAAGAAACGAGATGTCCGACTCTCGTTTGAGGCAGCGGGTTTATGAAGTGACCGGGTGCGCGCATCTGGATCGTCGAAGTCATTCTACAAGCGAATGCCTTGGGCTTTTCCTGGGGAAGGCATCGAAAAAACATTTAAACGATGTTTTGCTGTTGTATTTGGAGATCATTGGTTAGGTCTACACTGATAAACCACAGTTTGCTTTCTGCCACAACGCTGTTAGCTCGGATTGCGAGGGTCAGGAGATGCGGTGACAGTGAGATGGAGGCTTCTAATGTGTTAAAGTGCAGTCCCCGAGGAGGTCTCTCTCTCTTTCTCTCCCACTCTCTGCCTCTGACCAATCGCCGGGACGGGGAGAATCCACGGCCCCTCCTGCTCTCCACTCACTTGCCATCTGCCCTTAGCTGACCACACGCACAGCAGAAGCTTTCTGTAAACAGCAAAGAGCCAAAATACTACTCCCGTCCCCATCATCAAACCGCTACAATAAAGTAACTCGTGCGAAATCTCGCCTTTCGCGTTTGCACCCAATGTCTTGAAGGATTCAGACGACCTTACGGCAAAGTAGGTAAGTGGCTGCTGCCCATTTTCAAACACTGGTTTTAGTGACCTCGGTAAAGAGACTGTAATGCCATAAAATGCTATCATTAAAAAATGTGGGGTTGAGTTCTTGCATTCGTTTACAGCAACGAGGATATTAAAAAGTAATTGATCAAACTGGCGTTTTGTTTACTCAATACTTAACCAAGGCGTTAGATGTGTTCATTATCTAGTTCCCCCTGACCTCTGCGATTGACCCTATGTTCTTTAATTTAAATGTCACGACCCTGTTTTGTCTCAATTGTTGGCGAATATTGATCCAATGGATAATATCGAATTCATTGCACTTCGAACTGAATAGTCAGATTGTCAACTTTGTGCTCTGCAAAATATAGTGTTCTTCCGTGGTTTCAGTTCGGTGGAGACGGGGATGTAACATGATTATTTAAATCAAATGGCGTTATAATAATGGTCCAATAAACAATGTTTATTTGTGCTGAAAGATGCATATATGTTATCACACATGGACAGAATCGTACTTCGTCATCTACTACATTGATGCAGTTCACGCGAGTTAACACACACGGACCCTTAACTGTTATCAACGTGAAATGTGGAGTTTTGGAGGCTGACGAAATTTAACGAGCATTGAATTGAATAAAACGAACTCCTCATCCGTGCTGAGTAGATTTCCTGCATTTCCAGGAAACGGTAAAGACTGGTCCATTATTTTCTAACCGCGATTTCTAGGATCGAGAAAAAACAAAACCTCGTCGCAATAATTAATTACAGCAGGTTCTTGCAAAACATAAGCATTTGGAGATGCAGTTGAGGTGGGGGTAGGGTTGGGACGTGTGGTCCTTACGGCAAATCGATACTGCTTTGGGGACACTCATTTATCAGAATACGGAAACCTGATGAATGATTTTTCGCAATTCTGGAAAGAATCCGAATTACGCGTTTCCAGATCGGATCTTACCTCTGTAAAAAAAAAACTTTGCCCTAACGATGGTGTTTTATTTTTCTCTCCTTGCTTTTCTTTCTGTCCTTGACTGGTAAATCGCTGCGGGCGCCATTCATTTAGAAACTAGCCTGTAGTCCTGTTAATTACCCATCTTTAGAGTCGCGCCATGATTTGGATCCTTTCTGGGCTTTCGTTTTACATAAACGTTTCTCATATGGTTTCTTCATTCACAGTCGAATACGTGCGTCTTTCTCACCTCATTCGCAGAAGAACGATAATTTCGTTCCATATGGAATAAAGTTTGTATTAACCGTTTGTACATAATATACCGATCTCCATTGAATGTAATTTTAAATTGTTCGTTGTAAATTTCATTATGTTGCTTTTCTAGCTATTCTTATTCTAAAAGTGAAATTCGGATGTTCCCAAAAGATTTTTACCTCTTGATTTCCTATCTGCCTTTCTGTAATCTTTTTCCAGAGATGTATTTAATGAATTGAGTAATTCGGAGATCAGTTGTATGCGTGTGTATTTTCAAAACGATGATCAAATTTCAAAGATAACATCTTACTGTGGGACATTAACATGTAATCTTCTTCCAGAGATTTATTTAATGAATTGTTAAACGTCCTAACTGCTGGTTTGGGGAGTCTTTGCTTAGAAACGCACTGGACATGTGATACTGACTCTTGGACCGTGCAACCCACTGCATAGGAGTTACAACATGTTTCCGAATCAGGTAGCTCCCCACTCCCTCTCCCTCCCACCCCCACCCCGGCAACTTTGCTCAGTAGGAATGGATGGTACAGAAGGCAAATGCTGTCAATTAACCGAGATCTGCTAAAGTGTACATGGAAGATAGTCACAAAATGCTGGAGTAACTCAGAAAGACAGGCTTTATAATAATGGTCTCTGGAGAGAAGGAATGGGTGACGTTTCGGGTCGAGACCCTTCTTCAGACTGATCGAACTTCACATGGATCGCCTTTCAAATTCCAATTCCAGAAATACTCAGTCTGAATGTATCTCCATTTATCTCATTTATCTCCAGAGATGCCGCCTGTCCCGCTGTTACTCCAGCATTTTGGTCTTACTTTGAATACGTTATCCTCCTCTCACCGACAAGAGTTCTGTAACACCGTCTCTCGCTGCTTCCCCTCTGTGATTCCTCCTGCTTTCCACCTATCTATCGTTTTCACACCCTACCCTTCCATATCGCTCTCCCCTGAATCTCAGTCTGAAGAAGGGTCTCGACCTGAAACGTCACCCATTCCTTCTCTCCTGCCCCGCCGAGTTACTCCAGTATTTTGTGTCTAACTTCGGCGTAAACCAGACTGTGCAGTTTCTTCCTACACAATGTACACTCCTTGTCGCTCGATGGACGAGCCCGGTTTTTACCTTTGGGGTGGTGGAAAGGATCGACCATTGACCCATGATTGCAAGATTTGGGCGACGGAAGCTCCCTTTACCCATGTTAATGCAAACATGTATTCACACTGGTTACGGTTCTCTCTGCTCATTCACAGGCGATCGGGTTGCCGCATAGTTCCAACTGGGATGTCCTTGTCGACTGAAGAACAAGTTTACGCGAGTGAAACCATCAGGACGGCGCCCCCTCCAAGGATCCCGGGCTACTACCCCTCCATCCAGCCCCATTCCCACTACCTGGATGTGCTGCGCTCCTCCTCAGAAGAAGCGCTCCAGCCTCTCAAGTCTCTGGGCAGGCTGGTCAACGACTCCAGCCCGCTCATGCCCTTCTCCGTCGGCAACTTCTCCTTTCTCAACGAGACTTCTCCGGCTGCCGAACGGATCTGCAGCATCCTGCCCTCCGCTCCGATCACCCTCTTCACTAAGATGCCGGACAGCGTCAACCCCGTTTACCCCCGCAGCCGGGACAAGCCGGTCATTCTGCCGCCCCGCCCGGCTCCCCTGTGCAGTCCCGGCCAGAGGCAGGGTCGGCGGCACCGTCTCCAGCCGAACAACAGCGCCCAGCACACGGGCTCCCTGCGCTCCACCGGGCAGGCGACAGCGGCCGCCCAACACCTCCAGCCCGTACAGTTCACCGAGCAGGACCTCAACACTGTCCTATACGGCTGCTTGAACTCTGCCAACAACGACGGGACAGTCAGCCATGCGATCTCAGGGCTGCGGATATCGGGAAACACAGGTACACAGCTCAGTGAGGAGGGGGGAGAGGGGGGGGGGGGGGGGGGGGGGGGAGAGAGGGGTTCATCTCACTTCATTCACCTGTTTCTCAGGAACCTGGACGGAACCAAATATCTCAGTGATGCCTCTGTTCCTCTGCCTTGCAGGTGGTCACGAGTCCCAGCTTCAACACCTGGACAGAGACCCTGTCCAAATCCCAGCGGGTGAGTGGAGGGGGCGACTGGGGAAGGAGTGGGAGATGGTGGGGAACGAGGGGGGGGGGGGGGGGTGAAGGGGAGGGGGGGGGCAGGATTGGAGGAAGCAGTGGAAGGGGAGAGGGTGGGGAGCCGGGGAGAGGATTGAGGGAAGGAGTGGGAGAGGGAGCGAGGATGAAAGGATTTGGGGACTGAAGGATGAAGGGGAGGGGGAGGGTGAACGGGCCACGGTCCCTGGAGTGAGTGCGAGAGAGCGGCGTTTTGTTGGTGAGTAAAAGATTGCTGAGTAGGGGAGGTGAGTATGGTAGAGTGTGCGGGTGAAGGAGCGAGAATATGCAATGAGTGGCAGAGGGAGGAGTAAATGGGCGAATAGTGATGAAGGAGTGAGTGGGGAAGGGGGAGTTGGGCGGTTATGTGGAGAGAACGGGTATGGAGCGGAGGAGGTGTGTATGTGAGAGAAAGAGAGAGTGTGGGAAGGAGTAGGGGGAGAGAGAGGGGGGGGGGGGGGGTGGGTGGCGGTGCCGCTCTGATCTATGCATCACAGTTAAATCCTGTGCGAGTGACCGCTGTCTCTGCTCACCCTCCGCTCCCTTTCTCCCCGCAGGACTCGCTGTCTCTCACACCTACTACGGCGGGGTTCCTCACCACGGCGTCTTCTGCTCCCAAAATCTGATCCCCAAGGGCGTCCGATTCGGACCTTTTACGGGAAAAGTGGTGAATATGAGCGAAATTAAAACCTACGACGACAACTCGTACATGTGGGAGGTGAGGATTACTATGAGAGTTGAAATGTGTGAGAGAGAGAGAGAGAGCTAGTTTGAAATGTCAACTGTTTACGAGAGGAGAAACAAGGAACCGCAGATGCTGGTTTTTAACAAGAAAAAACAACAGCACACGAAGTGCTAGAATAACTCAACGGGTCAGGCACCATCTCTGGACAAGTGTCTGACCTCCCGAGTTACTGCAGACGCTGCCTGACCCGCTGGGTAACTCCAGCTCTTCTTAGCGGGTCAGGCAGCATCTCGAGTAACTCCAGCACTTTGTGTCTCAAGTGTTTACGAATAGCTGGGTTTAACGCCGACATCCCGTTCTGGGACCTCTGTGGCGGTGATTGCCCTGAGCTGTTGTGAGTTCTCTCAACTTGTCTTTACAGATTTTCGAAGACGGTCGCCTGAGCCACTTTATCGACGGGAAAGGGGCGGCGAGTAACTGGATGGCGTTGGTAAACTGCGCCAGGTCGCCGCAGGAACAGAACCTGACGGCCGTGCAGAGCGAGGGCAAGATCTTCTACGAGACCTGCAAGGATGTGCCGGAGAAACAGGAGCTCCTGGTGTGGTATGGAGACTGCTACTTGCAGTTTATGGGAATACCGGTCACTTTAAAGGAAATGACTGAAAGCCAATTCACAGAGCAAGCCGAAGGTTAAAACACTTAAACGATTTTCTGCCCTTTTTGCGGTTTACTGTCATTAGCTGCTATCGCTTGTCTGAAACGCGACTTCCATTCCCTTGTCAGAGTCCGCAGAGGGCTTTAAATGCGAGAGGTGCGGCAAGGTCTTCGCCTACAAATACTACAGAGACAAGCATCTGAAGTACACCCGCTGCGTGGACCAGGGCGATCGCAAGTACCCCTGCCACCTCTGCAGCCGCTCGTTCGAGAAGAGGGACCGACTGAGGATCCACATACTGCACGTCCATGAGAAACACCGGCCGCACAAAGTGAGCGCAGTCCTATCCCGACCTCCCCTGCACCCCGCCCCGCCTGCTCACCACTGCAGACCTGATCCCAGCTTTTACTCTTCATTGTGTTCACTCTTCAATTGTTTATTGTGTTTAGACCTTCATTCTTCATTTTATTTAGACTATTATTCTTTATTCTGTTTAGACTTATTCCAGTGTAAGGTCAGAGCCCGTGATCCAGTACATAAGATCCAGTGTGATTCTCCATGATGCTAATTCTTATCCACTAACTCTGTCCCAAATACACAACCTAGTGGAGCAGTATAGAAATATTCTAAGTGATTTATCCTTGGGAGAATTCCTGGTTAGCTGCAGAATATTGAAATATCTCGCTCTCTGACCTTCGGTTAACCACATCATGAACCACTTCTGTAACCACAGTAATTCATTGGACATGAAGCATTCTGAACATCATGAGACATAGAAGCAGCATTAGAGGCCATTCAGCCCATTCAGTCTGCTGCACCATTCAATTGTGGCTGATGTATTTTTTCCTCTCAACCCCAATCTCCTTCATTCTCCCCGTATCCTCTGATGCCCTTACTAATCAAGAAGCTATCATTCTCCGGTTTAAAAATACCCATCCCCGGTAACTGATAATATATACCATGATCGTTCATCCAAATATTGTCACCAGCCTCCATAGTTTTCACCCCCCCCCCCCCCCCCCCCCCTCACATCAGTCTGAAGATGGGTTTCGAGCCGAAACGTTGCCCATTTCCTTCGCTCCATAGATGCTGCCTCACTCGCTGAGTTTCTCCAGCATTTTTGTCTACCTTCCATATTTTTTTCAGTCAGTTCAGTTCTTATGGAAGAACTTCTCCAATTAGCATCTTTTACTCAAAGAGTGCTGTTCCAGACCTGAAGTATCGCCTATCCTCTCCACAGACGTTGCCTGGCTTGCTGAGTTACTCCAGCACTTTGTATTTTGCTGTTGGTTTTACTGTTTTTCACAATGTTTGGAGAAGCATCACACCATCAGTCTATCACTTAGAGCTTAGAGACATGAGAAATACTAATACAACCTATTGCTTTATCGTGAATTAATTCAATAGTTACATATATGGTATTCCACACCCATTTCCATCAAAATGTAAGTGTCACCTTTCCACAATTCAAATACTCTATTCATATACACAGCTCCTCGCTCCACACAGTTCCATTTAATTTGGGTGACACTTTACCACATGTGAAATGTATAAGCTTGAATCATTGTGAGGTAATTCCTGGGATAGTTAACATTACCGACCATGTCCAAGTTGTGACTCTCTCTGTTGGACAGTGCTCCGTATGTGGGAAGAGCTTCTCGCAATCCTCCAGCCTCAACAAGCACATGAGGGTTCATTCGGGAGAACGGCCGTACAAGTGCGTCTACTGCAACAAGGTGAGTGGGACATTTCCACACCATTTATTCAACCATAAGGCCATGAACAATGTGAGTGTCTTGGAAATATAGTACATTAAAGTGCATGGAACATGTATATATATATATATATATATATATAGCACATATATATATATATATATATATATATATATATATATATATATATATATATATATATATATATATATATATATATATATATATATATATATATAGCACATATATATATATATATATATATATATATAGCACATATATATATATATATATAGCACATATATATATATATATATATATTGCGCATATATATATTGCGCATATATATATTCATGTATATACAAACACATATGTGCACACACACACATATATATATATATATACACATACACTTACATGCTCACATATTATAGCAAATCTAAGAACATATTTAATCAGGATTTCTTTTATGTCAAATTAAGGTTGTATTGGTTCTATCAAACAGTGATAGCAGGATCTAACACAGTAGACATCAAGATCATACTAAACCTGTAAAAATTATTAAATTTGGCAGGTGGAATGATCCATATTTTATCAGCTCTCCTTGGTGGTTTGCTTTGTTCAATTTTACAGATTAATTTTGGCGTTGCTGTTAGTTGAGTAAAAATACCCGTGTTCTGGGACACGTCATGTGTTTGACTATACTACTTGGTGGGTGGAACTGTGACAATAAATTAAGAGGTGTTTAAAGTTCAACTCTGTTGCATCTTAAGAGTTTGAATTTTAGGGAAGTGAGTTTCGATTACTTGGTTTGAGAGCTCTGAGCATCACTAATGCTTTTCTACTGTTTCTCTTGTCCCACTCTAGGCTTTCACCGCCTCGAGCATCTTACGGACCCACATTCGGCAGCACTCTGGAGAAAAGCCCTTTAAATGCCGTCACTGTGGCAAAGCGTTTGCCTCTCATGCAGCTCACGACAGCCATGTGAGGCGCACACATCCCAAAGACAAAATGTTCTCTTGTGATCTATGCAAAAAAACCTTTATGGAAGCACACGAGCTCAGCTATCATCAGGTGCAGTTCCACGCAGGTTAGTACCAGGCCGTGCGGGTGAGATGAGAGGTACCATGTGTCTGGGTGTGACCGTCCTTTGTGTTCTTCACCACCTTACCAGTTAAGGTTTAAGGAACATGTGTTATCTCATTGGGAATCAGTTTATTGTTTACCTGCACCTCTGCTGTTTTCACTTGGCCTGTTCTGTATTATTGATGTCTGCAACGGGTTTATCTTTGGACCTGTGGAAAAATAATGCAGCATTATTCATTCTGTATGAAGGCACAGATGTCAATGCTAAAGGGGCGACATGGTGGCGCAGCTGGTAGAGCTGCTGCCTCACAGCGCCAGACACCCGGGTTCGATCCTGACCTTGACTGCTGTCGGTGTGGAGTTTGTAGGATCTCCTTGTGACTGCATAGATTCCCTCCAGTTTCCTCGCACATCCCAAAGATGTGTGGGTTTGTAGGTTAATTGGCCTCTGTAAATTGTCCCCAGTATGTAGGGAGTGGATGTGAAAGTGAGATTACAGAGAACTGATGTGAATGGGTAATTGATGGTCAGTGTGAACCTGGTGGACCAAAAGGACTTTTTCATGCTGTATCTTTCAATCAATTAATTCCGCTTTAATTTGCGGAATCTACTTGATGCCACGTGTCATTTTACAATTGTTGCTGTCAGGCTTGTTTTGGTGTGGTTTTCCATCTGTTCTCTCATCTCTCCTGCAAGCAGTGTTTCAAACAGCACCAGAAATGCACTGAAATGATCGGCCACACAATTTTGAACTGGACGGCTAGTTCATGAAATAGAAGGATACCTGGGCAGAGAAAGTTTAATTTTTCATTTATTCCTTTGAAACGGAAGAGACTTGACAGTCTGGTAGAACTGTTTTGCTGATCTAATTGAAATTAGATCAGCCAATTAAATATAGCAATTTTGCTTTAAATATCCCACTCATACAGATTTGGATTAAACCAAAGAGTTTGGTGTCTCAGTATTATGAGTTCAGAGTAAGTATTTGTTAGAACGGCTGCCTCACAGCACCAGAGACCCAGGTACGATACTTCTTCTTTTTTTGTATCCATCTTGTTACAAATGTTGGCCTCTCTGTCATCGTCCGTCCTGAAAAGGACGCAAGCTTCCGGCGACAGTCAATGGAAGCCATCACTTGTCGCAATAGATGATGGTGGTAGCATAATTAGCTCAGGATACTTCCAGTTTCCAGCCCCGTGACATGGACGTTTCTGCTATGGGGCCAGGCTTGATACCTTGGGTGCTGTTTGTATGGAGTTTGCAAGTTTGCACGCTGTCCCTGTGGCCATATGGGTTTCCTCTGGGGTGCTCCAGTTTCCTTCCACATCCTAAAGTGCTGGTTTTTAGGTTAATTGACCTCTGTAAATTGCCCCTACTGTGTCAGGAGTGGATGTTCTTGTTACTGAGATATGCACAGATATGGGAGAAGGTCATTGTAACAATAAACTGAAACCACGTAAAGGCTGAGAAGCAACAGAGTATTCCAAGAAATATATCCTTACCTTCCCATATGTTATTGTGTGTTATTCCAATTAATTACTCATCCACTGCAGCTTGAGAAATCTGTTTAACTGCACTAGTAAGCAGAAGATCTATGATCAACACAAAGTGACTGTAATCATTAAGATAACCTTGCTTAAATCGAGAGTAAATATTAACTTGTATTTACCATCAATACATTATGAGTTATCAAACTCATAAAGACTAAATGTTATTCCCTTTATCATGTATCCGTACACCGCGAATGACTCGATTGTAATCATGTATGGTCTTTCCGCTGACTGGCTAGCACGCAACAAAAGCTTCTCATTGTACCTGAACTAGAACTAGACTGCCGTGCATACATTCTCAGACCAATGTGTGCAGAGCATGTAAATCAAAACTTGTCACTGTACTTTGTTACTCATGACAATAATAAACTTAAACTTAGAGGTTCCAAATATTACCTGCTGAAAACAAAATGCAGAATATCCAACCAGCATCTACATTTCCTTCCTACACATATCTAGTCCTTTGTTAGTTTGCTAGATCTCACATTGTTCTTCTCTAAGCAAGCTTTTCTGTCAATTAACATATATTTAACATTGCTGAGTTCTGCACAACAGGTTTAGAATTTAAATTTTAGCATTAGTAAAGGGCTGTTGTTTCTGTCGAATTACCACAAATGTCAAGAATAGTCCAAGGCAATTTTAAAAATCTATCAACAAAAATTGTTTGCCAAGGAACTTTTAAAATCGTGTAGCTCATACTAAACATGTCATTTGAAGCATAGAAACATAGAAAAATAGGTGCAGGAGTAGGCCCTTCGAGCCCATTCTATGATCAACACAAAATGACTGCAATCATTACCTATCATCTCAGATAACCTTGCTTACATTCAGAGTAAATATTAATGTATTTATCATCAATACATTCGACCATTCAATATGATCATGGCTGATCATCTAAAACCAGTACCCCGTTCCTGATTTTTCCCCATATCCCTTGATTCCTTTAGCCCGAAGAGCTAAGTCTAACTCTCTCTTGAAAGCATCCAGTGAATAGTCCTCCACTGCTTTCTGTGCAGAGAATTCCACAGATTCACAACTCTCTGGGTGAAATGTTTTTCCTCATCTCAGTCCTAAATGGTCTACCCCTTATTCTTAAACTGTGACCCCTGGTTTTGGTCTCCCCAAAATCAGGAACATTTTTCCTGCATCTAGCCTGTTCAATCCCTTAAGAATTCTATATGTTTCTATAAGATACCCGCTCATCCTTGTAACTTCTATCTTTTGATTTTAGATTTGCTGATTTACCTGCAATTTGTGAGTTTGTCAGTAAAGCCAGTGTATACATCATAACATTGAAAATCAAATCAGAAGGTCAGCCAGTCCCTTGCACCGATGCTGCTATAATATATCATGGCTGACTACCTCAGTGCCATTTTTGAGTACAAAGTCCATAACCATGATTTCCTTAATGTCTAAAGAAAGATGTCTAATATATTCAACTGAGAAACTACAGCCCTAGGATCTAGGAGTCCAGGTACATAGTTCCTTGAAAGTGGCATCACAGGGAGATAGGTTGGTCAGAACGGCTTTTTGCAGTCTAGAGTATTGAATATAGAAATTGGGAGGTCATGTTGCAGTTATACATGACATTGGTGAAACCATATTGTGTTCAGTTTTGGGCACCATGTTATAGGAAAGATATTGTCAAGCTGGAAGAGTACAGAGAGGATTTACGAGCATATTGCCAGGGCTCGAGGGCCTGAGCTATAGGGTGGTTGAGCAGGCTAGGACTCTATTCCCTGGAATGCAGGAGGATGAGGGTTGATCTTATAGAGGTGTACAAAGTCATGAGTGGAATAGATCGGGTAAACGCACAGAGTCTCTTGCCCAGAGTGGGGAGAATTGAGAACCAGAGGACAGAGGTTTAGGATGAGGGGGACAGATTAAATACGAACCTGAGGGGTACATTTTTTCACACAAAGGGTGGTGGGTGTTTGGAAATGATCTGCCGGAGGAGGTAGTTGAGTCAGGTACTATCGCAACAATTAGGAAACATTTAGACAGCTACATGGATAGGACAGGTTTCAGGGAATATGGGCCAAATGCGGGCAGGTGGGACATGTTGGTCTGTGTGGGCAAGTTGGGCCTGCTTCCACGCTGTATGACTATGACCAGATAAATACATTTCTTCTGAATGATTACCACCTTACTTTGGGAGGTTTTATTCTAGACACGCTAGTGTGGGGAAATAATATCCCTGCATCTACTCTGTCAACACACCAAGAATGTTTTATGTTGTATTTCAATTAGATCACTTCTCATTCCTCTAAACTCAGGGGTGTATAGGCCAAGACTTAATCTCTCCACCATCACCCAATCCCAAGAATCAACCAGATGAATCTTGTGTAGGAAGGAACTGCAGATGCTGGTTTAAACCGAAGATAGACACAAAAAGCTGGAGTAACTCAGCGGGTCAGACAGCATCTCTGGAGAAACGGAATAGGTGACGTTTCGGGTCAAGACTCTTTGTTGCACTCCCTATATTGTAAGTATATTCCACCATAGGTCGGGAGGAGATCAGACCTGCAGCAGGCCAGGTGTAGTCTCACGAGGACCATATATCATTGCAATAAGAGATCATTACTCGCGTACACAAATCACCTTACAATAAAGGCCAATGTAGAGTTTTCTGCATGTTAACATTGAATAGTTTGTGTACAAGGTTCTTTGTATCACCAATCCCTTTCAATTAATCTCCATTTAAAAATTAACCTGCCTTTCTATTTTTTTCCCACCAAAATGGATGATTTCATATATTTTCCATTATATTCCATTTACCATATACTTGCAGATTTGTTTAACCAGTCCACATCCCATTTTAACCTCCCTGCATCCTCCCACGGCTTATAACAAATGTAAAGCACTTTAGCCAACGAGAGTTGTTTTATAAATGTGCTATATAAATAAATGTGACTTGACTTGACTTGATACAAGCAGCCAGCTATTTCACTATTTACTAGCTAAAAAAGGAAATAAATAAATCTATGAGGATTATGGTTCCCATACTTTTAATGAATGCTAGTAATAAGCATCCATTAACATTACAAATAATGCACTATTTTATTAACAATAAAAAACAATTGATATGAGCAAAAACAGTCATGTTGACACTTTGCTATCAAGGATCTAAGCAGTTAGCAATTCAATCCCCAATTTACATTAATTGGTCTCATCTGGCCAATTCTTTAAATTCTCTGTCATTCAGCTGGTTTGAGGGAGAGTAAAATTAAAATAGAATAGAATAGTACAGTACAGTACCCTGCAGTTTACATTACTGAACGATAGCCAGTGGTACTGGTGTCAGTATGCTTATTGAACGAGGACTGAACGGAGTGATTGCCGATGGTGGTGTTCTTCCTGCCTAGCTAGTTGCCAATGCTGAATACTATCTTTCTGCTTGATGAGCAGATAGCAGGCATGTGGTTGATTCTCAGAAACAAAACTCGAGAAGGGTTGGGTTCTTTGCAAGGAGTCAGGTATTCCCTTTTAAGTTATGCCTCCTTCACTTCTTTCTCAGGCCTTTGCTTATGATTTACTCAGTTATCTCTAGAGCTTAAATAATGCTTGGTAGCCAAATGGAATGGGGGTTTGGGGAGTATTGAAACAAAACCTAACCCATCCTCACCAATTCTGCATATGTCCATTTAAAGAGCTTTTATATAGATGCTGATTGGAAATGTAACTGAATGACTTCCTCTTCCAAAAATCTCCCTTGGCCTTACAGCTGACTATGGTGTCAGTATAGCTGTCCTGGCTGAAGTAGGCTAACACACCACCTCCTGAGAATTGCATCTGTGATTTTACTGTTGTGTATGATTCAACCACTCAATGCCCTAATGAGTTGAGTCACCAGAGAGCTGTATAACTGTTTGAAGGCTTCCTGTCCTCATGATACTAAAGGGATTGTGTCAATTCTATTTTGTCACCAGCAAAACTTGTCCTTTAATGGTGAGCTGAGGTCTCTTTAAGATGTTGCATCAGGCTTATTAACCCAAATTCTGAACTGTTGCTGCATGGTAACTCTGCATTGTGGACCTGATCTGTAGAGTTCTAGTGATTTTCATAAATCTGGACAAGAAGATGAAGTGTTAATAGATGGAAATTTTGTTGTTTGATTCTAATGGTTGAAGGGCATGATACCAAGCGAACATCAGTGCTTTAAAAAACAGCTCTTTGTTCTACTTCCTAGAAAACCAATCACAAGGTGCTGCCTTTTCTCAGAACATTAACTCTTTTGTGCAATTTGAAGCATTTCTATAGTAGTTTCCAGGTCAAATATTACCTCTTGGGGAAATTACATCTGGCACTTCCTGACATATGGGACCAGCACATAACAACAATGTTCTATTCAATGCTTATCTTGGATTTTGCCAGGAGATATTAGTACGTGTTGTTCTAAAGTGCACTTGTTGTGTCCCAATCCCGAGCAGGAAACTTGACTCGGGCACGTTTGCTTGTTTATCTGACCCAACCCTTGCTTTAGCAGTACCTCACCGTCCCCTGTCAACCCATGGTACTTGCATAATCTCACCTCTTCTACTGACCTCCTGAATTATAAGCCCCAGTCACTCAAACATCTAGGCACTGCTCTCATGATCTGAACCTTGAGTGCAGGCACCTATCGGTGAATGTCCTCTTCACCACCACCCGTCTCCCTCACCACACATCTAATTTTAATCCATACAGCATGGAAACAGGCCCAACGTGTACATTCTGACCAACGTGCTTGACTGAGCTAGGCCCACTTGCATGTGCCTGGCCCTTATCCTTTCAAGCCTTTTCTATCCATGCACCTGTCTAAGTAACTTTTGTTGTTGTAATTGTAGCAACCTCTACCATTTTCTCTGGCAAAATCAGTTGCATGAATGCACAACCCTCTGTGTGGAAAATGTTTCCTTTTAAAATCTTTCTCCTCTTACCTTAAACCTATGCTCTGCAGTTTTAGTCTCGCCTACCCTTGGAAAAAGCCTGTAGACGTTCACCCTATCTGTGCCCCTCATGATTTTATAAACCTCTATGGGTTTCGGCCCGAAACGTCGCCTATTTCCTTCGCTCCATAGATGTTGCTGCACCCGCTGAATTTCTCCAGCAATTTTGTGTACCTTTGGTCATCTCTCAGCTGTCCTATACTCCAGGGGCCAAAGACCCAGCCTCTCCTTGTATCTCAAGCCCAGCAGACCTGGTAACATCCATGTAAATCTTTTTGCAGCCTTTCCAGATGAATGCATTTGTTGTATAGCAAGGTGAACAGAACTACAGATAGACACAAAATGCTGGTGAAACTCAGTAGGACAGGCCGCATCTCTGAAGAGAAGGAATAATTTTCGGTCGAAAGCTCACCCATTTCCTTTCTCCAGAGATGCTGTCTGTCCCACTGAGTTACTCCAGCATTTGAGTCTATCTTCGGTTTAAACCAACATCTGCAGTTCCTTCCTGAACAGATCTACACACAGTTATCCAAATGTTCCCTTACCAATGTCTTGTAACTTGACGGCTCAACTTATCTACTCTATACCTTGACTGATGAAGACGTGATGAAATATCTTCTTCAGCACACTGTTTAGCTGTGTTTTACTAATCTCCCACCAGCCCTCCACAAAAGATCTGTCCAGTTAACAATGCCCCCCTGGAGGAAAATCATGCACAATTCAACCAAAGATAGATACAAAAAGTTGGAGTAACTCAGCAGGACAGGCAGCATCTCCAGAGAGAAGGAATGGGTGAAGTTTTGGGTCGAGACCCTTTAGTCAGTCAGTCAGTCTGAAGAAGGATCTCGACCCGAAACTTCACCCATTCCTTCTCTCCAGTGATGCTGCCTGTCAGGCTGAGTTACTCCAGCTTTTTGTGTCTATCTTCAGTTTAAACCAGCATCTACAGTTTCTTCCTACCCATTTCAACAATCTCCATATCTAACAAATGTGCAGTGTTGGGTCCCAATACCACCTATTCGTGGTATCTGATCCTTGCTTGAAACATCTTTCTAATTCTTCATTTGCCAAACATGCCCTTTTCCCTGGTAACCCCCTAAATCCAGTTAAAGGTTTCAAAGGTCTTTGATTGTCACGTGTGCCAAGGTACAGTGATATGTGAATTACCATACATCCATACTAAAAAAAAAGCAACACGACACACAACTACATAAAAACTAACATAAACATCCACCACAGTGGATTCCCCACATTCCTGACTGTGATGGAAGGCAATAAAGTTCACTCTTCTTCCTCTCTATTGTCCCGCGGTCGGGGCAGTCGAGCGATCCGTCGGGACGATCGAAGCTCCCGCGTCGGGCCGGTCGAAGCTCCTGCGGGCTGGAGCTCCCAAAGTCAGTCTCTAACCAGCGACCGCGTGCTCCATGATGTTAAAGTCCGCAGGCTCCTGTGTTTGGAGCTCACGAAGTCGGTCTCCAGCAAAGGCTGCCAACTCCTTGATGTTAGACTGCAGTGCAGATGGAGATACAATACAGGGGGAAAATCGCATATCCATCGAGGTAAGAGATGAAAAAGTTTCCCCCACCCCCCCACATAAAACAAGCTAAAGAACACTAAGAACATACATTTAACACATACTATTAAAACAACAAAGAAGGAAGGGACAGACACTCTTGGCGAGGCAGACATTGAGTAACATTGCTAGAGTTAGGGAGTGTTACCCCCTCTGCCTTGAGGCAATGCGTCTGAAGAAGGGTCTTGACCCAAAATGTCATCCATTCCTTCTATCCAGAGATGCTGCCTGTTCTGTTGTTACACCAGCATTTTGTGTCTATTTTCTGTGGAGGTCAAGTTGAATTTCATTGACATGTGCACAAGTACAATGAGGTAAAGGTACGATGAAAATTTTGCTTGGAGCAGCATCATAGGCGCATTGACTCAAAACTCACACATAGACTGCTCGGAATAAGTAATGGACTGCTGAAACAGGAACTACAGTTAAAGCTCGGAAACAGGCCTTCCGCTCATCGAGTTCATGCCAAACGCGATCACCCCATACACTAACATTATTCTACACTAGGGACAATTTACAATTTAAAATCTGCACATCTTTGGAGTCTGGGAGGAAACCGGAGCACCTGGTGAAAATCCACGCGGTCACAGGGAAACGTATATACTCTGTACAGACATCACCCGTGGTCGGGATCGAACCCAGGTCTCTGGTGCTGCAAGACAGCAACTACCACTGTGCCACTGTGCTACCTTCCTGGATTCCACAGATGTTGGAATCTTGTGTAAAACACAAAGTACTGGAGTGACTCAGGCAGTATTTATCGAAGAATGGGTAGGTGACATTTCCAAAGAAGGATCTCTCTGAAAATTTGCCTATCCTTTCCACCAACGATGTTGCCTGACCTGCTGAGTTACTCTAGCACTCTGTGTTTTGTTTTTATGCAAGGGTGATCAGTAGCATCCCATGGCTTGGCCTCAGGCACTACTGAATGAATATTCAAGTAGCAGATCCATGGCCAAAACCATCGCTGCTGCCTGACCCCCTGAGTTACTCCAGCATTTTGTGTTCTACACAAGATTCCAATATCTGCAGTTCGTTTGTGTCACCAAAGCCATTGTTATTGGTCTGGCGTGAGAGGTTTGCACCTCTACAGGTGTTGATTACTTTCTAGGCTTAAAGATGTTTCATTGTTATTTCCGATGTGGCCAAGTGGCTATGACTCTTCCATTTAATGTTCTGCCTCTAATCCCGCACACTAATTTGATGTTTTTAAGCTAAAATGTGTGAATGCTCTGGAAAGTGGAAACTTCCCTGAAATGGCATTTTTAAAATATGGCCTGATATCCAAAGAACAAAACTGAATACACAGTGGAGTGATTGTTGATAAAAGTATATTTAAGGACATGTTTGTTTGCATAAAAATTATGAATATAATTTATTTTAATTTAAAATGTGTCCTGTTTTAAAGCAATTGAATGGACAGCCCATATCCTTTACTTTCTCAAGGTGTTCATGATATTTTGTCACTGCAAATCTCTGCATATCCACACCTATCTCTACAATTGATACTCCTCCCTCCTTTATATTACCATTCATTTTGAGCTCTCGGCCTGGGAACCGAGCCTGCCTGCTCTAATTAGGACCATTGCTGCTTTCGAAACACAATAGAGATGGAATGAGGTGGAGGCACAGGAATGACATAGCCAAGGACAAACGTGCTTAGTCATGTTATTCTTAAGTACTCATTGGGAAAATTGGTATCTAATTTGAAAAGCACTGTTGGTTTTAATTAGAACTCACCTCACAGAAGCTGCACTCATGTTTGGGGCAGCCATCTTCAACATGTTTCCGAGCCTGAGATTGAAAACACAACATGCTTTTGTTCCATCTTCAATGATACTTTATTGTCACGTGTACAGTGAAATGATATAATCCTATAGCAGACCTCACCTAGGCAGTACACAAGTGTCACCACGTTTCATCCGCTGACAACTTTACACCACACCTCACAGTGCTGTTCTTTGCTTTTGTTTTATTGATTTAATGGCGCACTCTCTCTGTATCTTCTCATCTTTCCGCCTAGCCATTGCACCAGATGATATTGCATTGAATTGGATGCATGCAAATACACAGACGAGGCTCACAATATTAGGTGGTCAGAAAATGAGACACTTGTTTTGATTGCAGGTCACAGGTCTATTATAAAACTGTTTTTTTGTTCCATTTGTCCAAAGAAGGTTATGTTGTTAATGTTTCGCTGCAAGCACTTGTCTACAGTAACACTTAATCTGAGGAAAAACATTTTTGATGGAATAATGGAACAACACTGCTGTTATGATGGTGAAGAAAGAACTGCAGTTTCTGGCTTACACCAAAGACAGACACAAAATGCTGGGGTAGCATCTCTGGAGAGAAGGAATGAGTGATGTTTCGGGTCGAGACCCGACTTGATGTTATGGAGAGGAATTAAAAGAAAAGTGAATAATTCTTTCAGCCCATTTACAATTTCTTAACAAAGCCAATTAACCTAAAGACCTGTATGTCTTTGGAGTGTGGGAGGAAACGAGTGAAAACCCACGTGGTTACAGGGAGAATGTGCAAACTTCTCACAGATAGCACCCGCGGTCAGGATCGAACTTGGGTCTCTGATATTGTAAGTAAGCAGCTCTACCGCTGCACCACTGTACCGCCCCATGATGGATATGGACTATCTGGTTATTTTTGCATGTGGTTGCAAAGGAAAAATGCTGCGTGAAGTGTCTAGCTGAAATTTAGTCTCTCTTTAGACAACATCAGGTGTAGTCACTTTGATTAAAATTACCCATTTACTTCCTCTGGGAAGTTTGTTCTTTTTTTTTGTTTCCAGCTCTAATGTTAAATTCATTTGCTAATCAGGTGAGGGGCGTCAGGTAGGTGCTGTTGCCACCCAAGAATTGCACAGCATGCCGACCGATCAGACAGACTCAAAGACTGGAGATTACCTTTACAATTCAAGTGAGGAGCCATTGCCAACCCCCCAGAATGCAGACAAAGGGGAGAGCAACCCCTACCATGCAGCCACAGGAGTCACCATACTGCACAACGATGGCTACAGACCCTGGAATTAGCAAACCATCAACAAACTAACCACAGACTGTCAGCAGAGCATTTGCTAAACTACCGCGCAAATGTAGATGGTTCCTTTTCTGCTCTCAGGGTTGGCAAATTACTGGATTGATGCAGTATGAGAATTAAGGATTTTGCACACCTCCTATTGGAGTCCTTTTAAATTCTTTTGCAATACTGATTTGCCACAATACACACCTTAACTTAGTTTTGTACTGATTTAATCTACTGTACATTGGAAACTGCACACGGAATTACACTATAAATGTGAGATTTTTTGTGAACATTTAGGAACTTTTTGATTATGAAATGAAGTAAATCTTGGCCAATCTAAGCAAAAAATTAATTTACTATTGAATATAACATCCATGAGTTGCTGCTTGTATCTTTTTCTTACATCTAGTGCAACACGTTGAAGTGAAACATTGAAGTAAAGATTGTCACAAAATGCTGGAGTAGCTCGGCGGAACAGGCAGCATCTCTGGAGAGAAGGATTGGGTGACGTTTCGGGTCGAGACCCTTCTTTGGAGTGAGGTTGTTTTAGTCCTGCTAATAGTCATTAAGTTCTGCTTGTAGACCAAGTTCCTGAATTGATCCCCCTGTTTAAGTTAGCTGATCTTGGACCAAGCACCGGTGAATGGAGCACAATCACTTTAAGCATACCGGATTCTGGAAGCAGTCATTCAAGGCTATAAGCAATGATTTTTATCCATAAGGCGGCATAGCTGGATGTGCATTTGGATGCTCAACAGGTACATAGTCCAGTAATGAGTCCATGATTCAGTAGCTCACAAACACTATCAATGCTCAACCCAAATTGCCAGTCAGGAGAGGTGCCGACTAATGGCAGGACATGTACATAAAGCACGGCACTGAGAAAGTCAGTAGATATATACAATAAAAGCAATTATAACTGATGGGCCAATAAATGTGGTGATTAGATTAGTATTTCTGAGTGAACGACAAAGGGGAAGAATGGTTTGAAATTGTATGTTTTACCATATCACAATTAGCACGCTGGCTGCTCTTCATCATACATACTGTAAATCTGGGATGACTGCAATTTAGGCTATATTTCAATTTTTTAGGCTATATGGCTAATAATTTTGGTGTTCATGTATTTTACTGTGAAAATGTCTTCAGGTTTGATAAATTACACTAAATCCTTGTATAATTTGTGACCATTTTGTTGAATCTTGTACGAACTCCTCTTTGGCTCCAGCATACATGAATGTTTACATCTGACCTAAAATTCTATTCTGTTGCATTAATTTGTGACGAGAGGAATTCTCAACTGAATTTAATATGTGATAGGAGCAGAATTAGGCCATTCAGCCCACCAAGTCCACTCCACCATTCAATCGTGGCTGATCTATCACTCACTCTTAACCCCATTCTCCTGCTTTCACCCCATAGCTCCTGACATTCCTTCTTAAATGGGAATCGCAGGAAGACATTTGGGTAATTATACCTGAGCCATCATCTTCCCAAAATGCCTTGTTGATCTCCCAGCCTTTCCCAGAATGCTACAAACATTTCCTTTTCAAATATAATTCAATTTTAAAGTTGCTGTGATCCTTGTTATTCAACACTTTTCAGTGATATGCATTCTAGCTCAGATAACATACAAGCTTCCTGAGTAAAACATTGAATGCACAGCGCCATTCAACATTCAAGATCATTGAAGTAAAGATTGTCACAAAATGCTGGAGTAACTCAGCGGAACAGTCAGCATCTCTAGAGAGAAGGAATGGGTGATGTTTCGGCTCGAGACCCTTCTTCAGACTCGACACGAAACGTCACCCACTCCTTCTCTCTAGAGATGCTGCCTGTCCCGCTGAGTTACTCCAGCATTTTGCAATCTACCTTCGGTGTAACCCAGCATCTGCAGTTCCTTCCTACACGAGATTCAACACTCTGCAGTTATCATTATCCAGTGAGTAGCTGCATGCTACAAATGGCTAGATAGTTTTGCAATATCTCGATAATTATCAGTATCTGGAGAAATTTGTCATATTTGGTAAACACTTGGTCACAAAATAAGCAAGATATTTTGAATCTGGTTTAGAAGTGTTTCTTCAGTGTTGTCTCCCCCTAAAATATCTACTGACATCAGAACTAGAAAGGTGAAAAGTTAAAATAATAAACTGGAATGATTCTCAGCGGGTCATTGTACCCTCTTGTATTGTCATGGGACTCTTTCTAACAATCATCTTTCTCCTTTAAATACTTAAGGATCAATGTTATTTGATTTTATTATTTATATCAGTGAGCAAGTAGTGTAAATGGAAATAATACATCTTTCCCAGTGAATTACTTTTCTCAGGAGCATAATATGTTTATAACAGTATGGTATTAATAAATGAATTGTACCAAAGGCTTTAATCCCCAACCAAAATGAACTCCCTTTCACTTTATTTGTCAATCACTGAGTAGTTTTGTAGCAGGTTACAAAGCAATGTCTTGAAATGACACCAATATAAAATTGCATAGTTGACCAAGCATTGGATAAACTGTGCACTATTGAAATCTTATTGGCAGCACCAGCATTTTAAAAGTGCTATTGTTGAATTGGCTCCCTAGTTATCTTGTGATCTCAGTTACAGGCTAATGTAAACCAGAGCTGTGTTCAGATTAAAGGAAACTAAAGTGTGTCGTCATTAGTGTGCCACTCTATTACACCACATTATTGAACTAATGATGTGTGAAGGCACAAAGATCATTTATCCCTAAATCATATTCATTAACCGCTGTGTAGTAGAGCATGGTAATCACAGAAATATTGGGGAAACTGCAGAGCTGAGGATTTTTATTTATATATTTCCACCAGCTGTCTATTTTAGCAAAATAGAATTTGGTGTGATTCGCTGAGAGTAATACAACCAAAATACTACCTCATGTCTTTATGTGGCTGTAATGGGTCTAATAATTAAATCTGCTTTACAATTCAATCAAGTTTGTAAGTAAGTGTTTTGGTGTTGTCTTAATTATATATTTCCACAATGTGTGCTTCACTATTGTAGCATTGGGAGTTGTATGTGCTTTGTGGTATTTTATATGGATGTAGATTTATTCTTCATTTTATAAAGATTCCTTTGCATCATTCCAAAATTGCACAAAGACAAGTGCAGAATTTTAGTAGCATCAAGAAAACAAAATGAAAAAACTCCCATTTTTCCTACAAGTTTACTATCTGTATTTCTATATGTTCTGGCAAAATATTGTACACTTGTCCTAAAATCAATGCAATATGTTACTCTTAATGTAGTGTCTACTTTAATCTAATGCAAAGCAAATTAAATTGTAATGCTGCTAATTTAAAATGCTATTTGTTTCAAAGATCTTTTAATGCTATATCAGGTTATATGCAGTCACACTTGTTTAAAGGTTGCTTTAAGCTATTGTGTGTGGGTGAAATTGAAAAAGTGGAATAAAATATAACCGTATGTTGAAGTCTTGACTGTTTTTCTCTGTATGTTTGTTATTACCCCAAGAGGAGATGGATCATTAAAAAGCCTCTCACAAATTAAATCCAAACAAACCTGTTTGTTAAGTAAAACACGAATATTCATGAAATGCAAATGGCCAAGTTGGAGACCATCATCACAAAATCTCAGAGCTGTTGGCTTCATTCCACTCAAATATCATGTACAACAAGTAGATTATATTCAATTCCTAAAAATAAAATTTGTTTTGAAGATATGTGTTCTTTATCAATTAACATGGTAGCCACTATTGGTGCAGTTGATTGTCTGATTAGAGATAATATATGTATTGTTAAATGTTGAATCATGAAAGAAAGGAGCTAAAATAAAAAAACTAACCATGCGATGCTGCAATTTCATGACAATAGAGTGGAACCGAGTGGCATGTTTGCTCCTGTCGGGCATTAGTCCAGTGATATCTGCTGCCTTTGAGAATTACCAAATGTTGAGAGTTTTTTTAGACCTCTCCAGCAGTTTCTCACAGATCCCCAGAAAGAAGTAAAACTAGCTCAGTAACACATAATGCTGCTAAAAGATATTGATTAGAGTTCTTCTGCTCAATAAACAAGGTAAAGCATTTTCAGCTGTGAGGTCTACTCTGTTAGTGTTGTTTGCTAATGAAACCAGTAAAGCAAGATTTTATTGCATTAAACCTTCAGGTTTTTGTTTCCCCCACCCCCAGTCCCCACATGTCTGGCCAAGATTGAGTATCTTCTTTCTTTTTTGTTCGTGTTCTTGTTGGGAATGTTATTTATCATTGTTTTAATTCCAGGCTGTCTAGTATCCCACTCAAACAACTCTGGGATTGGGAGGAAAAGGAGACAAAAGTAAATTAAATTACAAAATGCTGGAAATACAGAATGGTCTCAGTATCAATTGGAAGTGGGAAAAGCACAAAAGTAACTCAGTGGGTCAGGCAGTATCTCTGGAGGACATGTTTTGGGTCAGGGCACTTCTTGAAGATGGGTCCCAACCTGAAACGTTGCCCGTCTATGTCCACCAGAGATGCCGCCTGACCCGCTGAGTTACTCCAGCACTTTGTATTTGCTTAAGATTCCAGCAGCTTCATTTCCCGGTTTCCGGGAAATGGGAAAAGGCAAGCCAATCATGCAGGTGTAAATCCTGTCCCAGAAAAAGCTCCTAAAACACTGTAGTTTTCCACTTTCCAGGCGTCTGCCAAACTACTTCACACTTCCAGCAGTTTCTGCATAATTTTCACATTTTCCACATATTTGATTTCCATTTTTCTAAAACGTTAATCAGAAAACGAACTGGCTAAATACAGATGTGATGTTGCAGTAGAGGGTGATTGGCTATATTCTGCTGTGGAACTGGGTCATTGGTGCTACTGTGTGGGAAGATGATAGTTTAGTTTAGAGATACAGTGCGGAAACAGACCATTCGGCCCACCGAGTCCGCACTGACCACGATCCCCGCATACCAACACTATTCTACACACACTAGGGACAATTAACATTTATACCAAGCCTACAAACCTGTACGTCTTTGGAATGTAGGAGGAAACCAAAGATCTTGGAGAAAACCCATGTAGGTCACGGGGCGAACATACAGACTCTAGACAGACAGCACCCGTAGTCAGGATCGAACCCGGGTCTCTGGCGGTTTAAGGAAGTGACCACCGAGCCGCCCCTATTTATAGCTTGAGAACACTGGTGGTATTTCCTTGAACATTTTATTTTTCCAATGTGTTTGACCCACAGACCTTGTTCAAATGACTAGCTGTCAGATCCAAGACACTGATAGATTGCCCACATTGATTCTCTAATAGTGGTCTGGGTGGAGAGCAAGTATTCTGGGTTTTGTGAGCTGACTCACAGAGTCATGTGCGTTCATAAATCCTCATTTAAATGTTATATATTTTTTAATCCAATTGTGATAGAAATTAGAGGAATTATAAAAATGGATCATGTGACTTCTTTCAGAGAACATAGCCAACAAAAAGACCAGCAAAAATAAGACAGGTGCTAGAGTAAGTCATCATGTCGGGCAGCATCGTTAGAGACTGCCATAGCTGGGTTCCATGCAAGTACCCTGATACCATTCCCTGGCTCTTTCTCAGAGATATTGACCATTGCATTGGGGCTGCCTCCTGCACTTGTGCAGAACTCGTTGATTTTATCAACTTTACTACTAACTTCCACTCTACTATCAAATCCACTTGGACTATCTGAAAGCTCCCTCCCCTGACTCCATCACAGGGAGCAAACTATCTACTGACGTCTGCTACAAACCCACAGACTCCCACAACTAACTCATCTTTACTTCCCATCTTACTTCTTGCAAGGATGCCATTTCTCCGTCTCCCAAGGCGAGGCCTTCTACTCCAGGACATACGTTCTTCAGTAAACGTAAGTTTCCCCATGCTATTATGCTTCAAACATTGAATTCTCCAATTATAGGTAACATCCTCCCCACCCTTTTTTGTCCTCTCTGTTCCCTCCCTATGCCCCACGTTGGTGTGCACACATTTCGCCCTCTATTTTGACCTATGTCCCTTTCCACCTACATCCCTTCTCCTAGCTTCAGATTTCACTCCGTTTCATTGCTCATCTTGTCTTCTTGTGTATCCACCAATCACTTGCCAGGCTTGGTCCCACCCCACATCTTGTTTCCAGCTTTCTCACCCCTACTACAATCAGTCTGAACAAGGGTCCCAATCTGAAATGTCTCTTATCAATGCCTTCCAGAAATGTTGCCTGACCTGTTGAGTTACTCCAGCACTTTTGTGTTTCTTTGTTGTAAACCAGCATCTACAGGTCCTTGAATCTACATAATAATAACAAGTCTGCTCAGCGTTAGTTACCCAGTCTTGAAAAGTAGCTATGTCTTTATTGTCACTGTCAATCACTGCTCGCTGAGGTTGAGAATTGCAAAGATTCACAACCCTCTGAGAACCTCTGGATGACATGGTGGTGCCGCGGCAGAGTTGCTGCTTTGCAGTGCTAGAGACCCAGGTTCGATTCAAACTACGGTGCCGTCTGTACAGAGTTTGTACGTTCTCCCTGTGACATGCATGGGTTTTCTCCCAGTGCTCCAGTTTCCTCCCACACTCCAAAGACATACAGGTATGTAGGTTAATTGATTTTGGTAAAATTGTAAATAGGATAGTGTTAATGTGCGGGGATCGATGGTTGGCACGGACCTGGTGGGCTGAAGGGCCTGTTTCTGAGCTCTATCTCTAAACTAAAAAAAAGGAAATGTCTCATCATCTCTTTTTCCTGAAATAAGGGACCCCATATTTTTAAAACTATGGCTCAGAATTTCCCTCAGAATCTTTAGTGTTTCAAGAAGATCAACTCTCTTTCTTCTAATCACCAGTAGAGATGCAAACTGCTTAGTTGTTCCTCATAAGACAGTCTCTTCATCTCTGGAATCAACCTTCTGAAGCTCCTCCGACCTGCTCTAATGCAAGCAAACCCTTCCTTACATAAGGAAGCCAGAACTGTACTCAGTATTTCTGGTGTGACTTCAAAATCACACTACCATTGCAACAAGACTTTCCAACATTTTACTCAGGTCTGCTTGCAATAAAGGTCAACATTACATTTTCCTTCCTGGCTACTAGATCTTCATTCTAACTCTGTGTTTCATGACTGAGTTCACCCAGATTCCCATGCACAACACTATTCCATCATCTTGCTCCATTTACCAATGTACTTTTCTATCTTTCCTAAAAGTGGGGGTAATAATCTCAGATTTCCCTACACTATAATTAATTTGCCAAATATTGCCCCTCTCATTTAACTAGCAGATATTATCAATGTCCTATTCATGCTCTCTGTATCTTCCATGGCAGCACAGTGGTGCAGCTGGTAGAGATGCTGCCTCACATTACCGGAGATCCCAGATTTAATCCTGACCTTGGGTGCTGTCTGTGTGGAGTTTGCATGATCTCCCTGCGATTGCTTAGGTTTGCTCCAGCTTCCTTCACATCCCAAAGACATGCAAGTCTGAAGGTTAACAGGCTTGTCTAAGTTGCCCCTAGTGTGTAGGGAATGGATATGAAGATGGGATAACATGGAACTAGTGTGAACAGGTGATGGTCGGCATTGACCCAGTGGGAGGAAGGGCCTCTTTCCATGCTGCATTTCCATCTATCTCTGCATATCCAGAAAATCTGGTTATGGTATAAACAAACTCTTCATCCGATTCAAAAAACAAAAGTGCTGGGGGAACTTACTGGGCCTTGAACTAGTAACTTAAAACTTTGTGTGTCAGGTAGCAATGTGCATCCAATGTGATGCACGCCAGTGTGATTGGAAAGAGGAATGATCACTGCCACCAATGCAAGACCAAAGAAAAAGACCCAGGCTTGGTGCTGTAGGATAGAGGGATGAACTGATCTCTGAATGTGTTCGCCACTGTGGGTCTGAGCTCCAGTTTACAATTCATTAAATTTAATCCATTGCATAAAACACCCCAGAGAGCTTTGTTTATGAATGTACATATCAATAAACAGAAGAGCTTATCCCAAAGAGCTTGACCCAATGCTCTAAATGCTTTCTATTTTCATGTGAATTTTACTGTTGTTCAATCATTCACCTCGACACGGAGCAAGACATGGGAGCAGATAAATCACTGTTGTGAGAGTGTGTGCATGAAACACAGCAGCCCATCAGGAGGTTTAGCAGAAAATGCTTCTGGCCTTTGACACTTTGCCCTGAGATTCCCCTCAGGCACATCTACTTCACAACTTGGGCCTTGGTCTGAAATTTGGCCTCCATCAATTAACTTTCACCCTATTCAAATTGTAATTAGGCATAGTGTAGAAGGAGTCCATTCTGCTTTACGTTTCTATGCTGGCTATTCAATGAGCTGTACCAGAGGTACCATGCTTCTGCTCCTTCCCTTCGGCCCTGCCAGTTAATCCTGTTTGAAACGAGAACAAAATAATGTTGTTGATGGAAATCGGAAACCATGGATGAACCGCAAGGTAATTCTCAGGTGAAGCCAGGGAATGTGCATACAAGTCAAACTATCCCGAGCGGTACAGGAAAACTTGCTATGATCTTTGCAAAGCCATCAAGAATTCCAAGACACAATACCGGGACAAACTTGAGTCCCAGTATAATCATTCGGACACCCGCAGAATGTGGCATGGTCTGAATACTATAACTGGCTGCAAAGCAATGGCAGGCAACATCACTGGTGATAGTGTAGCTCTCTCTACCTGATGAAATGAATGCATTCTATGCTCGCTTTGAGCAGACGGCCAATGGGGGCGGAAACATCCATCCCATCAGACTCAAGTGTGCCTCTTCCCAGGATCACTGTTGTAGCGGTTAGATCGGCATTCCTGAGTGTGAATCCACGGAAAGCAAGTTCAGTTCAGTTTACTTTATTGTCACGTGTACCAAGATACTGTGAAAAGCTTTTTATTGTGTGCTAACCAATCAGCAGAAAGACAATACATGATTACAATGGCTCCCTTTACATTGAAAGTAAGAAATGTTGCTGTTGGAATAGAGATTTAAGAGTGTGGAGCGATTGTAATACGAGTTTTTAGATCTGCTTCTGTGGCTAACACGCAAATGGTCGCCTGTGGTGGGAGCCATCTTGAATTTCAATTGGGGCGGACGGAGTCCCTGGCTGCGTTCTTAGGAACTGCACGGCCAAATTACGCAAATATTCACAGATATCTTTAATCCCTTCCTACTCCATTCTGAGGTACTCTCCTGCTTCAAGAGGACCACTACCATCCCAGTGCTGAAGAAAAGCAAGATTTCATGTCTTAACGATAACCATCCTGTGTCCTGTGGCCTTGACATCCCCCATCATGAAGTGCTTCAAGAAACTTGTTATGGAACACATTCAATCCAGTGTAACAAGCAACCTTGACCCACTGCAGTTCGCCTACCGCCACACCAGGTCTATGGCTGATGTCATCTCCATGGCCCTACACTCGAGCCTGGAACACCCAAATAAGAGACACCTACATCCGTTTATTCAGACTACAGGTCTGCTTTCAATGCCATCATCCCATCCAAGCTCATCTCCAAACTCAAAAACATGGGTCAGCCCACTTCTTTACTCTTTATACTCCCACGACTAAGTGGCCAAGTACAAATCCAACTCAATTTACAAATTGTGTAGGAAAGAACTCCACAGGTGCTGCCTGTCCCGCTGAGTTACTCCAGCATTTTGTGTCTACCTTCAATTTACAAATACGCAGACAACGCTGCTGTAGTGGGCCGGATATCAAAGTTAAAGTGGTTAGCAACCAGGAGCTCCAGCAGGCTTTGTCAGAGGGAGCAGAAGTGTTTGGTGAAATGGGCACGCTCTCTATACTTGATGTAAAGGGGGCCACATCGGGAGCACTGAATGCACTGGATGAGGTTGGCAGAGTGTTGCTCACATGCTGAGTATTTCCAGTGTTATCTTGGATTTTCAGTTACATGTCCAATCCCTTTTGAATCTGCTGCTGCCTCCCTTTGAGACACAACATTGCAGACTGAAACATCTCATTGCACTAAATATACATCTTTCAGATTTTTTTTTCAAACTATCTAATATCCCAATTTTATGGCTACCAAAGCTCTAGTTAGTGGAGGTAGTTTTTCTTGATTTATACCATCAACTGCCTCTCCAGATTTAGATTTAGGTCTATTACTGTGACAAACCAAGTTTCTATGAAAAGCTTTGTTTTGTATGCTGCCCAATCAGATCAGATAAAACTGTACATATATACAATCATATCAAACTCAAGTAAAATAGAGAGAACAAAGGGGAAGATACAGAGTCCAGAAGTTAGTTCTCATCATTGTAGCACATCAGTTCCATGGATAGAGTTCGATGTCTGCAATACAGTAGAAGTGAATCGGACTGTACTCTAGTGGAAGGGCCGTTCAGAAGCCTGATAATAGAGGAGAAGAAGCTGGTCCCGAGTCTGGTGGTGCGCGCTTTCAAGCTTCTGTATCTTCTGCCCGAAGGGAGCAGGGAGAAGAAGGAATGACTGGAGTGGGACAAATCTATGGACTTAAATCTTACGTGATCCAAAGATGCAATCTTCCAAGGTGGCGTGTCAGCACCATTGCACTCAGTGATCGCCCCTGTATTACTGAGGTACTGGGGGAAGACTGCTGCACAGACTAGTATTAAGCTATCCTTGAGTTAGAACCTCCAGAGCCTCTCTGAAACTGTTCTTACAACTGTGCTAGAACGTGCAATCTGTCTTCCAATAATTCCCAATGTTTGGCTTTGTTTCTCCCTCATGTTTAGTTTATTTTAGTTTGTTTTGGAGATACAGGACAGAAACAGGCCCTCTGTGACGACCAGCGACCACACTAGGGGCAACTTACAATTTTACCAAGTCAATTAACCTACAAACCTGTACATCTTTGGAGTGTGGGAGAAAACTGGAGCTCCCGGAGAAACCCCACGCAATTAACGGGGAGAGTGTACAAACTCTGTACAGGCTGCACCCGTAGTTAGGATCGAACCCGGGTCCCTGGCACTGTAAGGCAGCAGCTCTACGGTTGCGCCATTGTGCCATCCTTTATGTTCTTCATGTCTGGTCATTCAATGGGTGGAGCAGCTCAGAGGACAATCCATTGTTGATTGGCTGCAGATGCTGCAGGCTGACTTTGTATCAGTGTCCTTGGCCCAATGCTAGCTAACAATTGGCACGTGGCAGCAAATGGAAAGGAAGTAATTATTCTCGTAAAGCATTAGCGCAAGTAATATATAGTGCCTTGTTAAATTCTTTAAGCTTTGGACTCTTTCTCTAAGGTGCAATTTAGACTGTATACAGCTGGCCTCCCCACAGCAACATAGTGTTTATTATATACTGCACTTATCTAAACCCAGCACCTACTGTGAACACAGTGCTTACAGCGCTTATATACACTACCAGAGCATCACTGTGGGAGCAATGCTACAGCAGTTAGTCCTAGAATCCTTTTAAGGGCCTGTCCCACTTACGCAATTTTTTTTGGTGACTTGCTGGTACACATCATAGACGCAGCAGGTGGCCGAAAATTTTAAAAATGTTGAAAATCCAGCTTTGACCAGAAAAAGGAACGATTCTTTGGACATGTTGAAAATTTTTGGCAACCTGCTACGACTATAAGGCCGGCAAGTTGCCGAAGAAATTCATGATAGCGGGACAGGCTCTTCAAAAGGGAAAATATTAATACATTCTCCTATCTGATCAATATACAATAACCCTGCTAGATAAATAAACAGGTGAGTTTTGTTGGCACCTCATTGGGCAACTTGCTATGGATAACAGCCCCATTAACCAAAATCTAATATCAGTTATCTGATAGTGTAATGCAAATTAAATAATATAATTTGAAAATATAAAATCTACCAATTTTGGCGTGTTTTAGACTTTAGCAAATTCTTTGAAAATCTGCAACAAATATCGAACCCTGGGTTCTCAATTTGCACATCATTGGTGGATGGAGTGAGTAACTGACAAAGGTTAGAGGTGAAAAGGATGTCAAATAAGGAAAGAAGAGGAGCAGTGGAAGATAAATGTCTCCTTTCTGTATTGAGACTTTGTCACTCACTCCACCCCAAAGATCTTATAGCGGAGGATCTTTGCTCCACCCATCTGATAATCCCCCCCCCCCACCCCCCCCCCCCCCCCACACACACTTGAATCCCACTAACACTCACTAGACTTTATCCAACCCCCATTCCTCTATTCCAGCTTTCTCTCCCTAACTCCGATCAGTCTGAAGAAGAGTCTCGATCCCAAACGACATCTGTAAATTTCCTGTCAGAAATGCTGCCTGATCCGCACAGTTCCTCCAGTTCTGAAGAAGGGTCTCGACCCAAATCATCACCCATTCCTTCTCTCCAGAGATGCTACCTGTCCCGCTGAGTTACTCCAGCATTCTGTGTCCATATTTGGTTTAAACCTACATCTACCGTTCCTTCTGGCACATTTCCTCCTCCAGTTCTTTGCTTAACAACTGCAGTGTGTTGTGTCTACTTAGACCTGGTTACAGTTTAGTTTAGAGATACAGCCAATTAATCTGTTAACCCATACCTCTTTGGGGTGTGGGAGGAATCCAGAGCACTCGGGGGAACTCCACATGGGAGACCATGCAAACTCCGCACCGGCAGCACTCACGGTCAGGATAGGATGGAACCCAAGTATCTGGTGCTATGAGGCAGCTGCGCCACTGTGCCGCCACTATTCCACCCTGGTGGATAGGTGGAAAGCATAAGGTAGAGGAAACGGTGAGCAGAGGTCAATATAACAGCACCAAAAGGGAAGTTGAGAGAGTAGGTATGTAGCTGCAGGTCAAAGAGTGCAGTGCAGGTTGTAGGGGTGGGAAGATGGGGGCTGGGTGGGTTCTTTGTAGAGCTGGAGGGGGAAGGTAGATCTTTACAGGTAGTTGTTATCACCTTGCATGTTTTAACACCATCTAGTCCTGGAAGTGTCTATTGACTGGTGTCCCTCAGACCCTATGATGGAAGGGCTCTTGCGATGGTCTGGAAAGAGCATTACATAGGGAATAATGTCATTTCCTGAGGCTCGGATGCCATTGAGCTTGACTTTTGGCTGGGGTTGCAACTTTATTGACAATAAAGCAGCACAACGTTAAGCAATTGAATTTCTGGGCAAAGCAATCTGCAATCTGCATTTCAAGTAGAACGATAATGTCCCAGCTGATGTTACAATTCTTCTTGGTTCTAGGTTCTTGGTCCTCCAAAATATTCCAAATGGAATTTAATCTGGATGTGTGTAAACTGTGTAAACACATGAGAGATCTCTATGAACCTTACCTTTGAAACAGGAGTGCTCAGGAATCCATCCCAAGTCACGCAGTCTCCCAGTAAAGGAAAAAGCACAAGAGAAAAAACCTATTAATTGGAGATAAATGTCGTGAACCCCGAAAGGTAAAGGAGTAAATTCCTGGAGGGGGTTTTATCACTAATAACACAGTGCTCTGCTTGACCCAGCAACATTCTGTAACTCATCAAGTCCTCTACTATCCTGCCGGGAGTGAACATCAAGTTGGAGACTTGGCCTCAGATTGTTTTTTCTAACGTAACTCTGTTAAAAGCAAAACAAAAATGTAAATTAAAACCTTGTCCTTTGTGTCCAGGAAGTGCTCCACTCCTCGTCGCTTGCAGTGTCCAAAGTAGCAGAAAGCCCCAAGAGGACCAGTTGATGTATGTGCTTCCTCTCCAGGGGTATCTGGTCACCAACATAACCTTGGAAGGTGTGCAGGTTGTTGGGAAGGACTGAACCCTTGACCTCTTGCTACCTGGGTCTGTGCAAGAGCAGAACTACAAGAATGTCCCTTGGCCAACTCAGCTCCTCTGCACCGGGATACTGGCAATTGGTTCTTGATCCTCACCAAAATACGTGTGTGTGTGCGTGTGCGTGTGCGTGTGCGCGTGCGTGTGTGTGTGCGCTCCAGTATATAGGTGAGTGTGACAATATGGGAAAAATCTATGGGAATGTAGAGAAAATATGTAAGATGTTAAACACAGACTCGGTGGACCGAATGCCTGTTTCACATGACTTTGACTATGACCAGTCCTTTGGAATTGAAGGAACACCGAGTTGTTATCTGAACATTAGTCTCAGAGCCACTAAAACGTCCTGTAATCTGAATTTCACCCCCTATTCTCCCCAAATGAACCTTGAAAAGAGTTTTTTTAACTGCTCACATATTCTTAATTTACATATCTTAAAGATGCACAACTGTTGTAGCCGTGCATCAGGAAACAGAAAAAATGGAGACAAAGACACAAAGTGCTGGAGTAACTCAGCGGGTCAGGCAACATCCCTGGAGCACATGGATTGGGGATGTTTGGGTTGGAAATTTTCTTCCCACAGGCTTATGTTGGGGGTTGTTGCTGAGGCTCCGACAATATCACGTGATCCTCGCCTCTCTCTCAGCCATCAGCACACTGGAGCCATCGACCCACCAGGGCTCCAGGCCCAGAACCTCCATGCTGCCGGCACAATAACATCACCTGGCAGTGAGAAGGACGGGTCCCCACCCAAAACGCCACCGATCCATGTTTTCTTCAGGGGTGCTGCCTGACCCGCTGAGTTACTCCAGCACTTTGTGTCTTTATTTTGTAACCAGCATCTGCAGTTCTTTGTTTCTCCAGAAAAAATGGATCCCAGGAAGTTAACAGTGGGATCTAGGTCTACACATGCTGAAGGCAGACGATCCAATAGCTGGATGAGTGGGCTGTGTTGCAATTGCCTTCTGGAAAACCAGTCTGATGCTGTTGTTCAGCTAACTAAAAAGGCAGCAATTCAGTATAATTCTGGTAGCCACACACCCCACCCGCTTCCCGCACTCCTTCTCTCCCCGCCCCCTCCCCTCAACGCCTTACCCCTCTCAAATTCTGGGATTTCCCCAGGGTTTCAATACCCTTGGTTATGCAAGGTATTAAAACTGGGCTGAGTGGTCAGACAATATGTTCTACAACCTAATGTAGAGAAGACCAGAAATCCCCCAGATGCCTAAATTGAAGGCTATTCTTCAACTAAGATTACAAAAAGCATATTTTCCACATTGATTTCACACATTTGGCAGTTTTTGCTTTACATAAATTGGCCCCCATATATTTATTTTATAACAATCGTGCATCATATTCAAAAACACTTCATTGGATATGAAGGATTTTGGCACATTCTGATATCACAATATGCATAATATAAATCCACGTTCTGTATATTTTCTTTCCTTCCACACAGGGGGTCCTGTCTGAGGCAGGATAGGGTGAGTGTTGATTTCTAGTTCTGTATGATATTATCCAGGCTAGATATCCTTATCATCTCCACACTCATGATGTTCATTAATGATCTTTGGCATTTCATAAACAGTCAGCTTCATTAATAAAACATATTTTTAGATTCTAACTTAAGCAGTCTTACCTCATTTCTGCAGCTTTGATTATCAATAAGAAATTACTTGGACCTTATGAGAGTTATCATCTTATGCCCGGAGGTCAAACAATTTGATTGCTGCAGTTTATTTGTGACCCACCACATCATACCACACCACAGGCATTTATTTATATACTTGATTAAACATTTAGATTTCCTGGCCTAAGGTTTTAGGGCAATTAGACTGGATCAGTACGAAAGGGTGGTTGAAAGGAAGATTGCCAATGATGGCCTTAGTGCAGCAGCAGAAGTCCAATAATCAAGTCCCTGGTGCACAATATGCTGATAAGAGCATGTATATGGCAAGGTAGTACTGCACTACTGATCACAAATGCACTGGCCTCGCAGTTGTCCTTTTGATGGATGGAAGGGGTGGCGAACTTAATGCATCAATAAATGTCACTTGGAATTAACAAAGCAGGTAGAAAAACAGTCAAAGAGGGGTAAGTTTACCTATTAACCAGTCCACCCCCTTCCTACTAATGACAGCATTCACTGCTCCAACCTGATATATATATTGGAGGTTGGAAGCAGTGAATGCCGTCACACACATATATATATATGCATATATATATGAGTGTGTGTACATGTATGCATATATATATGCATACATATATATATATATACACACGCACACACACACACACACACACACACATATATATATATATATATATATATATACACACACACACACGCACATATATACATATATATATATATATATATACACACACACACACATATATATATCCTGTAGAATTAGAAACAGGGCTATAGCAGATTTGCAGGTAATCGTGACAATGACTGTGATAATGGTAATCACCATAATTGTAGTCCCCAGGGCTAAACAGCTTGCATGTGGAGGTAGCCCACCCACAGATCAGACTGTTCAATGGGCTGCATCTAGTGTTATTTCTCTTAATGAGCCACGGGGATCATAGAGGCTATTTCGCTATTCATTGCAACAAATAAAATTACATATGTGCTGCAATTACATAGGTCATCCTTCTAAATAAAACATTTGCTAATGGAATGAGGCAGATTGTTATAATCTCATGGCAAACTGCTCTATGGCATAGACCATATTTGGAATAAAACAAATTATTGGCAGTGTTTATTAAATGATAGTTTAACTGAGGAAGATCAACAATCGTATAAGTGAGATACTTTGCAGGATTTATAATTATATCAAAGGTTATAAAGATGTCAGAAGATTGAGGTTGAGAGGGAAAAATAGATCAACCATTGAGTACATTTGATGGGCCAAAGGGCCTAATTGTGCTCCGATGTCTTATAACAATCATCACAAGCACACAACTAGATCACAAGAATGAACACAGGCCTAAATGCTTAATTTGACTGAATTAATTCTTCATTTTTTGGGGCAGTGACTTTGTGATAAGTTTAGTGACTTTGTTCCTTCTAATTTAAAGGAAATGATTGCCTTAGTTTCCCGACCAAAAACTTCACCTATCGATTCCCTTCACAGATGCTGCATGACCTACTGAATTGTTCCAGCACTTTGTGTTTTGCTCAAGATACCAGCATCTGTTGGCTGATAGGCTTTCTAAGGAAATGCACAGAGACAGGCCCAACTGCACTAAAACCACCATTGTTCAAGTAAATGACTGTATAGATTGCCATCAGCAAAAATATTTTAGCAAAAGGCTTTCCAAAGGATCTGAGTTTCTCTGATGTATTACCTATTTTGTACAAGTGAAAGAAAAATCTTAAGATGTAAGAAACTGAAGAAGCACATTCACCAAGTTATAGGTCAAAATTATGAACTCAACTGAGAGGATGGCAGAGTGAAGCAGTTAGTAGTGTAGTTTAGTTTATTGTCGCATGTACTGAGGTACAATTAAAAGCTTTTGTTGTGTGCTAACCAGTCAACGGAAAATCAATACATGATTACAATCGAGCCATTCATGGTGTACAGATACTAGATAGAGAATAATGTTTAGTGCAAGATAAAACAGGTAAAGTCCGATCAAAGATAGTCCAAGGGTCTCCAAATGAGTTAGATTGTAGTTCAGGACTGCTCTCCAGTTATGGTAGGATGGTAAAGTTGTCTGATAACAGCTGGGAAGAAACTGTGCCTGAACCTGGAGGTGTGCATTTTCTCAAAGTGGCAGCCTTGCAGCGTCAGACACCCAAGTTAAATCCTGACTTTGAATGCTGTCTGTGTGGATTTTGTGAACATGTGGGTTTCCTCTGGCTGCTCTGATTTCCTAAGATATACACAAAGTACTGGAGTAACTCAGCGGGTCAAGCAGCATCTGTGGAGAAAAGGAGCAGGTGACGTTTCAGGGCAGAACCCTTCTTTAGACATCGTTTTTTGGTCAAAATTCCACCATCCGTAGATTCTTTTGTCTTCGGGGACAAATATAAATTCTTTAATTTCCAAAGATTAGTATGACTCACAAGTAGACATAAAATGCTGGAGAAACTCAGTGGGTGAGGCAGGATCTATGGAGAAAAGGAATAGGTGATGTTTTGGGTCGAGACCCTTCTTCAGACCTGATATTAATTGAGGAATGAAATATCTTTACCCTTTCTGAATATCATTCGCCCCAGTGCAGTGATGTAGCTAGTCGAGCCGTATCTCCCAATGCCAGAAAACCGGGTTCAATCTTGACTTCAGATCATGTCTTTGTGGAGTTTGCATGTTCCACTGGGGTTTCCTCTGGGTGCTCCATTTTCCTTTCAAGTACCCAACATACATTGGCAGGTTAATTGGCCACTGTTAATTGGCCATTGCTCCTAGTGTGCCGGTGAGTAGTAGAATCTTAGGGGAAGTTGATGAGAATGTGAAGAGAATTTTATTTTAAATTAGGGTTAATATAGGATTCGTATCAATGAATAGTTGAAGGTCTGCAAAGACGGTCAGCCAAAGGACCTGTTTCCATCCTGCATTTCTTGTTCTATGATGTTTTGAGTAGTGTGTATGAGGTACAATACAATACAATACAATACAATACAAATTTATTGTCATTTGAGCCCCAGTGAGACTCAAACGAAATTTTGTTTCCACAGCCATACAAACAAAAACAATGTCCTACAGACATACACACAATTAAGTTCACACAAACATCCATCACAGTGAACCCACTGTGATGTAAGGCAAAGTCTTTTCTCTCCCCTGCTCTCAATTTCTCTCCCGATGTCCAAGCTCCAGGCGTGTGATGATAAGTCCCACGACCATTTTAGGCCGCGCGGGGCGATTTACGGCCCCGCTCCCGGTCTGAAAGTACAAGGTCGGAGCCCCAGCGTGCGATGGTGAGTCCCACGGCCATGAAGCCGCGCCAGGTGATGTACGGTCCCGGTCCGGGTCGTTCCAACCCCGCGACACGGGCTGGAGAAGTCGCGTTGCGGGAGCTCCGGGAAGCGGTCTCTCTCTCCCCCCGGACCCGCGAGCTCCCGATGTCCCAGTCCACCGGACCTGCGGCTGCGTTGCTGGAGCCTCCGAGCCCCAGGAGTCGAGTAGCAGCAGCGAGTCACCACCGCTCCCCACGCTCCGAGGCCGGCCAGCCCCACGATGGTGAGTAGTCCGCAGCTCGCAGTCTCCCGAGCCCCCGGGTCGTTCAGGCTGGAGGCCGCTCCATGGTGCTAGGCCCCAACGACAACGGAGACCCGACAGGGAAAAGGTCGGGTCTCCCGAACAGGGAAGAGATTTAAAACGGTTTCCCCCTCCCCCCCCCACATATACACATTTAAAACCAAGCTTAAAAAAACACAAACACTACATTTAACTAGACAAAAAAAAAAAAAAAGACAGACAGGCTGTAGGAGCCGCTGCAACGAGTCGCGCCACCACCAGGAATCATCGCGCCGCCACCAGCCACCGCCACCAATATATAATGGATGGGTGATTTAGATAGTGTCATCAAAGAGAAGTTGACTGTCTGGTAGAGAATATATTCTACAGAAACAAACAAGTAGCAAATGTGAAAGTATGCCTTTTCCTTAATTGGGATAAATGCATAAAATTGAAATGTTGGACTGGGCATGCCCCACTGCAATCTTCATTAGTGTGATTGACCCAATCCTGGCATCAGGTATGCTCCTAATGGAGATGGAGGCTGCAAGAGTGTAGTCCACAGTTCAAGCCTAGTAACCATCTCCACCATCCACCAATGTAGAGCAACAATACCTGGGCACAGGTGAGACAGAAACGTCTCTCACAATGTTTGATCGCCGTTTTCTTCAATCGCACTGAGTATAACGCACCAATCAATGAATCCCTACTCTAATTACTTTAAGAGTTTTCTATAACATCTGCGTATTTCCTCATGCATAGGTTTGCATAAAATAAATATTTAATTGTGCAGATACCATTTTGCACCAGATTTTGGCTAATTTTTCCATTTTGTTTTGTGGGGGATGTGGAGATACGAGTTGCAGTGTTAGCGCAACAAAAATAAGTGTAATCCAATTTAGTCATTGAATTATACTGCATAGCAGCAGGCCCTTATGCCCACAACCTCAGTCTAGGGCTACCTTTTTGCCCATCTGCATTTACTCAATTTACCTGCATTAGGTTCATATCCTTCGAAGTCTGGCCAATCGTTTATCTAAATACCTTCTAAATATAATGATTGTATCTGACTCTACCACCTCCTCAGACAGTGTGTTTCAGATATCAACCTCTCTCTGTGAATGTCTTCTTGGAAAATGTTGTTTTTATTAATCATTAAAATCAAAATAGGAACATTAGTTTTGAGTTGGGAATTAAAGTATTCAAACCTTGATGAGGACTTATACTCTAAGGAAATCCCTATGATCCACAAAACTTTCCCTAGCAGTATTTACTTCTATAAAATAACCATCATTACTCTGCCCATGTAATGTTCAGCATCACTGCTCCATTGATTAGAATTAGGAAGTTAATAAGGTCTGGGATAATGAATCAGATGAGTAAGAACTGGAACTGCATGCAAGGCTTAATCAAGTCATCAAGGCTCTTAAACCAGGAAAAAGATAATTAAAGGAAAAAACTGCATGTAAGTTGGTTGAGGGATCTAGGAGAAGGTGGAAGGAAGATAGAGAACCTACATTTCCTCCTGCCCACATTCAAGATATAAATCAGGATAAAGTGAAACTAAGTTAATATATAAATTATACAAATAAAATACTTATTTTTGTTTTAATGTGTTAGATATAATCAATACAACAAGCACAACAGTCCTCATATATCTAGCAGGTAATAATTACTGCTTGAATAGCAAAATGTCTTTAGGCTTGTGATGCATTGGCTTTGGTGCAGAGCTGACATGTCTCATTAATGATGAATTTATCGGGGAGATTGCAAGTAATTACTCCAGTCATCTTTTCCAATAGGTTGTGGTGATTGTAACAATGTTCGAGGAACTTCAACACAAATGAAAGGTTTTAGACAGTGTCTTAAAGATGAACAAATGTCAGAACAAAGAAGCTTCGGCAAGCTAACTCCACAGCTTAGTGGTTGGTGGGAGAGTTAAAGGCAGGACTGCCTCTGGCTTGGTGATTGGGATATAAACAAATTCAGATGGCTCAATGCAGAGTACAGAGGATTATGGGACTACTGGAGAACACAGAATAAAGAGGACATATAGGGCTCCAAATCAAGAATGAGGAAATTAAATTGCGAGAGCCCTGAAGTGAGTGCCAACATGAACCAACTTGGAATACGTGAGCAATGATAATCGTTGCCAGATAGGATACAAGTAACAGACTTATAAATTAGCTCCAAATTTATCGACCCGAAACATCACCATTCCGAATCCGACTTTTCTGTCCTGGACCTCCTCCATGGTCAGAGTGAGTCCCACCGTAAATTGGAGGGGCAGGACCTCATATTTAGCGTGGGTAGTCTACACCCCAGTGGTATGAACATTGACTTCTTCAATTTCATGGTCCTTACTTTCTTTCTCTTTCCCCTCCCCTTCCCAGCTTTCCCACAGCCCACCGTCTCCGCCTCTTCCTTTCTTCTTCCCCCCCCCCCCCCCCCACATCAGTCTGAAGAAGGGTCTCGACCCGAAACGTCACCTAAACCTTCGCTCCATAGATGCTGCCTCAACCGCTGAGTTTCGCCAGCATTCTTGTCTACCGTCCAAATGTATGAAGGTTGGAAGATGGGAAGTTGTCCAAGGCTTCTGGAGGTAATAAATGCATGAATGAGTCTCTGAGCACAGATGGGCTGACGGAAAGGTGGTGATGAATGTAGAATGGGAAGCTGTCGATCTTACTGATTGTGAGCACATGGGTTCATCTGATTCAACTTCAAACAATGGCCTTGGTAGTATAGAGTAGGAAGGACAACAGATGCTGGTTTACATCGAAGATAGACAAAAAATGTTGGAGTAACTCAGCGGGACAGGCAGCATCACTGGAGAGATGAAATGGGTAACATTTTGAGTTTCCCGTCCGAAGAAGGGTTTCGACCCGAAACATCACTTATCCTTTTCTCTAAAGATGCTGCCTGACCATCGAGTTACTCCAGCATTTCGTGTTTATCTTTGGTGTAAACCTGCATCTGCAGTTCCATCCTACATATTAAGGTTTTCTATAGTGATAGTTCTAAGATGGTGACCCACTCCTGGAATGTGCTCACTGGACAGAAAACTTGCCTCTGATCAAAGTCGTGAACATTCGTCATAGATTTAAAATCTCCCTAAATATGTCCATGCCCTTAAATGTAAGGCCATTGAAAAACCATTATGCGTGTTATGACATTAGAAGAATATATGAAATGCGGAAAAATAATCAATTAAATTGATTTAAAACACTTTAAAACATTAGGGAATAATTAGAGATGTTTTGCATCTTTCCACCCAATCTCCCGGTTAGGATCTTGAGTCTGCTGACGGGACACAAAGCTGAGGAGTCCTGATGCACTCAGCCTCCATTGTTGGACACCACATGTGGTCCAGTGCCGTGCGGACAGCTGTTATTCAGCTCTTCCTCTCAGAGCTACAGACCTCAACACAATTCAGCCCGTTAAAAATTAGCAAGTTGAATCCTCGGGATGGATGGTCCTATTCCTCTTCCATAATTGGCTTGTCCTTACACTTACTGGTGGGTGGGATGGGGGAGTGGTAGTTCAATATAACCTTGCATTATGAAAAGGACAAAAAGCATTGCATCTTAAATCCATCTTGTCCAGTGGGAATGGAATGGAGAAACAAGGGACTGCAGATGCTTGTTTACAAAAAAAAGACACAAAGTGCTGGAGTAAATCAGTAGGTCAGGCAGCATCCCTGGAGAACATGGATATGTGATTTTTCAAGCCTGGACATTGCTTCAGACAGCATAGGGTCAGGCAGCATACCTGGAGAACATGAATTGGTGACATTTCGGGTTGGGACCAATTTCCGCCTGAAGAATGGTCCTGACCCAAAACATCAACTATCCATTTTCTCCAGGGATGCTGCCTGACCCGCTGGGAATGGAATGGACTTGCGTCAAACTATTTTGTGCAATGTACAATTTAATGTTTCATCAAAGCCAATGGAGCAAGCTTGAAAGGCAGGTCCCTATTCATGGGTCTGTTAGTTAATTCTTAAACTCTCATTTTTGACTTCTCACCTCCAATTGCCCTGCCCATGTGTTCCAGCCATTGGCTGCCCCATAAGTCAGTACACCTGGCATGGCTGCCTGCAGATGCCCATACACACCTATCCCCATGGCAATTTAAAAACCAGGTAGAATCTTTACTAACCATGGTACAATTCACGCTCATCGATCAAAAAGCCATTTTCTTAGGTCTGGCGTTTGAATTATGAACAAAAGTAATTAAAGAAGACATCTGAAGATGACAGTTTTGTTAATGCTCTTATGCGTCCTGTTGAGTTGATGGTACCAACGTCCTAGAATTTACTCTTTATATTCTGGATACTCCAGGACAATCTGCAGCTTTCATAATCTAGGTGCTGCAGCAAATAATGGAGTCATAGTCATACATCAGGGAAACATCCCCTTCAGTACAACTTGTCCATGCTGACCAAAACGCCTCATCTAACCTAGTCCTATTTTGCATTGTTTGGCCCATATCCCTCTGAACCTTTCATATCCATGTACTTGTTCATGTGTTTATCTAAATGCTGTTATAGTACCTGCCTTATTTTCCCATGTTTGATATTTGAATGAACAAAAGTAACACTGATGTCCAGTTCAAATGATCCATGTTCTCCAGGGATGCTGCCTGACCTGTTGAGATCAGGTGTTGAGATGTTAGGACCAATGTTCTGTTGAGATGTTGGGAACAATGTCCAAGGATTTACACTTTACATTCTGGAGATTTCAGAACAATCTGAAGCTTTTGAAATCCAGATGTGTTGAGAAATAATGGCTAAACCATTTAAAGGAAAGTACAAGCTGTTATCAGGCAACTGAACCACCCTCTCATCAGCTAGAGTGCGGTCCTGACCTCCCCTGTACCTCAATGGAGACCTTTGAACTATCTTTAATCTGACTTTATCGGACTTCAATGTTATATCTTGCACTAAATGTTGTACCCTTTATTCTTTATCTGTGCAATGTGGATGGCTTGATTGTATTCATATAGAGTGTTTTCTCTAACTGGATAGCATGCAAACAAAAGCTTTTCACTGTTCCTTGGTACACGTGACAATAATACACTAAATAGGCTGATGAGACTATAAGGCGGGCAAGGCATAGCTTTACATTTTTTTTAATGCATTTTAATTCAAATAAATATAGCCTTTTTTAAAAACATTTTGCAATGAGTTTACATTTTAAAATTGCATTGCACCCTATGAAATATAACCGCCTAAATTCTGCTTAACTTTTTTAAATAATGAATTATGGTGTGATTTCACTGGACCTAGAGTGCCAGAGAAGATAAATGCATAAGTCAACATTTAGAAGGAAGATTTTAGACAAGGCCACAACCTGATGGAGCTCAGCAGATCAATCCCGTGTATAAAAGGCAAAGCTATTCATGCAGCTAATTTTCAGCTGCTAACTCTTGTTTTTCAGTGGAGATGAGTAAATGACTGTTATTGAGTATTGATTATTAAAGTTGTTGTAGGCATTCTTAACCCCTTATGGTACATTCCCAAAATACGAATGTAAATTGTGGTTCATGAGCGGAGCCACATGAATCGGAAGATTTAAATACCCTGCTATGCTGAAGAAGCTTATTTCACCCAGGGTCCCAAAACATTACAAATAAAGACACAAAGTGCTGGAGTAACTCAATGGGCCAGGCAGCATCTCTGGAGAACATGAGTAGGTGCGTTTAAGGTCAGGATCCTTCTTCAGGACATTTCAATTGGTGTCATTGCTCCCTGAGTTAGGCAGGTAGAATTTTAACAGTCTAATAAAGGGCCTGTCCCACTTGGCCGTCATTTGCACGCCATTTATGCGACCTGGTAGCGTGTGGGAAGTGTGTGGGAAGCGTGTGGGTAGCGCGGGACGGGCGCGTGGAGAGGCGTGGAGGAGTGTGGAGTTGCACGCGGTATCCCGCAGCGCTCCAGGATTTCGTTCTGGACGAAATCTTCACGCGCCACCGGCCTGTCGCGTAAATGACAGCCAAGTTGGACACCCTGGTGCGGCACAATGTCTCACCTCCAACAACAGCAGAAGCAGGCAAGCGATCGCCAAGCTCGGCCTGGAGCTCACAGCCGTTGCGGATCCGGATCCGCATCCGCCCCCACTCCTACTCCCAGAGCAGGGCCAAGACAATTGGAGATAGACACAAAATGCTGGAGTAACTCAGCGGAACCGGCAGCATCTCTGGAGAGAAGCAATGGGTGATGTTTCGGGTCGAGACACTTCTTCAGACTGAGGAAGAGTCTCGACCCAAATCATCATCCATTCCTTCTCTCCAGAGATGCTGCCGGTCCCGCTGAGTTACTCCTGCATTTTGTGTCTATCTTCAAATGACGTCACGCGCTCCAGACGGCTGTGCGGACACATGATGACGCGCGCGACCGTTGCGCGTCAATCACTACTGGCCTGTCGCGTAAATTACGGCCAAGTGGGACAGGCCCTTAACTCTATAGTTAAGTGGGTATTAAATGACTAATGACTCATTCAAGGTCCCCATTTGCACAATCCCATAAGGCTCCGTTGAGCAGTGATCAAAAGGCATACAAGATACTTTATCATTTGCTAATCTTATCCAGTTGAACAACAAATGCAAATACTCCAAGTCCAACTGAAGCTGGGGAAAGTCAGCATGGACCTGGGATTGACTCTGAATGTGTAGGAAGAATCTGAAACCTTTCAGGTTTACGCTGTCAATGACAGACAATATTATATAGGTAATTAGCAGGTCAATCCCATCACGGGTTCTAAAACAGAATAACTTTTGAGCCATCACTGTATTATAGGGTCACCAGGTATGTATGGATTGAACCAGGAGGTTGACTGAGTCAAGGACTGAGGCACATGGATGCTGGTAGGAGCTGCAGAAGATGATGTTGGGTTTATGAGTCCTTGGCTGATTTTACTAGATAGGTGAAGGAAGATTAAATGTACTTTGAAGCTCTGCTGAAAGTAATATTGGGTGTAATTTGCAAGCACATAAGAACTAACCACGTGCCTCTGGATAATATTACTCGCATCACATAATGGGTGATGCTGTTCCATTCTACACCGAAAGTGACCAAGCGTGATGAGAGCATGACCAGGGTGATGCAAGTTTTTTATGATATTAGCTGCCTTTTTGAGGCGGCATGTCCTGTAGATCCCATCGATGGTTGGGAAGTCAGTACCCATAATGATCTGGGAAATTTCCACCACTTTCATTGCTAGGCATTCGAGTTTATCAAACCAAGCCATGATGCAACCAGTCATTATGGTTGACAGAGTTTGATAAAGCATTTGATGACATACCGAATCTCCTCCATCCTATAAGGAAGTAGAGGCATTGATGGGCTTCTTCTGTGATTGCATCAATATGTTGGCCCCAGGATAGATCTTCAGAGATATGTTCTCCCAGGAACTTGAAGTTGTTAACTCTCTTCACCACCAACTCGTCAATGAAGCCAAGTTTCATGGATTTCAGGCTTTCCTGTCCTGAAGTGAACAATCAGTTTCTTGGTCTCACTAATGTTGAGGGGGAAATTGTTCTTCTGCCCCATTCAATCAGGTGATTAATCTCTCTTCTGTACTGTGACTTATCATTGACTGTTATTCATTCAACAATGGTGGTATCGTCTGTGAATTTAAAGATGGCATTCGAGCTGTGTCTGGCTACATGGTCATGGGTGTAGAGAGAGTAGAGCCGGGGACTGAGCACAAAGGTGCTCCTGTGTTGATGGTTATCAAAGAGGAAGTGTTGTCACCGGTTCATACTGACCGTCATCTGGCAATGAGGATGGCATTGAGCCAATTCGTAGGGATGAGCAGAGACCTAGTTCTCTGTGTTTGTTGATGTTAAGAGAGGATAGTGGTGTTAAATATTGAGGTGTGGTCAATGAACAATAGCCTGACAAATATGTTCTTATTGTCCAAGTGGTTGAGTGAAGAGCTAGCGAGATCCAATTCTCTGTTGTGGTAGGTAAATTATAGTGGGCCCAGGTCCTTACCAATGCAGATTTGAGATGCATCAATCAGGGAAGGTAGTGCATCCGTGGATAACAAGGGAAATCAGGGATAGTATCAAAGCGAAAGATGATGCGTACAAATTAGCCAGAAAAAGCAGCATACCGGAGGACTGGGAGAAATTCAGAGACCAGCAGAGGAGGACAAAGGGCTTAATTAGGAAAGGAAAAATAGATTATGAAAGAAAACTGGCAGGGAACATAAAAACTGACTGCAAAAGTTTTTATAGATATGTGAAAAGAAAGAGATTAGTTAAAACAAATGTAAGTCCCTTGCAGTCAGAAACGGGTGAGTTGATCATGGGGAACAAGGATATGGCGGACCAATTGAATAACTACTTTGGTTCCGTCTTCACTAAGGAAGACATAAATAATCTGCCGGAAATAGCAGGGGACCGCGGGTCAAAGGAGTTGGAGGAATTGAGTGAAATCCAAGTTAGCCGGGAAGTGGTGTTGGGTAAATTAAATGGATTAAAGGCCGATAAATCCCCAGGGCCAGATAGGCTGCATCCCAGAGTACTTAAGGAAGTAGCTCCAGAAATAGTGGATGCATTAGTAATAATCTTTCAAAACTCTTTAGATTCTGGAGTAGTTCCTGAGGATTGGCGGGTAGCAAACGTAACCCCACTTTTTAAGAAGGGAGGGAGAGAGAAAACGGGGAATTACAGACCAGTTAGTCTAATATCGGTAGTGGGGAAACTGCTAGAGTCAGTTATTAAAGATGGGATAGCAGCACATTTGGAAAGTGGTGAAATCATTGGACAAAGTCAGCATGGATTTACAAAAGGTAAATCATGTCTGACAAATCTTATAGAATTTTTCGAGGATGTAACTAGTAGCGTGGATAGGGGAGAACCAGTGGATGTGGTGTATCTGGACTTCCAGAAGGCTTTCGACAAGGTCCCACATAAGAGATTAGTTTACAAACTTAAAGCACACGGCATTGGGGGTTCAGTATTGATGTGGATAGAGAACTGGCTGGCAAACAGGAAGCAAAGAGTAGTAGTAAACGGGTCCTTTTCACAATGGCAGGCAGTGACTAGTGGGGTACCGCAAGGCTCAGTGCTGGGACCCCAGCTATTTACAATATATATTAATGATCTGGATGAGGGAATTGAAGGCAATATCTCCAAGTTTGCGGATGACACTAAGCTGGGGGGCAGTGTTAGCTGTGAGGAGGATGCTAAGAGACTGCAAGGTGACTTGGATAGGCTGGGTGAGTGGGCAAATGTTTGGCAGATGCAGTATAATGTGGATAAATGTGAGGTTATCCATTTTGGTGGCAAAAACAGGAAAGCAGACTATTATCTAAATGGTGGCCGACTAGGAAAAGGGGAGATGCAGCGAGACCTGGGTGTCATGGTACACCAGTCATTGAAAGTGGGCATGCAGGTGCAGCAGGCAGTGAAGAAAGCGAATGGTATGTTAGCTTTCATAGCAAAAGGATTTGAGTATAGGAGCAGGGAGGTTCTACTGCAGTTGTACAGGGTCTTGGTGAGACCACACCTGGAGTATTGCGTACAGTTTTGGTCTCCAAATCTGAGGAAGGACATTATTGCCATAGAGGTAGTGCAGAGAAGGTTCACCAGACTGATTCCTGGGATGTCAGGACTGTCTTATGAAGAAAGACTGGATAGACTTGGTTTATACTCTCTAGAATTTAGGAGATTGAGAGGGGATCTTATAGAAACTTACAAAATTCTTAAGGGGTTGGACAGGCTAGATGCAGGAAGATTGCTCCCGATGTTGGGGAAGTCCAGGACAAGGGGTCACAGCTTAAGGATAAGGGGGAAATCCTTTAAAACCGAGATGAGAAGAACTTTTTTCACACAGAGAGTGGTGAATCTCTGGAACTCCCTGCCACAGAGGGTAGTCGAGGCCAGTTCATTGGCTATATTTAAGAGGGAGTTAGATGTGGCCCTTGTGGCTAAGGGGATCAGAGGGTATGGAGAGAAGGCAGATACGGGATACTGAGTTGGATGATCAGCCATGATCATATTGAATGCCGGTGCAGGCTCGAAGGGCCGAATGGCCTACTCCTGCACCTAATTTCTATGTTTCTATGTTTCTATCATAACCATCCTCTTAAAGCACTTCATCACCGCAAGCATTAGTGCCACCAGTTAGTAGTCATTGAGGCATGTCACCTTACTCTTCATGGGCACTGGTATTATGGATGTCCTTTTCAAATGGGCGAGAACCTTGAACGTCAGTAGAGAGAGATTGAAGATGTCTGCAAAAACCAGCCAGTTGTTCCGTGCAGGTTTTAAGAACGCGGCTAGGTACACCAGCAGGGCAGAAAGCTTTTTGAGGGTGATTGCAGGAGTTCAATTCAGTTCCATTCCGTTTAGTTTATTGTCACATGTACTGAGGTACACTGAAAAGCTTTTGTTGTGTGCTAGCCAGTCAGCGGATAAACAATACATTACAATCGAGCCATTTACAGTGTGTAGACACATGATAAGGGAATAATGTTTAGTGCAAAGTAACGCCAGTAAAGTCTGATCAACGATAGTCCGAGGGTCACCAAGGAGGTAGATAGAAGTTCAGGACTGCTCTCTCGTTGTGGTAGGGTGGTTCAGTTGCCTGATAACAGCTGGTTTGTTAGAATTGGAAACGTTCATTAGAGATAATTTAGAATGCAGAAAACATATTCTCCAGCGCAATATCCAATTGCATCTTGAAAAAATGCAACATTTTTTATCGTGAATATCCTTCTGTTCTTCCATACACGGGGTGCACTTTTTGTGAATGGGAACATTTCAATGAAAGCTGTGATGGAAAACTGGTACAAACAAGAGAGGAGCACATTACATTCCCGTTTTATGTGCATTATGCACAGAGCTGGAAGAACGTAAATGTTTTATTATGTCCATTTAAACAGCTCCAACCATTAAATATAAATGCTCTACAGTAAAATAACAGATAATATGTAGAATCCCAGAAATACCAGTCATGAAATAGACAGCTGAATAATAGATAACTTTCCATTAATACACATCCTTTAAACCATTTTTGAATTTCTAATGTGCAAAATTTAATGACTGTTTATATATATTAAATATTTTATTTTGATGTTTAGAGCATAAACACTTGTCACTTTATAATTTTATTTTCCTATTTAATGTGACAGTAAAATTCAGTGTGAAGGGTTCTCCCTCAGGAATTTTTCTGAGGGTTAAATGTTGTCTTATATAGTCCATATGTAGATCATTTGTTTCTATAAAATATAACAAACAAGTTACACAGGCAGGCTCTCCCAGGATAAAAGCGTAATTATCTCATCAGTTCTCAGAGGCAAAGTCAACCTTAATTTGTCTTTTTTTTCTACATGTTGAAGCATAATATGAGATACTCAACCAACTAATAAGCCACTGAGGGCATTACCTGTACCTCTGCTTATGTTATTGATTTGGAACTTAAGGCAGTGAGCCATAAAAAACTAATGATGAAATTGCTCGGAGATTGCTTAATTTCCCATGGATGGGGAACTGTGAAATATCCCAATATTCCACCCAGCAATAAGAACTCTCTCCCTAATGATCTGGAGGGTAAATGCCATATGTTGTGTATGCTAAACTAACTGGATCAGGGCTTCACTGATTAAGAAAGAGACACTAATCTGTTAATTTAGCAGACAACATGCAGCAAGTGTACACATTCCCAATTATTATGTTAGCCGTCATTGGAAAGGGAACGGAGAATCTAAAACGAAGGGCATAGGTTTAAACATAGAAAAATAGGTGCAGGAGGAGGCCATTTGGCCCTTTGAGCCAGCACCTATAAGTGAGAGGGGATAGATTTAAAGTGGACCTGAGGGACAGGTTCTTCACACAGGTTGTGGGTACATTAAATAAAAATAAAAATAAACTTTATTCAAAGTAAAACATATATACAAAAATTCTTCTGGCATTCTCGGAGGCTATACATACATTCAATGCGTCATAATGTAGTGTTTACACAATATTATTCAACATCCTTGCCGCTTATGTGGTCCCCCGGGGTGAAATGCCACAGGTTGGTGGGTACAGGGCACTCTCCCTATCACTCCACCCACAGCTGCATTCAGACAAATATTTGTCACAGTTCATTTGATTTCAACAATTCCTTTCACCTATGCTGACCTTCTTTGCAAGCCAGTTCCCAAGTGCGGTCGAGGCTAAATAGATAATAGACAATAGACAATAGGTGCAGGAGTAGGCCATTTAGCCCTTCGGGCCAGCACCGCCATTCAATGTGATCATGGCTGATCATCCCCAATCAGTACCCCGTTCCTGCCTTCTCCCCATATCCCCTGACTCAGTTATTTTTAAGAACCCTATCAGCTCCCTCTTGAAAGAATCCAGAGAACCTGCCTCCACTGCCCTCTGAGGCAGATAATTCCACAGACTCACCACTCTCTATGAGAAAAAGTGTTTCCTCGTCTCCGTTCTAAATGGCTTACTCTTTATTCTTAAACTGTGGCCCCAGGTTCTGGACTTCCCCAACATCGGGAACATGTTTCCTGCCTCTACAGTGTCCAAGCCCTTAACAATCTTATATGTTTCAATGAGATATCCTCTCATCCTTCTAAACAAGCCCAGCTGCTCCATTCTCTCAGCATATGACAGTCCCGCCATCCCGGGAATTAACCTTGTAAACCTACGCTGCACTCCCTCAAAAACAAAAATATCCTTCCTCAAATTAGGGGACCAAAACTGCACACAATACTCCAGGTGTGGTCTCACTAGGACCCTGTACAACTGCAGAAGGATGTCTTTGCTCCTATATTCGATTCCTCTTGTTATAAAGGCCAACATGCCATTCGCTTTCTTCACTGCCTGCTGTACCTGCATGCTTACTTTTATAGACTGATGTACAAGGACCCCCAGATCCCGTTGTATTTCCCCTTTTCGAAACTTGACGCCATTTAAATAGTAATCTGCCTTCCTGTTTTTGCTACCAAAGTGGATAACCTCACATTTATCCCCATTAAACTTCATCTGCCATGCATCTGCCCACTCCCCCAACCTGTCCAAGTCACCCTGCATTCTCATAGCATCCTCCTCACAGTTCACACTGCCACCCAGCTTTGTGTCATCTGCAAACTTGCTAATGATTTTACATTACGGCTTTGAGGGAAATTGTTTGCTTCTGACTTGCAGAAAATTCACTTTGTGGACAGTTCTTGGGAACAAACTCTCTGTGCATGGAAAAACTGCAAGAGGAAGTGGTAGAGGCAGGAAATTAACTAACCATGTTTAAAATACCTTTGGACTGTATTGGAAAGGTTTCAAGGGATATGGGTCAAACACAGGCAAATGAGACGAGCTCAGGTGAACATTATAATCAGCATGGTGACATGAGCCAAAGGCTCTGTTTCCGGGCTGTATAGCTCTATGCAGGCATCATGTTTGGCATAGATATTGTAGGCCTAAGGCCCTGTTCCTGCACTGTTCTATGTTCAATGTTTTATTCCATATTGACTACATACCTGTACGACAGATCATATTGAATTGACTCTTATTTCACTCACTTGGCAAAGGGTCTTTGCGACAAATGAATAAAGGCAAATGGGTAAAGGACACAATTCAGGTAAAAATATACAATAGAAATGGATTTACATAGCATTTTTGAGTCTGATATCTAGTGTGTGTGCAGATTGCAATAAAGACCAAACTCCCTGCAAATGTCCGTATTTGGGCAAGGTTACAGTAACCTTCTCTTCTTAAGCGGTCTCTTGGGATTGCAGAAATGTTGCTTCCTCTCCCATCAGTAGGACTGAGAAATTCAAGATGTGCGAGATGATGCAGTTTTGCATGACAGCAGTCTGGCGTGAGATGAGATTAATCTGATGATAGGCACAAAAAAATGGAGTAACTCAGCGGGTCAGGCAGCATTACTGGAGAAAGGAATAGGTGATGTTTTGGGTCGAGACCTTTCTTCAGACCCTATGACTCTCTGACCAAAATGTCATTTATTCCTTTTCACCAGAGGTGCAGCCTGACCCGCTGAGTTACTCCAGCTTTTTGTGTCTATTTTCGGTTTAAACCACCTTCTGCACTTCCACCTACACATTTAATCTGATGATACCTAAATGATTAAGACCATTGGGTCAAATCTGTTGCAACGTGTAATTGATTTTCATTTTTAGGATGCAAAGTGTGAAAATAAAATAGAATCCAGGTTGTTTCTATGTTTCTATGTTTCTTCCTGGTCAAAATCAGTAATCCATCAATATAAAATAATGACTCCAGTAAAAAGGTGACAGAGTAGGTGCCACAATCTCTGTGTTGGCATTTATACTCCCTCCTCCTTTCACCAGATCCTTCCATTTCATTGTTTTCAGTTCAGATGAAGGATCACAGAACCAAAATGTTGACTAGTGCATGTGTGTGTACTTCTCTGTCCACAGCTGCTGCCTGTTCTAATTAGATTATCCAGCATTTCCTGCTTTTGCCTCTTTCTCTTTTGTTCCTGCTTTGCTTTTTATTTTCCATGTATGCATTTTTGTGTCATTTCTCGCATCTGCTCGTAGTGGTAGAGTGTTGCATATCCCGATCCTTGTGGAAGAATATCTCTCCTGAGCCCTGGATTGTAGTCATTTTATATTTATATTCTTTACATCTCCCCACATGGAACCTTTTCTCCATCATCCCTCTTAAAGTCATAGCGGCAGTCGAAACAAGACCTTCAGTCTAACTTGTCCGTGCTGAACAAGATGCTCATCCAAGCGAGTCCCATTTGGCCAAGTGGGCCCATAACCTTCCCCCCCCCTCCCGTCCCCCTCACCCCCCCCTCCTCCAGTGCACCAATCACAATGGGCTCTCAAGCTGCTGAGTGCCACACCCCCTGCCCTCTCCCCCCTTCCCCCCCCCCCCCGGGTTATTCATGATTAAAGTTTTTTTTAAAAGCCAAACGGGTTGCGTTGGGGGAACGGGTGAGTGCTGGAATATTGCGTTGGGGGAGTAAACTCAATGGGTCTGCACTTAGTCTAGTAACTTTTGAAAGTCTGAAGAATGGCTCCGACCCGAAATGTTTCCTATCCATGCTCTTCAGAGACGCTGCCTGATTAGCTGAGTTACTCCAGTAATTTGTGTCTTTTTCTTGTAAACCAGCATTTGCAGTTCCTTGTTTCTTCATTTTAAATGTTGTTATTGTACGTGCATCAATCATTTTCTCTGGCAGATCATTCCATATAGGCACTACCGTGCAAACGCCATGAATATTTTTAGGATGCCATATGGTAGCTCCTCAGCCTTATATCATTCACACCCTCAGGAGTCCTTTCCTGATGGTCAATTCTCGGTTCTGGGACACTTATGAAACATTTTTCAATTATCTCCTATGGTTTTATGTCCTCTGTATAGTGGGTAGACCATTTCCTTACATTGAACACCATATGTAGTCTCACTAAAGATGGACTCGGGTTTCTATGAATTCTTTATATATGAGCTGTTGATCATTGGTTATTCACTTTCTTCTTTGTGACCTTCGTACGTTATTTGCTTATTTATTTTTTGTATGTGAATTATCCTTTTGTGTTGTGGCTTCGAGAGTCAGCTGTGGCTCAATATGTTGTGAGATCTCTCCCTGAGTCAAAGGGCTGTTCTCCCAGTGAGCAGAGCATGATGGTCTGAGCTGATAGTCCAGTGCAATACTGAGAAATTGCTGTATTGTCAAAGGAGCTCTCTGTCCATTATGGAATATCAGAATGAATCATGATCTGGAGAAGATGCAGTAGAATTATTCTTTGTGCCTTAGCCAATATTTATCCACCATTGTAGATTATACGGCGATCATCACATTTCTGTTAGAGGAGCTCGCTGTATACAGATTGACAGCTACATTTTCCATATTGTAACTGGTAGCAATGTTACAAAATTTTGAGATTTTAAAAATCAAGTCTGCAATTTATCCCATCAGATAAAGCATAAAAATAATTTTAATTTGACACCTAATTCACTTTCATATCTCAAGTATTTAAAAGGTTATGGCCATTTTCATACTGGGAAATGAGCATCTTGTTCCCTATTGATTTTCTATGGACATAACAAAAAAGCTGTGATCGTGAACAGTCAAAAGCCCATAACTTTCTTAAAAATTAAGAGAACTGAATGACATTTTCAGTTATCATAGATTGAAGCATTCTGAAACAAATATAAAATTATCTTACTTGGATGACCTGAAATTAAAGCATATAATTAGTTAGTTACCTAATTGTAGCTAATTTCAGACTTCAATTACTAGATCTAAACATCGATCTATTTCTTAATAAATGATTAACATTTTTAAATAGCCTAAATGTCCAAATAATATTCACAAATAATTCACAATAAAACATGATTTTTAAATCTCATTTACATTAATTTATAGACCAAATGGAAGGAATTCAGTGTTCAATTGCTGTAAATAAATGCCCATTTTAAATCAGCTTTCCAGTGGGTCCCTGTGGAACGCGCTGGTTTAGAACGTTCACATTGCGGTAGATTTGTGCCCTCAAATGCCGAGAAAAATACTGCGCGATATAATGGGCCCAAAATGAGCTACTCGCAATATTAAACTTTGTATAAAGGGATCTTTAGAAGCCCTTTTTAATGTAAAAATATACAGCCTACCTTCTACTATTTGCTTTATGAGACCCTGCGGTTGCTGGTGTTCGCGGGTTCAGAGGTTGATTTTTAAACTACTATAACTATTATACGAGGCCTTTAAAACTAATAATAGCTTTTGCGACGGGGTCTTCCAGCGATTTTTCGTTAATAATTAACTAGGCTGAACATCTTCGATTTGAACAGCCTAGAGAAAATCGCGTTTCAATCCCGCCCCCTCTAAACGGAGCCAACATCGCGCACACCCGCAGCGACAGATTTTCAGCGACGCTTCAGGTAGGCTTTGCAACATACCTATAACTGGTTGCTTAGTTTTTGTAGTATCTTTTTTACCTCTGCCCTTCGTTCTTTTGTTCTCCACAATGATGTGGCGTTCAAGTTCTTTCCTCCAAATTGCAGCAACTTACAATTGGTGTGAGTTGTGAGTTGGCATTTCAACTTACAACCTATAGTTTAGTTGCCATGTTTATCACCAATGTGCAAGTTTATCAGTGTTGTCTTCTTGTATGGTATGACATCTTTCTTTTTTATTAACCAGATACCAAATGTGGTGTCATCCACAAATTGGAGAATTATATTTTCTGAATCCTAATTCCAAAACATGTCCATGTCTTGTGAACAATTGTGTTCCCAGCGCACTCATATCAAACAGTGTTCCAATGATGCAGATGGGTTTGCTGTTGTGTGGCAGCCCCTTTGACCCTGGTATGATCCTGGCCTCTGATGCTGTATGTGTAGAGTTTATATATTCTCCCTGTAACTGAGTGTGTTTCCTCCCTTGTGCCAGAGACATGCTAATTGGCAGGTTGACTGGCTGTTATATATTATCCATAATGTAGGTGGGAGATAGAAAATTCAGGAGGACTTGATGAGCAAGTGAGAGAGAATATAGGGAAATGTGTGAGGGAGTAAGGTTAATGGGGTTGATCTGAAAGCTGATAAAGATGATGGACTGAATGGCCTACGATTTTGTAAGAAAATGAAAAATGATGAAAATAAATCTCTGCAGCAAGTCATTTCTTGTTCTGTGCCAAACCGAGGAACTATCCATAACCTGTACCTTAATCTCTTTTCTCTTCAGCCAATTTGTTCTTCAAGTTAGATACAAAGTGCTGGAATAACTAAGAGAGGGCAGGCAGCATCTCTGAAGAAAAAGGATGGGTAATGTTTTAGGTAGGAACCCTTCTTCAGGCTGGGTTTCTGGTGATTATTGTCCTTTCATCTGAAATCCCTTAGGTTTGGGGATTCGGCTTTATTTGGCTTTATTCTGTTTGCTTCCCTTTTTTTCTAAAATAATTAAGGTAGTTAAGTTGTTAAGGTAGCTTCAACTGTAGTACCTCGCATAATTGGCCATTCTTTATGTACAGATGGTGAGCTGATAGCTACTGACCTGATTCCTTCCCTAACGCCCATACACATGTATGTTTTTATGATAGCAATCAGCAATGGAAATCCTAGAAGATGTTCGGCTCTCTAGCCTGGGGCAGTGAGATTAATTATAGTGTTGCAATGGTGGCTTTGCTGGAATCTGCTAGTTTAGTCCTGAGTAGTGCAAAAATCAAGCCACTGAAGGAGTCAAGAGGGCCAGGCAGCATCTGTGGAGGCAAAGGGATAGTTGATGTTTGGGGTCGAGACCCTACAGCAATACTGAGAGTGTAAATGGGGAAGTAGCCAATATAGAGAGGTGAGGCTGGAGCAAGGTTAGGAGAGGTTGATGGGCAAATGGAAGAGGGAGGGGTTGAGATAGCGAGAGGCTGGGAGGTGATTAATGGTTAACAAAGGTTTGCAAGTTGGAAAGGTATGGAATCTGATAAGGAAGGAAGATGGCGGTGAGTTTCCAGCATTTTCAGGCTCTTGTATCTGTTAGTGGGAACTGTCTCTTCAGTTTTCTGTTTTAATACCATATCTTGGCTTTCAGTGAAACTTCTGAAAAGCCATAGTTTGAACTACTGATTAAGGTGTAATTTGTTCCTCGCAAATATAGATTTTAGACATCTGGATTGGACCTGAACGCTGTTCCTTCCCCATGGTCAACAGCAGGCCAATGGTCCATCATAAAGATGGTTACCAGTAGCCAATAAAGCATGCTACGGGCAGAGAGGATTAGAAGAAATTGGAAAAAAACAAACAAATTAATGATGGAATAACAGCCACAACATTTCACCTGCGAAATGTCGCAAGTTGTTTCACAAGGTGGCAGTGGAGGGACTGGGGAATTATTTTTAAATATACATAAGGTCATAAGGAATAAGAGCAGAATTAGGCCAATTGGCCCATCAAGTCTGCTCCGCCATTCAATCATGGCTGATCTATCTCCCCCTCCCAACCCCATTCTCCTGACTTCTCCCCACAACCTCTGACACCTGTACTAATCAGTACAGGAGAGCCAATACCACGGCAGGTGGCAGGCAGGATGGTTGAAAGTTTCGGTGATCAGCTTCGCTCAGTTCGCCTGTACCTACCTGTAGAGGATTATGTGAGATAATTGAGACAGTGCCTCAGTGATAAAGTTGAAAATGAATGGATTGGATAAGTGTTCCAAAAGAATCTGGAACTTCATAAAGGACAAGTTCAGAAATATGTATAAAATATTTAGCCAATAATTGTATTTTTATTATCATGGATTGGAAATGGAACGAGGGGTCTAGTTAAATAATGGACCACTGGGCCCGGTGTGACAAGGCGGGATCAGCTGGATCATGTATTTTATTCCCCTCTGTGTGGGCAGGATTGTGAGTCAGCAGATGGTCAATGGGGGGGGCTCTGGACAGGCTACTGCTCCAGCCCTCAGCAAACAGGAGGCACTAGCATTTCAACCCAAGTAGGACAAAATCCTGATAGCCCAGATATTCTCCTAAACAGCAGCCAGTTCCTGTTGGAATATATTATTGGAAACTAAGAAGAAACATATTCAATGAGTCAATACTACATAGGAAGAAGTTTGTGATATTAACTCTGAGAGATTAATGTTCCTCCAGAAAATTGTCCACTATTATTAAAAATAATTAAATTTATGTAACTTTCATTAAAAGTACGGAGAGAAAAATTATATTGGATTCTGAATGTATACCTAATTTTTGAGTTCCACAAGAAATTACATTTGCAGATGTCACAACAGGATGTTTTTTTAACTTGCATTAAAATTAGTAGATAATCTATGGATTGGATTATTTGTTTATTCAGCTTTCCCTTAAGCTAAATGATTAATTGAATCCTCGAATCACTGAATTATTGAATTGAATCTTCTTCTTGTCTTGTGAGTATAGAATAATTAAAAAATTAAGGAACTCAATGTTCTTAAACCAAGGATCCATTGAACCAAAGACTATGTCAAACCTTGGATCAGAGATGACCTGTTTGTGCTAAATCTGGAAGTCCAGTATCTAAGAGCATATGTCTGTAATTAAACACCAGTAGTAACAAAACAGCTCTCTAAGGACCATCTTATGGTTGGATTGGCCAGCTGTTATACAAAGCGTGGGGCAATTGATGTAGCTGTACCTGTAAGTCATTGTCACCCACTTTGTGGTGCCAACTGTTAAAAACAATTTAACAATAGTAATTCCATAGAAATAGGAAGATCCTAGCCTGATCTTCGTGTCTATGGAATTAAGAACAAGGCAAGAAGGGTCTCGACCTGAATCGTCGCCCATTCCTTCTCTCCAGATATGCTGCCTGTCCCGCTGCTTTACTCCAGCTTTCTGTGTCTGTCCCTAGCCACTGAATCCTGATTGCTGTTTGGTGACCTCTGCTGGATGTGTGATCAAAATATTTTCAATCTGTATCCCATTTCATTTTTTTCTTGAGTTGTATAAACAACCTGCAAACAAATAACTGAAAAGAATGATATTCTTTTAATAAAAAAATAACTGAAAATAATGGTACTTTGAAAGATTTTCCAAGTACATGTTAAATAAGAGATCCTTACATCAAGTGGTTTTGAATTTAATTGCTATGCAATGTTACAGAAAATCTATGAGTCAAAGATTTTGACAGTCTTCACCCAGCTAAATTACTTAACTGGAAAAATAATAAATTTGCTATTTTGGCTTTGGACAGAATAGCTGAAAATATGTAAGATTCCCTTAAGTGAAAAGGAATAAAACAAAATTGCATGAATGCAAAAGAGACGTATATAATTTGCAGAAATTTCTGCTCCTTTTATTTTCCCAAAGAAAGTTGATTGTAATCATTGAACTTGCGTTTTTGTTAACAGATTAAAATATGTCCATTATTAAAGAAAATAAGAATGTTTCATATTCTAGCAAATTAATATTAACAGTAAATATGAATAGTTTACACTGAATAGATCTTCACAAGAGTTTTTCAATGTATCTGTACAACGTGAATGGATTATTTCGTTGAAAAATGTTAACTGAAGGAGATTTTTTAAACTCATTCCCTTGATTATAAATTACATCAGATTTGTCCGATTCAGTTCACTGACACTTGAGGCAGGCAATGAAGCCCTGGGATTAGTGTTCAGAAGAGCCTTGAGAGCCTTCTCCAGCATAGAACATTACAGCTGGAGGACACAGCCATGAAAGGTGACTTTATATATTCTGATTCCAAGACAGTCATTGAAAGAAAAACTGGATCATGTCTTCTAATTACTTTGTTGCAGATTGAATTGAGGCATATAATATTGGAAAAGGCACAAAGTTAATGGTTCTTCTGATGAGGCACTGTAAGTGAGAAACATTGTCATTTAGATAATGTGATTGGAGTGATGTCAACAGTGGGGAAAGTGGAGGAGGGGTGGTTGTGGGCTGCAGGCTCTCTCTGTACGATCTATCTAAGGTGAGCATCTTCAAATAAAATGGAGAGAAGAATATTGGAAAAGAAACAGATTAAAGAATGTTTACTATTTCAAAGCAACACCTTTCAGTATTGGTTCATGTTGTGGTTGGATATTACAGTATATAGGGAACAGGAATCCTGAAGGACAGAAAGAGTAAGTGAAAGAAAGAAAATTTGACTGCAATATGAAACAATATGTCATTGAACCTTTGAATTTTTATTAGTTTTATTAATAATAAAAATATTTAACTTACTTGCATAGATTATGTTGATATCAAAGATACAGCTGGAAGGAAGACCAGATTTACTTAGTATTCAACTCTAATATTATAAGGAAATGTCATTAAATGAGTGGTGCAGATTTTCTTCCCGTGCAATATAAACTGGAAATAAACAACAGTTGATATAAAGTAAGTTAACATAATGTCCCCAGCTACAAAGCCGAGTGGCTCCCTGATAATGAGTTTTATTAACTCACATAATGTCTGTAAAATAACACTGCATCAAAGTATTGAATCTATTGTGCAGTCACTCCCAGAAGAGCCACTTATAGAAGCATGTGGGTCAATGACTAATTGATCAGTGAAAGGTTCCTTGCTTCCAGTCTTAGCAAAATCTGCAAGAAAATAGCAATAAAGAATGCACTATCCTGCCCGTTCCCTCATATTGAAAGGGTATTGTGTTGGTAACATCAGTTGTTAATTGCTTTTTCTTTTTCTGTGAACAGACGGTAAGATTTTCTTAAACAATACTGTTGATGCACAATTAAATTGAAACCTATTGAAACAGTTTTTTTTCTGCCAAGAACCATTGCAGTTTTAGAGGCTGTTCTTGTTAATGAATAAATGGCATTGCTATGGTATGTTGGAGACTATACATGGATAAGAGAATTCTGCAAAATAATATTACATTGACTTAAATGATACTGAAGACCTGAGAATTTAGCAATACCGAAAACAAGACAGTGGCAATTTGAGGTTCTTACAATTTGAAGTTCTTAGTGGTATAATGGGTCCTTAGAATTTTGAAATACCAGGGAATGTGTCTAAATGTGTTCCTGAGAGATATGTCTCAACATCTGAGATCAATAGGAGAAGATTCCTATGTCACAGGACAGAGGATTTTTGGTGTCTTGTAGCTGTTTTGTGTTGTGAAAACAACAATGAATTTGCATTGACAGTAGAAGGAAGGATAAAGGGAGAATGTCTGAGGGGAGACATATTTGGATCATTAGTTGTTGGAAGGTCATTTGCGGATTTGGTAGTTGTTGGAAACAAGGTGTTATAAGGAAAGTTGGTGGGAATTGAATAACAAAGAGAATGGGACCTCAACTGCCATTAGTCATTAGCTACTAAACTCCCATTTGTTCCACCATCCCATTATCAACCATTCCATATTTTTTTCCACTTACAATTTCACTTTCCAATTTGTCAGGTTCTGAGATGGTGCTGAGGCTATTGTTGAACCTACAGACTGTACTACAATTGAGGCAGAAGGTGCTCAACATAATGGAAACTATGGGAGGTGGTTCACTCCTTTAGAAGTTTATGCCAGACTTCTCTGTATGTTCGGACAAGTGGATAGAGAGTTCCAAGTACTATGGTTGCTCTCCAAGCTCTGGCTACATCTATAGTTGTTCTATATACGTTGCCTTTTGCCCTGTCATGGGTCTAGTTTACTTTGGAATAACTGTTAATTTATTGTATATTTACTGTTGATGATGTTGTGTGTAATGTACTTGCAAAACTGCAGCAAGTAAGAATCCTCACTCACTGCTATCTCAAAAGCTCTTTCCCACTTTGAATGGCTTTGGGCCAGAAGTTTCCATGAGACTGTGGAGATGTTCCAAGGAACCTTTCAGTGTAGACTTGAACTGATTCCTCTGTTTACCCAACTGCTAATCCCTTACCATGAACAGCTTGTCATAGCCAAATTGTTTTGGGAATCTTATGTCACGTTTACAAACTTAGGCCTGCCACTGCTTTGTCCTTGCCCACCCATCCTCATCTCTTCTCCCATTGATCACTCACTCCCAGTCCTCCGTGCCTCTGAAACTCCCTTCCTTCAGAATGCACCCCAACACCTAACTTCATCACATTCTCACTCAGCTCTTCCTCTCTCTTCCACTCTTCCCCTATCACTTTTATCGCTCGCTACTACAGCCACTCTCCCCACTCTCTTTCCTTTGGCCCTCTGCATTATAGACATATGGACTGTATTTGTTTCTAGTAGACATAAGGGCAGCACAGTGACGCAGTGTTAGAGTTGCTGCCTTACAGCGCCAGAGACCTGAGTTCGATGCTGACCGCGAATGCTGTCCGTATGGAATTTGGATGTTCCCCACGTGAGTTTACTCTGTTTTACTCCCACATTTCAAAGATGTACAGGTTTGTAGGTTTTATTGGCTTCTGTAAATTGCCCATTTTGTGTAAGGATGCGAACTAAGTACAATAAATAACTAGTGTATGGGTAATCGTTGGTTGGCATGGACCCAGGTGGCCAAAGGGCATGTTTCCATGTTGTATCTCTAAACTAAGATAAAACTGCAGATGCCAGTTTGCCAAAAAAGACACAAAATGCTTGAGTAACTCAGCGGGTCAGGTAGCATCTGTGGAGATCATGGATAGCTGTTCTTTTGGGTTGGGACTTTTATTCAGAGACCCGCTGAGTTTCTCCATTTTGTGTCTTTTTTGTATTTGTTTTCAGCATGGTGGTCACTATTAGTTAGCACAAATACTACTCAGCTCTTGTCTATAGTCGTGGCGGTGATCTTGATGGCGATACAATACAATGCCATGTGTAAACAAACAGCACACATTCCGAAGTTGTGGACTTGAGCAGATTTAAATGGGCCTTTAGAGTATTAGTTAAAGCTTAATGACTTTAGCTGCAGGGCAATCTTTAACAATAGCAGTCGCAGAATTTCCCTTTTGTTTTGGAAGCTTAATACAGAACGGTTGCAAGTGTGGCAAGCTAATTTTCTTTCTCAATGGCCGCAGATCTTTCGAAACAATTTTTATTCTGGCCTTAGTAGGGTGCCAGTGCCATTGGCTTTTGACCCCATGTCTCCCACTGTCAGTATGGACCCCAAAGGTCAACTGGCCAGAGTTGTATGTCCATCTACGAGGAATATCTGCTTTAATAACTAGATTTGATCCAGCAACTTGATTGAAGAAATCTGGTAAATTTATTTTGGTGAACTGTTGTCAGCACTAATTTGTCCTGCTCTTTTCTTGCTTCCAGTTCTGTTTAGGCCCTGATTTTCTTGCTTCCAGTTCCTTCCCCCTACAATAAGTCTGCAGAAAGGGTCCCAACATGAAACGTCACCTATCTATTTTCTCCAGAGATGCTGAGTTACTTCAGTATTTTGTGTCTATCTTTAATATTGAAACTTATTTTGGTGTTGCGTGCTACCAGTTTTTTGAGAGCTGAGAGTGAACTAAAAAGGAATCCTAGAGGCAGCGTTAGAATAACGCAGCTAGTAAAGGGCCTGTCCCACTTGCCGGCACCTGTCATAGGCCGTTGCAGGTCGGCGAAAATGTTCAACATGTTGAAAATTCAGCGGCGACCAGAAAGATGCTGCAACTCTTGAGCGACTGAGGAGACTACTCACGACCATACAGGCGACTCCCTGGCAGCATGTCGCGGGGTGAAGCCTGCATGGTGTTGAGTAGTCGCCCAAAGAGTCATTGTGTGTGTGTGTGTGTGTGTGTGTGTGTGTGTGTGTGTGTGTGTGTGTGTGTGTGTGTGTGTGTGTGTGTGTGTGTGTGTGTGTGTGTGTGTGTGTGTGTGTGTGTGTGTGTGTGTGTGTGTGTGTGTGTGTGTGTGTGCGTGAGTGTGTGTGTGTGTGTGTGATCATGTAAAGTTACTATTTCTTAATGGATTTATTCCTGGAGTATTAATCATACTCCAGTTCCAAGTATCCCGCTCAAACAGCCTTTTACTTACTTGCTGTATTTCTCAAAGATATAACAAGAGGAGTTGAGTATAGGAGCTTCTTGAGAGGTCCTTCTGCAGTTGTACAGGGCCCTGGTGATACCACACCTGGAGTATTGTGTGCAGTTTCGGTCTCCAAATTTGAGGAAGGACACTCTTGCTATTGAGGGAGTGCAGCATAGGTTCACAAGGTTAATTCCCAGGATGGCAGGAGTGTCATATGTTGAGAGAACATATATTTGCAGATACAGAGCGGAAATGGGCCCTTTGGCCCTCCGAGTCCGGGCCGGCCAGCGATCACTATCCTACACACACTAGCGATAATTCACAATTAAACCAAACCAATTAACCTACAAATCTGTACGTCTTTGGGTTGACCCTACACTTGCCCGAATGAGTGCAGTGTCTACAATTCCCAAGAAATTCTACACCATCGCGAACAAAACAGTCTGCCTGATTGGCACACTTTCAACCACCGTGAACATTCATGTTCTCCGTACCAGAGCACAAAGGCTGACTGTGCATCATTTAGAAAATGCACTGCACTGAATTTACCCACCCACGCTACTTCAGCAATCTCTCCCATACCCACGGCCGCTGGCCCTTCATCTTTGTAGTCTAAGTCATTATTTCATGTTATAGGAACAGGATTAGGCTATTCGGCCCATCAAGTGTACTCCGCCATTCAATCATGGCTGATCTATTTTTCCCTCTCTTTCCCTCTCAACCCCATTTTCCTGCCTTCCACCATAATCCAAGATTCATACTGATCAAGTCCTAGACCTCCCTTCTAAATAGCACAGTGCAGTACCTTCAGCAGAAGCTGAATAATGGTTCAAGTAGCTTGCTCACCATAATCTTCTCGAAGGCATTCAGGAATGAATAATAAATTGTACAGGACCCGGGTGAGACCACACCTGTAGTATTGTGTGCAGTTTTGGTCTCCAAATTTGAGGAAGGACATTCTTGCTATTGAAGGAGTGCAGCGTGGGTTCACAAGGTTAATTCCAGGGATGGCGGGACTGTCATATGTTGATAGAATGGAGAGGCTGGATTTGTATACTCTGGAATTTAGAAGGATGAGAGGGGATCGTATTGAAACATATAAGATGATTAAGGGTTTGGACAAGTAGAGGCAGGACACGTGTTCCCGATGTTGGAGGAGTCCAGAAACACGGGCCGTAGTCTAAGAATAAGGGGTAAGCCGTTTAGAACGGAGATGATGAAATACTTTTCTCACAGAGAGTTGTGAGTCTGTGGAATTCTCTGCCTCGAGGGCGGTGAAGGCCGGTTCTCTGGATACTTTCAAAGAGAGTTAGATAGAGCTCTTAAAGATAGCGGAGTCAAGGGATATGGGAAGAAGGCAGGAACGGGGTACTGATTGTGGATGGTCAGCCATGATCACATTGAATGGCGGTGCTGGCTCGAAGGGCCAAATGGCCTACTCCTGCATTTATTGTCTATTGAGAATGGAGCAACTGGACTTGTATATACTGGAATTTAGAAGGATGAGAAGGGTCTTCTTGAAACATATAAGATTATTAAGGGATTGGACACGCAAGAGGCAGGAAACATGTTCTCAATGATGGGGGAGTCCAGAACCAGGGACCGCAGTTTAAGAATAAGGGGTAGGCCACTTAGAATGGAGATGAGGAAAAACGTTTTCACCCAGAGGGTTGTGAATCTGTGAAATTCTCTGCCTCAGGCAGTGGAGGACAATTCTCTGGATGCTTTCAAGAGGGAGTTAAATAGAGCTCTTAAAGATATGGGGAGAACGCACTGATTGTGGATGATCAGCCATGATCACAGTGATTGACGGTGCTGGCTCGAAGTGCCGAATGGCCTACTCCTGCACCTATTGACTATTAAAGGGAACTTTGCTTTGAATTTTGTATTGATTTGCTCACAACTGTTTTCAGAAAATTAATCTTTATTCTGCAGTGATAGACAGAAAATTCCATCATCCTGTCCTTTACTTTCTCCCCTTCTTTTATTTGCTGGGGACTGATTTAGCAAGATGCCTCATGAATATTGTGGAACTTTATCATTTTTGGCTCTGATGGATTGCTAGTTTAGTTTAGAGATACAATGCAGAAACAGGCCCTTCAGCCCACCGAGTCCGCATCGACCAGCGATTCCTGCACATTAACACTATCCTACACTAGGGAGAAATTTAACATTAATACCAAGCCAATTAACCTTCAAACCTGTTCGTCTTTGGAGTGCGGAGGAAACCGAAGTTATCGGCGAAAATCCATGCAGGTCACGGGGAGAACATACCGTTTCCGTACAGACAGCACCCATAGTCAGGAGCGAACCCGTATCTCTGGTGCTGTAAATGCCGTAAGGCAGCAACTCTACCGCTGTGCCATCATGCTGTGTTTTGGTAATTTATTTTGATTACATGTAGTGAAAGATAATAAGTGATGTTTTTATATTTTGTATCAGTCCACTCTAATCTGACATCATTTACAACTGCATGCGCTCATATTGATCTCTGAGACCATTGCTTGATGACAGGAACGCTACACATAACAAATGAGGTAAATGAAAGAAAGGAATGGAGAAATAACAACAACTATGACAATAACAACATGATAATACCATTAATGTACTGAAATATTGCTAGGCACTTCACAGTAGCATAATTAAATACATTTTACACCAAGCCTTTGGAAAATATTAGGGCATATGACCTAAAGTTTGTTCAAAGAGATGGATTATTAAGGGTATCATAAATAACAGGGAGTTTTAAAGAGGTAGAGGGGTTTAGGGAGCAAAAACTAGAGTTTAGGGGCACCAACAGCCATGCTTGGCCAGCCAACTCCACAACATCGCCAGGACAACAGGCCTTCATGGTCAGGTTAAGAACTCTACACCTATAACGACTGGGACTTGAAAACGACACCAATCTGGTAACAATATCTACTGTCTCAGTGTACAACTACTATACACTTGTATTGTCTAAGGAATGCTTATCTAAGGAATCTATGCTTATGCATAGTGATACTTGTACTGACCTGTATATAAAAAATGAATTTCACTGTACCTCAGTACATGTGAGAAATAAAGAACCATTGACCAATGATAGCTGAAAGCACAGCTGCAAGGTGCATAGCAATAAAATTTGAATGTAATCAAATGGCCAGAATTGTAGAAGCATAGATATCTCTTCTGGATTAAAATGCTGAAGAATTCAATTAAGGAGTGGCAAGACTTTGGAAGCATTTCAAAGTAAGAATGAAAATACTAGTGACAAGATTTTGTCAAGAACATGTCAGAATTAGCACCACTTTGCAAAGATTATATTTAAAGTAGACTTGGCTGCATATATTTTGGAAGAAAATCCAACTTATTAAATGAAAATTCCTGAGAATGACTTGCATTTTCTTAAGATTAGGGTTCTTAGACTGACTTAGTGGGGGCAGGGGGTGGTCTTTATTTTAGAAAATAGCAGAAGCACTTAGCACAGCTTTTATACAAAACACAGTGGTAGTGGTGTAATGCATTCATCCTGCTGGGCCATTAACTCTTCTGTCTTCAAGTGCATTCCTTATCTAATGTCACCCATAGCTATCTCTTGATGAGTTTGGATAGAGCTCCTATAAAATGATGAAAACAAGAGCATTAATGCACCCTTCAAAAAGTCAAATTTGTCTCTCACTGGCAACAATACAATATGCAAAAGCAATGTTGGTGCTGAGCATTTGTTATAAACCAGTTTTATTGATTTATATATTGAAATGCAGTTTTCAGTAATTTAGACTGAAATATGTTTTTTTCACTAATGTTTTATCTCCTTTAACTCTCCAGTGTATTGGTTGAAACTATTCTGCTGACTCTTCAAGGTTAGAAACGGATTTAAAAAAAATATTGTATTAACTGCAACTGTTATATTTTAACAAGAAAGAAACTGCACAAGCTAAACCCTTGATAGACAGTAAATAGTAAACGTACACATTAATCCATGCAGAATGTACAGCGAGAGATGAAGTATTTCAAGTGTAAATTTAATCAGAAGGAGGTTAAGCCTAAAATGCTAACTTGCAGTTCTGACTCGCCAAATGTTTTCTGTATATCGTGTTTTTATTTGTTGCTTTCAATATCTAATTTTTAACCACCTTTCACTTTGTATAATTAACTGATCATTATTTTGTGATGTTTAAGAAGATACTGCAGATGCTGGAAAATCGAAGGTAGACAAAAATGCTGGAGAAACTCAACGAGTGAGGCGGCATTGATGGAGTGTAATTTTGTGATGAATATTTTGGGGGTAATGTGTGGGAGATAAGTACAGATGTCAATAAATGTGATGGTAATGTTCAACAGAATTTTTGCATATTAGAGTAAAGGAAATTGCTGGCAGGATTGACTTCTGTTTACGAGAAACGGAACTTTCATCCAAGCTAGCCGTTCCTGCCTTAGAATTGCAGTTTATAAAGCAGAAAATCTACCCACTTTGTGTCCAAAATATTATTTACGAGAATAGAATGAACGTTAGTCCTGATCAGAGCAGAACACCTGAAACATACAAGGAAATGAACACATCAAGATAACTGGAGATTCAATTCCGTCTCCTGCATATAAAACAGCATCTTCTGCCAAAAACAATTGTCTGATCCAATGGCTCCCTCACTGCAACTGTCCAGAATGGAAATAATAAATCATCAATGAGTTCTCAAGGGCTGTCTATTGATATTTTCAATTATGTGCTGCATCAGGTACTTGCTATTTCTGTAAAATATTATTAATTGTAAGCAGCAGATAGACACAAAATGCTGGAGTAATTCAACGGGATGGGCAGCATCTCTGGAATGAAGGAATGGGTGACATTTCAGGTCGAGATTCTTCTTCAATCTGAAGAAAGATTGCTGAAGAAAGAAACGTCCCCCATTCCTTCTATCCAGAGATGCTGCCTGTCCCGCTGAGTTACTCTAGCATTTTGTGTCTATCTTTGGTTTACAGCTGATTCTTTAGACTTTACTTCAGAGATACAGCGCAGAAACAGGCCTTTCGCCCCACCATGTCCGCGCCTAGCACTAGCATTATCCTACACAGTAGTGATAATTTACAATTATACTGGTCAATTAACCTATAAACCTGTATGTCTTTGGAGTGTAGGGGGAAACCAGAGCATCCAGAGAACACCCATGCGGTCACAGGGAGAACGTACAAACTATGTACAGTCAGCACCCGTAGTCAGGATCGGACCTGGGTCTCTGGCGCAGTGGGGCAGCAACTCTACTGCTGCGCCACCTTGCTGCCTTTGAATATGTAAAGGCAGAACCAGCTTTAAGTGCCACAAGCCCACCGGCTGATGAAATTGGGTGACCTAGAGGTCCATGGCTGTGCCTACAATGCTGGTGTCTACTGTGGAATTATTGAAACCACTGATCATTATGCTGTACTACTCTACTCACAGCCAATGTTGCCTTTGGGTTCTGTCATCAGCTACAGTTTCCCATCTGGCACAGTCAATGTTGAAGGCTTTAATTTCCTTTTACTAACACTCTGGTCTGTGCATCACCTCTTTAGAATGAGGCCATCTTTCACCGTGGAGTGACTTCACTCGCCCCTTATCCTCAATGGGAAGACCTCTCCGAGAGCCATTTTAAAGAGGCTGATGTCTAGAACACAATGAGACTTTAGATCAGGAAGATCAGTGGTGGATGTAATACTTTCCTACGTCAGCTGCAAGAGTAGAGGGAGCAGCAAACACCAACTGTGCTTTGCTTTCCCAAGTGTCAGCCTGGTGTAGAGACAGTTGGCAGGGACAAAATTATCAACCCACTAAAGCTTCTGTTTTATTTGACCTGCATGGCACTGTACTATTTGATTGCTTTCCTAGATAGCTGGATGAAAATTGGGATGAAACAGGATTACAATGTTCTCACTTTCAGTACCTTCTTCTGTGCTCCTAACTTATATACCGACCATACTATCAAAGAAGGATGTATGTTTGATGTTTAAGAAGGAACTGCAGATGCTGGAAAATCGAAGGTAGACAAAAATGCTGGAGAAACTCAGCGGGTGAGGCAGAAGGAAATAGGCAACGTTTCGGGCCGAAACCCTTCTTCAGAGCATGTATGGTTCATGGTCAGACAAAGATGCAGAACACTACTTTTTGAAGCACTTTTCCACACCCACTTATTTTAAATAAAAACAATGACCCCACTGTGGTTCGAATCTAGCTTCACAATAGGCTGACATTATTCAGCCACTTTTAATGGGAAGCAAAGCAAGAGGTGCTGACCAGGCAAGCTATGTATTCAAACTGCTTTACAGAATTAATTGAAAGGGCTAATCTACAGACATTTCCTAAATGGAATGAATAAGAGTACTGATTTGTTGATTTGATGCCTGGTTGTTACCAGAGAATGAGTCGGCAACGGCAGCAGCTAGCAGGTGGGTGATTAAAGTAGTCATTAAAGTGAGTCAAGGTAATTGGTGGTTACACGAATGCCTCATCTTGGTACAGCGTTCAAAAGGTGAAGGGGTGATTTATATATTAATGATCAGTGCATTGGTACAATTTGAAATTATGAAGTAAATATATATGAACATGTAATTACACTTTTATTTGTGATTTTAAGTCACCTGGTGAATCTTCTGTGTTCTCCACTGTAACTTGTATGTTGTATTGCTCAGCACATTGCATAATTGGATGCGGAAAACATATTTGAATAGTAGATTCTCCATGTTTTTTTTACGGGAAGGATTGATGCTGAGAAATATTCATAAACATGGTCCACTAGATAAGTTTGAGCTGGTTTTTGAAGGAAGGGGAGAGAAGTAACATGACTTAGACTTTAGACTTTAGAGATAGAGTGTGGAAACAGGCCCTTCGGCCCACTGAGTCTGCACCGACCAACGATCACCCCCGTACATTCATTTCATTCTAATTCATTTCACTGCACCTTCGGGTGTATGTGACGAATAAAATTGACTTGACTATTGACCATTAGCATCATGCTACACATTTGGGACAATTTATTATTTTTACCGAAGCCAATTATCCTACAAACCTACTCAGTTTTCAAGAGAGTTAGATTTTGCTCTTAGGGCTAAAGGAATCAAGGGACATTGGGAAAAAGCAGGAATGGGGCACTGATTTTGGGTGATCAGCCATGATCATATTGAATGGTGGTGCTGGCTCGAAGGTCCGAATGGCCTACTCCTGCACCTATTTTACTATGTTTCTACACATCTTTGGAGTATGGGAGTAAACCAGAGCACACAGGGTCACGAGGAAAACATACAAACTCTGTACAGACAACCCCTGTAGTCAGGATCGAACCCAGGTCCCTGGCACTGTAAGGCAGCAACTCAATACAATCCAATACAATACAATACAATTTATTTGTCATTTGAACCTCACATGAAGTTCAAACAAAATTTGGTTTCTGCAGCCATACAACAAGAAAAGAACCAAGACACACACCAACACAATTTACACAAACATCCATCACAGTGAGTCTCCTCCTCACTGTGATGGAAGGCAAAGTCTTGTCTCTCCCCTGCTCTCCATTCTTCTCCCGTTGTCAACGTCAAAGCCAAAGCCCCCGGCGGGCGCAAGCAAGTCCCGCGGCCATTTAAAGCCGTGCCGGGCATGCAAGGCCCTGCTCCGGGTCTTGATGTTGGAGCCCCGGCGGGCGCAAGCAAGTCCCGCGGCTGTTTAAGCCGCGCCGGGCGATGTAAGGCCCCGCTCCAGGTCACTTTCAACCCCGCAATTCGGGCGGGAGAAGTTGCTGTTGCTGGTGCTCCGTAAAGCAGTCTCCCACCGGGTGTCCCGGTGTCACCATCCACCGGAGTCGGGTCGCAGCACAACTCTCCACGCTCCAATGCCGGCCAGCTCCACGATGGTAGGTCTGCAGCTCCGCCGGCTATGTGACTTGAACCCCCAGCTCGCTCCGGTTGGAGGCCGCTCCACGGTGCTAGGCTCCAACGACAACGGAGACCCGACAGGGAAAAGGTCGGGTCCCCGTACAGGGAAGAGATTTAAAAGTTTCACCCACCCACCCCCCACGCCCCACACATACACATTTAAAAACCCACTACAAACTATACCCTCAACGGGACAAAAAAATAAGAGACGGACTGCAGAGGCCGCAGAGAACTCTATCTCTGCGCTACCGTGCCGCCCCTTTGGAGGGGTTTGGTGAGAGAGTTTGAGAGAAAGGGGATGAATCTGTTGATGGTTTTGTTGATGAGTGCGGAACATTAAAATAATAAGCAAATGGACAATATAGACAATAGGTGCAGGAGTAGGCCATTCAGCCCTTTGAGCCAGCACCGCCATTCAATGTGATCATAGCTGATCATCCCCAATCAGTACCTTGTTCCTGCCTTCTCCCCATATCCCCTGACTTCCGCTATCTTTAAGAGTCCTATCTAGCTCTCTCTTGAAAGTATCCAGAGAACCGGCCTCCACCGTCCTCTGAGGCAGAGGATGCATTAAACAATTTACACTGAAATCACAAATGGTGCCTTCAAGGCGTTCAGTTGTTTTACCAATCGTATTAAATATATCAACAGAGCCCTCAAGTGGTGACAGATTGCATAAGAAATATCCTATCTGAGCAAGAAGAAATCTGATGGGAAGCTGCACTAAACTATATGCATAGTAAAATGATTGTCACTGTAAAGGTTCTTGGCATTGAATCATTGAAAGATACAGCATGGAAACAGGCCCTTCACCTATCAAGTCCATGCTGACCATTGATCATCCATTCACATTATTTCTGTGTTATCCCACTTTCTCACGAACCCCCTGCACACTGAAGCCAGTTAACCTACAAAGCTGCATGTCTTTGGGATGTGGGAGAAAACCCACATGATCATTGGAAGAATGTGCAAACTGCACCCAAGGTTACAATTGAAATATGGTCTCTGTTGCCGTGAGGCAGCAGGTTCACATCACGCACTGTAGTGCCCTTAAGTTTTCTCGCAAGACATAGAAGGATACGGACCTGATGCAGTCAAATTTAATTAGTGCAGGTCAACACAAAGATAGGCATGAAAGTTATTGGCATAAGAGTTGTTTCTGTGCTGTATGATTCAATGACTAAATTAGATAGAGGTGAAACATAGAAACATAGAAACATAGAAATTAAGTGCAGGAGTAGGCCATTCGGCCCTTCGAGCCTGCACCACCATTCAATATGATCATGGCTGATCATCCAACTCAGTATCCTGTACCTGCCTTCTCTCCATACTCCCTGATCCCTTTAGCCACAAGGGCCACATCTAACTCCCTCTTAAATATAGCCAATGAACTGGCCTCAACTACCTTCTGTGGCAGAGAATTCCAGAGATTCACCACTCTCTGTGTAAAAAATGTTTTTCTCATCTCGGTCCTAAAAGATTTCCCCCTTATCCTTAAACTGTGACCCCTTGTTCTGGACTTCCCCAACATCGGGAGCAATCTTCCTGCATCTAGCCTGTCCAACCCCTTAAGAATTTTGTAAGTTTCTATAAGATCCCCCCTCAATCTTCTAAATTCTAGCGAGTACAAACCGAGTCTATCCAGTCTTTCTTTATATGAAAGTCCTGACATCCCAGGAATCAGTCTGGTGAACCTTCTCTGTACTCCTTCTATGGCAATAATGTCCTTCCTCAGATTAGGAGACCAAAACGGTACGCAATACTCCAGGCGTGGTCTCACCAAGGTACAACTGCAGTAGAACCTCCCTGCTCCTATATTCAAATCCTTTTGCTATGAATGCTAACATACCATTCACCTTCTTCACTGCCTGCTGCACCTGCATGCCTCCTTTTAATGACTGATGTACCATGACACCCAGGTCTCATTGCATCTCCCCCTTTCCTAATCAAAGTGAGTGTAATTGGTGACTGCTCACTGGATTTTAACCCAAACGAAGTATTTTCTGAGAGATGGCTTATCTGGAACATCTGAACTAACATCTGAAATGCTTGTTACAGGCACAGCAAAATAACATGGGGTTAATAGGTGACCCGAAGTCTAGTCAAAATAATGAGGCTTTGGGATGGCTTGGGTTATAAGGGCTGTTTGGAACACGTGCACTGGAAAGCCAATTATGTGAGTGCCAGCGGCAGGGATAAGGAAGAATGGACTCCAACAAAATCCAGAACAGTTTTCAGGACTGAAGGAGGTTCCAGACCTAAATGAGGTGGTGCAAAAAGAATTTAAGCACCCGATGGAAATTTTTGAATTTCAAGTTTTGGGTGAGAGAGATACATTCTGGGCAGTAGGAAACTCGGGTTTAGTTGCTGACTACATTTATGGGCCTTTCAAACTTACGCGACTTTTTCGGCGACTTGCCGGCACCCATCATAGTCGCTGCAGGTTGCCGAAATTTTTCAACATGTTGAAAATCCAGCGGCGACTAGAACAAGGTACGGCTCTTTGGGCGACTACTCACGACCATACAGGGTTCACCCAGGGTGTCACCTGTATGGTCGTGAGTATTCTCAGTCGCCAAAGAGTCGTAGAGTCTTTCTGGTCACTGCTGAATTTTCAACATGTTGAAAATATTCGCCGACCTGCAACAACCTACGACGGGTGCTGGCAGTCGCCGAAAAAGTCACGTATGTGGGACAGGCTCATAAGTGATACTGCCAGCTAGAAGCGAGCTGATCGGATAATTCCCCTATTGATCAAATTCCACCGTTGATCCAATTTGGTGATCATTTTGTTTAAAATGACAGAGTTTAATATCATGCACATAATTTATGTGCAACTCTTCCTCCATTCACTCTATATTTTTTTGATTATCCTCATTTAATTGGAGTTAGTTGCTGTAGTTGGTTTCATTACTTAGTTTGTTATGAATTTGAGAAGTAAATTCATTGGATAGGAATGGCTGGTTAAACATGAGGCGATATTTTATGGGACAGAGTATGAAGTGAGTACTTTCAGGATAGAAGCAGTAATGAGTTTGAAAAGAAAAGGACTGCATCTGAGAGTGAATCATTTATAACCCTAGCTATCACTCGGTCAGGAATGGATAATGGGCAGCTGATAGTTCAATGGAGACATAAGGAGCTGCAGAATTTGGAATCCACCTATATCCCTCCCACTGGCCTTACATTTCACAGCTCATCTCTCCTCATCTGACATCCTTTTGTCTCCTTTTCATTTCTTCCATTTGTCCACCCACCTGCCAATCAAACTCCCCTCACCTGTACCCACCTATCACTTGCAGGCAGAGGTGCGCTGCACTCCCTCAAGTGCTGGAGTAGCTCAGTAGGTCAGGCAGCATCTGTGGAGAAAAGGGATTGGTGAGCTTTCGGTTCGGAACCCTTCTTCAAAGTCGACCCGATCAGGTTCCGACCCGAAATGTCACCTAACTCTTTTCTCCAGAGATGCTGCCTGACCTGCTGAGTTACTTTCCAGAACTTTATGTCTATCTTCAGTATAAACCAGTATCTGCAGTTTTTTTCTATCACTTACAGGCTTTGTCCTGCCCCCCCTTCTACATTTAGTCTGAAGAAGGATTCTGACCAGAAACGTCGTCTAACCATTCCCTCCAGAGAAGCTGCCTGATACGTTGAGTTACCTCAGCACTTTGTAGTTTAATGGGATTGGGGGTTAAGGGAACTAGAAATGGATTTTCTGGAGGACATAAGCAAGCAATTTGAGAAAGGCACAGTGTAGGACCTAATACAAGGAACAAGGCGCAGAGGGAGAACCCCAGAGGGAGAATCCGGAAGTGGCGGCGCTGTGAAACGGCCGCGGCTCGCCTGCAGTCTGTCTGTTTTTGCTTTTTTGTGTTGTTTTTTTTTGGTCTTGTTCAGTTAAACATTTGGTTATTAGGTTGTGTTATGTGTGTGGGGGGGGGGGGGGGGTGGCTGAAACAGGGCTTTCTGTCTCTCCCTTCGGAAGAATGCGACTTTTTTGTCGTATCCCCCTTCTCTTCCCCGTCTGAGCTGAGGCCTAATGGCGGAGCTGGCGGCCTCCAACCTGCGACCGACCTCGAGGCTCCGGAGGTTGAGCCAGCCAGGACTTACCAACGCGAGGCTGGCTGTCTCCGAGCTGCGGCGGCGTTCAGGCAGTGGCACGACTCGGCGCTCTGGTGAGGGCGGACGGCGCGGGACTGAGACACTCCCGTGAGGGCGACCCGGCTCCTGGCTAGAAGGCGCTCCCGTGAGGGCGGCCCGGCTCCCAGCTAGAAGGCGCTCCCGTGAGGGCGGCCCGGTGCGGGGCCGAGACGCTCCCGTGTGGGCGGCCCGGTGCGGAGCTGAGACGCTCCCGTGAGGGTGGCCCGGTGCGGGGCTGAGACACTCCCGTGAGAGCGGCCCGGTGCGGGGCTGAGACGCTCCCGTGAGGGCGGCCCGGTGCGGGGCTGAGACGCTCCCGTGAGAGCGGCCCGGTGCGGGGCTGAGACGCTCCCGTGAGAGCGGCCCGGTGCGGGGCTGAGACACTCCCGTGAGGGCGGCCCGGTGCGGGGCTGAGACGCTCCCGTGAGGGCGGCCCGGTGCGGGGCTGAGACGCTCCCGTGAGGGCGGCCCGGTGCGGGGCTGAGACGCTCCCGTGAGAGCGGCCCGGTGCGGGGCTGAGACACTCCCGTGAGAGCGGCCCGGTGCGGGGCTGAGACGCTCCCGTGTGGGCGGCCCGGTGCGGGGCGGAGACGCTCCCGTGAGGGCGGCCCGGTGCGGGGCGGAGACGCTCCCGTGAGGGTGGCCCGGTGCGGGGCGGAGACGCTCCCGTGTGGGCGGCCCGGTGCGGGGCGGAGACGCTCCCGTGAGGGCGGCCCGGTGCGGGGCAGAGACGGTGCTCCGGTGGCTGAGGCGGCGTTCTGGCGGCGGCGACCTGAATCCGGGGCTTGGCTGCGGGCCAGTGGACGACATCGTCGGGAGCTCGCAGGTCACAGGCTGATGCCTGTTTTCCGGAGCTCCCGTGGCAACAACTGTGTCCGCTGGACTGGAGGGCGGCAGCTTCGACCACCCCCGGGCCGCGGAGCTTGAACCGCGGGACTGACTTACCATCGCCCGGTGGGGTATCGCCTCAGCGCAGAGGGAGAAGAGGAGGGAAGAGACAGTAACCCTAAGACTTTTGCCTCTATCACAGTGAGGAGGTGCTTGGTGAACTCACTGTAGTGGATGTTAATTTGTGTTTATTGTGTGTTGTTTATTATTACATGTATGGCTACAGGCAACGACATTTCGTTCAGACCGAAAGGTCTGAATGACAAATAAAGGATTCAATTCAATTCAATTCGATTCAAAAGATATGAATACTTAAAGAAGTCCACGATTCTTATAATTGATGGAGATATGGTGGAGAGTGTAAGAGAAGGCTATATGGGATTAATTAGTAGTGGAGAAAAGAAGCTGGTGTTGGTTACCCTAACATCCCAAGCTGATCCTGACATGGTGGCCACTTTTAGCAAAAGAAAGTGATAATTGATCATGTTTGCTTTGTTCTAGCCAGGCGAGTGTATCCGAAACATGCAATTCTGCATCCTCTGGATTCCGGGAGAGAAGATGGATCCACACTGAGGGTGAGCAGAAATGGAGACTATCCACGTTTAGGAACAATTGGTGATTAAACAAACCTAGCTGCACATGTTTGTGAATAGACAGTTGAGAATTTAAGGATTCTAGAATTTGCGTTCTTTATTTAATTGCTAGAATGGAAATTGGCCTTAAGAAAATTCCATAATTCGGCCACATGTTTGTAATGTTTCTATTATTTACCCAATGGAAAAGCTTACGAAAACCGTCATAAATTCAGTGAAAGGTACTAAGGGTAAAAATGAAAATTATTTAAAATTGCAAGACAAAAAAATGCTCTTAAGAGTTCCATGGTATTTATTTCTTGAGCTATTTAGCTGAAAAAAAAATCATTACATATCAATCAATATGTATCCAGGGGAATAACCCATCGTAACATTTTAAATTACTTAAAGATATGAAAAGACTCTCAACATTATTGTTGTATAGTGACATTTGCTTGTAACCACAGATACATAAAATTGAAACAAATCCATAAACTGACATCAGTATCTGCGCTCACGTCATCTTTTAATAGGCTTTATCTGCTGCTGCTGCTACTCTCCATTTGGGAGCATTTGTACAATACAAAGAAATTTCCAACATTACACTTTTATATATATATATATATATATATATATATATAAAGAGAATATATATATATAAAGATATATAGAGAGAAATATATATATAAACATTTCTCTCGTATATAAGCTAGGACAGGTTACAACTTTAATACGCTCTGTTATTCCTTTAAGTATCATTACAGTGGTCACACTCTATATATAAACTAAACTATCAGCGTTAATTGACAAGAACATTATTATAGGTTGATACCTACTTGTAAATCTTAGGTTGTGCTTTGGACAATAGACAATAGGTGCAGGAGAAGGCCATTTGGCCCTTTGAGCCAGCACCGCCATTCAATGTGATCATGGCTCATCATCCCCAATCAGTACCCCGTTCCTGCCTTCTTCCCATATCCCCTGACTCCGCTATTTTAAAGTCCTATCTAGCTCTCTCTTTAAAGCATCCAGAGAACCTACCTCCACTGCCCTCTGAGGCAGAGAATTCCACAGACTCACAACTCTCTGTCAGAAAAAGTGTCTCCTCATCTCCGTTCTAAATGGCTTACTCCTTATCCTTAAACTGTGGCCCCTGGTTCTGGACTCCCCCAACAGCGAGAACATGTTTCCTGCCTCTAGCGTGTCCAAATGTGCCACTATTTCATCTCTTATAATTGACTCCAGCATCTTCCCCACCACCGATGTCAGGCTAACTGGGTCTATAATTCCCTGTTTTCTCTCTCCCGCCTTTCTTAAAAAGTGGGATAACATTAGCTACCCTCCAATCCACAGGAACTGATCCTGAGTCTATAGAACATTGGAAAATTATCCACAATTTCTAGAGCCACTTCCTTAAGTACCCTGGGATGCAGACCACAGGCCCTGGGGAATTATCAGCCTTCAGTCCCATCAGTCTATCCAACACCATTTCCTGCCTAATGTAGTTTTCCTTCAGTTCCTCTGTCACCTCAGACCCTCTGGCCACTACTATATCAGGAAGATTGTTTCTGTCCTCCTTAGTGAAGGCAGATCCAAAGTGCCTGTTCAACTCATCTGCCATTTACTTGTTCCTCATAATAAATTCACCTTTTTCGGTCTTCAAGGGTCCAACTTTGGTCTTAACTAATTTTTTCCTCTTCACATACCTAAATAAGCTTTTACTATCCTGCTTTATATTCTTGGCTAGCTTACCTACGTACCTCATCTTCTCTCCCCGTATTGTCTTTTTGGTTATCTTCTGTTGTTCTTTAAACATTACCCAATCCTCTTGCTTCCCGCTCATTTTGCTACATTGTACTTCTTCGCTTTAATTTTTTTACTGTCCCTGACGTCCCTTGTCAGCCACGGTCGCCCCTTTCTCCCCTTGGAATCTTTCTTCCTCTTTTGAATAAACTAATCCTGCACCCTCTGTATTAGCTGTTCTAAGAATCCATCACAAAGGCACTCTTCAAAGACCCTTTCTTGGGGTCAAGTACCAACCTGATTTTCCCAGTTTACCTGCATGTTGAAATCTCCCATAACAACCACAGCATTACTTTTGCTACATGCCAATTTTAACTCCTGATTCAACGTGCCCTATATCCAGGCTACTGTTTGGGGGCCTGTAGATTAGTCCCATTAGGGTCTTTTTACCCTTACAATTCCTTAGTTCTATCCATACTGACTCCACATCTGCTGTTTCAATGTCAACCCTTGCAAGGGACTGAATTTCATGCCACACCAACAGAGCAACCCCACCCCCTCTGCCCACCTGTCTGTCTTTTCGTTAGGAGGTATACCCTTGAATATTCAGTTCCCAGCCCTGGCCCTCTTGCAGCCATGTCTCGGTAATTCCCACAACAACATACTTGGCAGTTTCTAACTGAACCTCAAGCTCGTCCACTTTATTCCTTATACTTTGCGCATTCATATACAGTACTTTCACCTCCGTATTCACTTCCCCCCTCGCAATTGGCCCTGACCTTACTCTGTTGTCCCTTCTCAAGCTTTCCTTCCCATTAATTCGAGAATCTTTTGTTATTTTTCCTGTAGCCACTTCCCCTTCAACTCCACCTTTATACTCCCAATTTGTCAATCCCTCCCCCCCAACTATTTAGTTTAAACCCACACTGTAGATGACATGTGCATGTACCTTTAACACAGTGACCTCACCACTACTAACCACTCCCCATATCACAAGTATAATTACAACCTTCCCACCCATTGATCTCTCTCTCTAGTTCCGGTGACAGACCACGAACAGCTAGGGCAGCAACGTATGTGTATCATGAATAAACAGTAGTAAAGACACAGTGTGTTATGAATACTCTTTACATGGTGTCAGCATCGTGCATTTGCGCCTCCTGTTTGTCGGGTTTTATTTACTTTTGACCCAGTTCCCTATCCTGTGTGTTTTTTTTGCATCTCCCGTGCCATGGCTACTTCTTGCCGCAAGCCCGATATGCTTGTCTTCGACTCAGACATTGCCCATCGGTGGGGTGTCTTTAGACGTGACTTCCAACACTACGTCACAATCGCCCATCCTGCTGCCACCCCTGCGACACAGGCTTCTCTGCTTCTCAACCTGGCTGGTCCCGATGCCCTGGAACGGTCTGAGTTGTTTGTCTATGGTGCAGATGAAGATGCTCGGGACCCGGTATGTCTTATGGCTAAGTTTACCGCTATGTGCGACATCCCCACTAACTGCATCTTAGAGCGTTTTAAAATGTTCACCCGGCGTCAGATCCCTGGAGAGTCAATCGATAACTATATCGCCGCATTGCGGCACCTGGCCAGGCGTTGCCGCCTGGACGCGCTGACCCCCGATCAACTGACCCGGGACATTCTAGTGTATGGCCTTCAGGATGCAAAGCTAAGGGCTGAACTTCTGCGGAAGCACGACCTGTCTTTGGACGAGGCTCTGCACGCCTCCCGCATGGCTGAGGCTGTCGCCTCGGCGGTGTCGCCTGCTGATCATGACATTAGCTTTACCAGTGTTGCTGGCCGCCGGCGGTACGCTGGCCCGCAACGGCAACGGGGTTCCCCTGCACCCGGGGGTAGCAGCCCACAGCGTTGCCCCAACTGCAACTTTGCCTCCCATCAATTTAATGTGTGCCCTGCATTGGGTAAGACGTGTAACTTTTGCAGGAAATTAAACCATTTCTCTGCCGCTTGCCGCTCCCGTGGGAAGCCAGTTCCTGCTCCACGGCGAATGTTAAACAACCTTGCTCAAGCTGATAGCGCGCTTGGTTCCCAGTACCAGCCTGACGAACTCCCTTTGTCTGATACTAGTTCCTCCCAGGGGGAGACCAGCATATTTTCACTGTTGGATGCACCTGCACTGATAACGGACCCTTCGGTTCGCGTTACTGTCAACGGCTCAACCTTCACCGCAAAAATCGACACGGGGGCCGTGGCAAATGTAATGTCAACAAGCCTCTTCAGGAAGATAAGGACTGATGAGAAAGTTACTCCCGACAACTCCCTTTTGCATGCCTACGGGGGAGGCGTGCTCGTTCCTGTGGGGAGGGCTACCCTGCACTGCAAGGTACTGCAGGCCTCTCGGCCCCTCACTTTTTATCTGCTGGATACAAACAACATCACCCTGTTGGGCGCCCGGGCGTGCCAGGACCTTGGCTTGGTCTCTTTCCACCGTGATATCCACCAGGTGCGGACCCTTATGGACCCCCTGCACGATTACCCTGACCGTATTTGACGGCAAACTGGGCAAGCTGCCCTGCAGCTACAAGATCGTTGTCGACCTCGGTGTTGAACCTGTGATCCGTCCACCACACCGCGTCTCCTTCGCCATGAAGGACAAGGTGGAGTCAACGCTGCTCAACATGGTTACCATGGGCATCCTGAAGGAGGTGAGCGATCCCACCCGGTGGGTCTCCACCATGGTTGTTGCTGCAAAAAAGGACAAAAGTGAAATTCACATTTGCATCAACCCCAAGGACCTGAACCTTGCCATCAAACGCCCGCACTACCCCATGCGAACAGTGGAGGACGTCACTGCACAGGTTGGCCCGGCCACTGTCTTCTCGGTTCTCGATGCCAAGAGCTCCTTCTGGCAGATACCGCTGGACGAGCGGTCCTCTTACCTGACTACCTTCAGCACGCCCTTCGGCAGGTTCCGATTCCTCCGCATGCCATTCGGGATCAACTCTGCCAGCGAGGTCTTCCAGCGGACGATGGAACAGCTGTTCGCCGGTCTGCCGTGTGCCATCATCGTTGACGACATCCTGGTCTACGGTAAGGACGTTGCTGAGCACGACCTCCACCTCCGTCAAGTCCTGGACCGGGCCCGTGAAATCAACCTCAAGCTCAACCCAAAGAAGTGCCGTTTCCACGTTCCGGAGGTCACCTATGTGGGCCACGTCTTTACTGCCTCGGGGCTGAAGCCTGACCCGCAAAAGACGGCTGCGGTCTCCGAGATGTCTTCACCCACCGACGTGCCCAGCAAGGACATGTTCGTGGCCGACACGCTGTCTTGCGCACCGCTAACATCCACCGATCGCCATCCATATGAATTGTCTGACCTGATGGTACTTAACGTTAACATTGTGCCTTCACAGCAGATGCAGTCCCTGGTCAGCAACACTGCCAAGGATCCTGCCCTACAGCAGCTTGCCGACGTCATCCGGCAGGGCTGGCCAGACCGTCGTTCATCCTTGCCGGCTGGTGCCATGCCCTACTTCCTGGTCCTTGACGAGCTCGTGCTGCACGATGGCGTGGTCGTGAAGGGACACAAGGTCGTTGTGCCTGCTGCGCTGCGAGACCACTACTTTCAGACCGCCCACCGCGGTCATCCTGGGGCCGAGGCCACTCTGTCTCAGGCCCAGAGTCAGTTCTACTGGCCCGGCATGGCCCAAGACATCCGGGAGAGGGTCTCCGCCTGCTCTACCTGCAATAGCCTCGCTCCCCATCAGCAACGGCAGCCGCTTCTGCAACAGCCTGCCCCCGAGCTGCCCTGGATGGCCGTCGCCACTGACCTTTTCGAGTGGCATGGCAAGCACTTCCTGGTCCTTGTTGACTCGTACTCCAGCTGGTTCGAGGTTGACCAGCTGCACTCCCTCACCTCTTCGGCCGTTATCGGGAAGCTGCGCCGCCACTTCGCAACCTTTGGCTCCCCGGCAAGCCTTCAATCGGACAATGGCAGCCAGTTCTCAAGTGCCGAATTTCGGAGTTTCGCTGCCAGCTGGAACTTCCGACACTATACCAGCAGCCCAGAGTACCCGCAAAGCAAAGGCCTGGCAGAGCGCGCTGTCCGCAGTGCTAAGGACTTGCTGGAACAATGTAGACTGTCCCATTCTGACTTTTACCTGGCCCTCCTCAACCTTCGAAACATCTCCCGCGACCCTGCCTTGGGCTCGCCAGCACAGCGGCTGATGTCTCGCACTACGAGACCTCCGATTCCGGTGACCCAGCGGTCCCTCGTGCCCTCTGTTCTCCAGCCCGCTGCCGTCCAGGAGCGCATTGCCCTCAAGCAAGAAATCCGAAAGCGCTCCCACGACAAGTCCTGCCGTCCCCTCCCGCGTCTGTTCCCTGGCCAAGTCGACCGGATGCAGTCCCCCTCCGGTCACTCCAGGCTTGCCATCGTCGTCGATACTGCTGGTAGCCGCGGTCCTATCTGGTCGACCATGACGGTACCATTTACCGCCGGTCCCGCCAACATCTGCGGCTTGTCAACGAGCCCCCACCACCGCCTTCCGACCCCTTTGCCCCCCCGCTGTCTGCCACGTTGCCTGCCGCTCCACGCATGCCTCGGTCCCTGCCTTCTCAGCTCTATCAGCCCCGCTCTCCAACAGCCAATCCTCCCTCGCCTGCCCGTCTTCCCGCTGCTGCGCCTGCATCCCCTCCTCCGTCTCCGTCTTCTCCTTCTCCTCCCGGGTCCCCGGTTCGCTCACCCGCACCTGCTCCTGCTCCTGTTCTTCCTGCAGAGGGGGGAGATGGCGAGCTGCGTACCCGGTCAGGGCGGGTGGTCAAGCCGCCTGTCCGTTATGGTGATTTTGCTTAACTGTTTGATTACCTGCTCATAGCGTATGAGACGTGGTCGCCCTGTCACTACTGTATTGCTTTTCATTTCCAAGGGGAAGGATGTAGATGACATGTGCATGTACCTTTAACATAGTGACCTCACCACTACTAACCACTCCCCATATCACAAGTATAATTACAACCTTCCCACCCATTGATCTCTCTCTCTAGTTCCGGTGACAGACCACGAACAGCTAGGGCAGCAACGTATGTGTATCATGAATAAACAGTAGTAAAGACACAGTGTGTTATGACTCCTCTTTACACACACGTGTAGCCCTAGCAAACCTGCCTGCCAGAATGTCGGTCCCCCTCCAGTTAAGGTGTAATCCATCCCTTTTGTACAGGTCACCCCTACCCCAGAAGAGATCCCGGTGGTCTACAAATCTAAATCCTTGCTCCCTGCTCCAGCCCCTCAGCCACACATTCAGATCCCCTATCTCCCTGTTCCTGTCCTCACTAGCACGGGGTACTGGAAGCAATCCAGACATAACCACCCTAGAAGTCCGGCATTCAGTCTTCTTCCCAACTCTCTGAACTGTTGGAGAACCTCCTTCCTCTTCTTCCCGATGTTGTTTGTGCCCTCGTGCACAACTACTGCCGGCTGTTCACCTTCTCTCTCTCGAGGATGTTCTGGATTTGGCTCGTGACATCCTGAACCCTGGCACCAGGGAGGAAACAGACCATCCTCGCATCTCGTCCGCCGCCATAGAATCTCCTGTCCGCTCCTCGGACCATGGGGTCACCCACCACTAGGGTGACTTTGAAACGAGAGCTATGATTGGGGAAAAAGAACAAGTTAAGAATTAACAAAAATATTTTTGTCACTTTGGCGAATGATATCCAGCATGAAATATTCAGCGGGTGAGGCAGCAGCTGTGGACACATAATGCTTTCTTGAAAGGTCATTTACCTGTACAATGGAACAAAGTGTTCACTTCTTTGCCATGGTTTGGAAGGTGCTTAACATGGGTTAGTTGACCCATGCCTCAGCACCGCAATTTGGACAAACCAGCATCTGCAGCTCCTTGTGTCTGCAAGTAAAAATGTAATTGTTGTAACACTTATAATGAATAAATACTCATAACAAATGTGCTAAATTAGGTTGAGGTTTGGATTTTGGTTTAAGTTTACTATTGTCACATGTACCAAGGTAGTTTGAAAAGCTTTGTTTTGCATGCTAACCAAACATGCATGCTTCACCGCACATAGATACAATGTTCAGAATCAAGTACAATAGATGGAGCAAAGGGGAAGATACAGAGTGCAGAATATAGTTCTTGGCATTGTAGCACATCAGTTCCTTAGACAATATCCAATGTCCTCAATGGGATAGTGGTGAATTGAACAGTACACTAGCTTATGTAAGGACCATTCGGAAGCCTGATAACGAAAGGAAAGAAGCTGTCCCTCAATCTGGTGTGGCAAGCTTTCAAGCTTCTGTAGCTTCTGCTGACTGTGATCAGTGAGAAGAAGGAATAACCATGATGGGACAAGTCTTTCATTATGTTGCCTGCTTTGCCAAGGTAGTGGGAAGTGTAAAGCGTCAATGATAGGATAGTGTGATGAACTTGGCTACATTCATAACTCTGCAATTTCTTGTGGTCTTGGACAGAACTGATCCAAACCAACCTGTTATGCTTTCTATGGTGCGTCAGTAGAAATTTGTAAGTCATCGGAGACATGCTGAATTTCCTCAGTCTCATCAGGATAGCATTGGTCGTTGCATCAGTGTGTTTGGTTCATGACTGATCATTGGTGATATTAACGCTCAGGAACATGAAGCTATCATCCATTTCCGCATCTGCACCATTGACGCTGACTGGGTCATGTACTCCACCATATTTCCTGAAGGGAATAACTAGCGTCTTCGTCTTGCTCACATCGAGTGAGAGGTTATTGTCCTTATACTGTGTCACTAAGTTCTGAATCAAGTACACAGGACAAGATGTTAAGAAGTCCCTTGTGCCAATAGGTGGGGAGCATTTCACGACATTCGTTAATTGTTGAGAGTGGTAGACGCTCAACATCGGTGGGGGGCGGGGGGGGATACGTATATCTTGGCCTGGGTAACCTTCAGGACAGTTGGGCACAGGACACATCATCAGTAGTGTACCCTTGCATCACTGGGTGTTTCGGCCTTTTAACACTATACACCCTCCACAAGGGCGGCCCGCTGCAGGATGATCAGCCCTCAGCGCGTGTCCCGTGTTAAACCGTCCCAAAGATTCACCCTGACGTACTTGGGGCCCAGCATGGGTCTTTCCGCTTGAGCCAAATCCACCGGCTGCTTCTTTCAGCCGCCTCTGAGAGTGATCTTATGGTCTTCCGCAGAGCCTGACCGTGGATTCCAAGCTCCTTCAGCAGTCTGATGGTAGATGACGCAACAAATCCTCTGCATCCCACTTCAACTGGATAGACTTTGGTGTTCCAGCCACGCTGCGTTGCCTCTGCTGCAAGCTCTTACGCTCATAGGCCTCCTCAACAGAGTTCTCCCATGGAACTGTGAGCTCTATGATGTAAGCAGTCTTCTGTGAAGGGGACCAGAACACCAAGTCTGGCCTGAGGTTGGTGGAAGCAATTTCAGGTGGAAAAATTAGTTGTTGGCCGATGTCCGCCAGCATCCTCCAGTCACGGGCCCTGCATAGGTTTCCTTTTTCTGATCTGGTGGAAGGATGTTTAGATGTTTTCTGTCCTTCTCGGACAAAGGCTGTTGCCCTTAGGGGGAGGGGGTTGCTTGCTCTCGGAGGCAAGGAGTTGGTCGCACACCGCCTGTTCTCAAGGGCTGATGCCAGGCTTTTTAGTACCTGATTATGCCGCCACGTGTATCTCCCTTGCGTGAGGCTGGTCTTGCAGCCTACCATGATGTGTTTGAGGGTCGCTGGAGTTGGGCAGAGGGCACAGGTTGGATCCTTGCCGTACCACTGATGGAGGTTCTTTGGTGATGGAAGCACGTCATAAGTCGCTCTGATGATGAAGCTGATCTTGCTTGCTTCCATTTCCCATAGTTCTTTCCAGCTGATCTTCCTCCGCTCCACACCTTCCCACTGCATCCATTGCCCCTGTTTGGCAAGAGAGACCGCCTTTGCACTTCTTGCGGCCTCCTCCTGTCGCCGCACCTCCTCGACCACCAATGTCCTCCGCTCTGATGTGGCCTTTCGCCAAGTTGGTTTACTTGTCGTAAGGCCAAAGCCTCCTCTTCCCTGCTGGACTTGCCCCACGATGTCTTTGTGCCTCAGGGCTGATGAAGCTTGCTGTACTGCATCAGATGGTGTCCACTTCCGGCCAGTTACTAGGGGCGGCGCAACAGCACTGATGGTCTTGTCTCTAGAGTCCCTCAGTGTCATCTGGAGTCTTACTTTAGAACACTTGTATTCCTCTGTTAGACTAGTGAAAGGTAGTTCCAAGACCCCTTTGCCATAAAGGCCGATGTTAGTTAGACATCGTGGGACCCCGAGCCATTTCTTCGCGTATGAAGTTATGGTTCGCTCCATCTTCTCCACAGTTGTTATTGGGGCTTCATAAATGGTCAGTGGCCACATTGTCCGAGGAAGGAGTCCAAACTGTAGGCACCAGAGCTTCAGTTTCCCAGGCAGTAGGGTCTGATTGATGTTCTCCATTGACAATTTCTTGCCTTAGTTGTTGCACCTGCTCTTTGTCCTTGAGACTTGCGTTGTACCATCTGCCCAGGCTTTTAACTGGCTGCTCAGATACTGTTGGTATTGGGTCGTCACCGATGCAGAACCTTGTGTCTCTAAGCACCCCCTTGACTATGGAGATGCTTCGAGATTTACTTGGTTTGATTTTCATTCGGGCCCACTTGATGTTCTCCTGCAGCTTTCCAAGTAGCCGCTTGGTGCATGCTGCAGTCGTGGTTAGTGTTGTCATGTCGTCCATGTATGCCCTGATGGGTGGCAGACGGAGCCCAGCCCTGGTTCGTTCACCGCCCACCACCCATTTTGAGGCCCTGATGATGACTTCCATGGCCATTGTAAAGGCCAAGGGTGAGACTGTGCAGCCTGCCATGATGCCTACTTCCAAGCGCTGCCATGTTGTACTGAAGTCAGCTGTTGTGAAGCACAGCTGCAGGTCTTGGAAATAGCTCTTGACCAGTGTGGTGATGAGCTCTGGTACATGGAAAAAGGCAAAAGATTCCCAAAGGAGTTCATGGGGAACTGAACCAAATGCATTGGCCAGATCGAGGAAGATCACATGTAGGTCTCTCTTGTCCTTCTTAGCTGCTTGGATCTGGTGCCAGATCATGCTTGTATGCTCCAAGCAGCCCGAAAATCCTGGAATTCCTGCTTTCTGTACAGATGTATCAATGTACTTGTTTGTTACCAGATAGGTGGACAACCTTTGTGATACAATGCTGAAAAAGATTTTCCCCTCGACGTTGAGGAGACATATTGGCCGGAATTGGCTGATGTCTGACGCATCCTTTTCTTTAGGTATTAGCACGCCGCCGGCCCTTCGCCACGCCTTAGGTATTGTTTGCTTCTTCCACACCACCCTCATGAGCTTCCATAGAAAGCGTAACACATCCGGTGCGTTCTTGTAGAGCTTGTATGGTACTCCGTTTGGCCCCGGAGCTGATGCTGCTCTTGCTCACCAGAAAGTGTTCTCTACCTCTTTCCATCTCGGAGGGCTGGTGTCCAGGTTGAATTCAGGTGGTTGAATAGGCGGGATGTCATGTGGGATGACTAACTGCTCATGCCTTTTCGTGTCTTGGTGGGCCTTTTCCAGGTGTTCCTCCAATTCCCGTTTTGATGTTTTCAAAGTTCCACTTTTTTCCTTTGCGAAGAGGTCTTTTGTGAACTTGAAAGGGTCTTTGTAGAACCGTGTCCTTGTGTGTTCTTTCTTCTTGAGAAGTTTCCTCAAATTCTCTGCTTTTCGCAAGGTTGCCAATCGGCTCTTGATGTCCTCTTGGAGTAGCATGAGACCTTCTCTCTCTGCGTCAGTTGCTTTTTTCCATTGCTTTTTCAACTGTCTCCTCTCTCTGATTAGCCTCTCGATCTCCTGCTGCCTCCTGGACTTGATTGGTGTTGGTAATTTCTTTCCACCTCTCCCTTTACTCACCCCAAACCGTTCTTCTCCGTAGCTGTAGATTGTGTTGCCCATCCTTTCAAGCTTTTCCACTGCTGTGCCCGCTTGTTGCTCCAAGATATGTATAAGGTCACTGTTGACCGTCTCCCACTCTTTCTTTTCAACAGCTTTGGGCCATTTCACTCCAGGTTTGTGCCCTTTGATCTTTCCCTCCAATGGAGGTCTTTGTAGTTGTTGCGTGGGCTCCTCCACCGGCATTCTGTGCTTGTATCACCCTCTTCAGTGACATGGGTGCTGATGCTCTGCGAACTTTGGTTTGAGTCCCGTCGCTGCGCTTCACTCGACTGATTTGACTGGTTGCTTCGTAAGAAGTGCTGGTCAATGCGAGGCCCATGTCTCTGCTCTCTCAAGCACTCAAGTACTCTACCTCATCATTGTTTATGACTTGGCCCACCACAACACCTGGGAGTGGACCTTTTGCCTCATGCATTGTTTCCATTTGGGAAATACACATCTCGTCTTCTTTGATCCACAGTCCTTTAAATGCTATAAAGTCTGTGACAGCAGTGGGGGCGTGTTTATTTAGGTTAGCCGCAGATTCCTTGAATGCGGACCAGTCCACTGACCAAGCAGTCACGGAGGGCCAGCACATTCAGCTTTTTTTCGGACTATCTGCATGGTTTTCTGCACCGGATCCTCCCACCTCAATTTTTGCTTATAAGCAGGGAGTAGAAGCATAGCCAGGTGATCAGATTTACCAAAGTGCGGTCTGTGAAATGGAGCAGCATACGTTTATTATGGTTGTGTAGCATTGATCGAGGGTGTTTAGGTCTCTAGTTGGGCAGGTGATGTCCTGATGTATTTTGGCAGCACGTTTTTGAGCTTTGGACAAGGCCTTGGGGTGCTTTGGGGTAAATAGCAGCAGCAACACATTTACTCTGCCTTGGAAGTTCATTCTAATATAGGAATATAATGTATATAGCACAACCAGATGTGAATGAATTTCTAGACCTTTCTGGTCAATGGTTACATTGTGAATACTTTAAGGATTTGCTTTGTGTACTATTTTTATTGATTTATAGATATGTCTTATTTTGAGCATATTTATGTCCGTTATTGAGACAGGCTATTGTTTAACAACATCCGTCATTCATCAAAAATTAAAGCAATCAGTTTTACAGATCTCTTTTAAGAATTAATACTTAAAAATGTATAGTTTGAACAGTATAGGGCCTGAACATTTACTCGCAGTGATGTAACCAAATGTTATTGTCCCACGAGGATTAACATCAACACAAGATAAATAATTACTATAAATAATAGGGATGAAACATGCTTGCTGTATTGTAAACAGATTGCTCCTCGGTATGAATCCCAAGGCATTATCAGAATATTACTGTGTAGATTATAATTAGTTTGGTAACCCTTAATGATCCAGTCATGGAAATCTCCTGTACGGTATCATGAGATCTGGCAACTGCAATCCTCTCATTTAAAATAGTCAGGCTAAACAAATGTCAACATATCTCACTGATTAACAAAGAGACTATGGCGCTGTTGGTGCGTTATGGAAGGTCTTTCCAATTGGACACTTGAAAGTGAGGTCACATTAAATAGTTTATTATCTAAGCATTTTCTTATAACTAACTGCATGAAATGCAAATCAATTCTGCTATTTCCCAAATCTCATTCACTGTATTTGTATTTCTCAAGAAACCTTTCATTATTGAACTTACTCACATTTTACTCATATGTTTATGATGGATCACTGGAGATTTCTGAAGTGAAAGTAACTATTTTTTCTATGCAAGGTTTTTCAGTGATATTCTCTCCCTTGTCGTTGTGTGTACATTGTGATATGTTAAACCTCGGTGATTTCAGTTGTAATGCTAAATGTGTTCATTTTCTTAAGGGAAGTTCAAGACAGTGCATTTTATACATGATGACTTGAAAGATCAGCCTTTTCTCATTCCATTTTTTCAATGTTATTATATGGAGTTATTGTCCATTCAAGCCGACATAATTAAATGTTGTTTTCAAAGCTATGAAAACCTGCAGAGTGTGTGATTCCTTTTAGTGTACAAATGGGACTTTTTTTTAAATGGGTTGGAGGCATTCCTGCAAAGACAGGCTTTTATTGGTACCTTAATTCTCATTGAGATGTTAGTAAGTCACCTTCTAAAATCTTAACAATTGTTTAAGGACGTACATAACTGCTTTGGGGTACAAATGACCAGGAATTAGATCCAGCAGCAATGGAAACCAAAAATATTTGTAAGACAAGGTAGCGTGCTAGCCAGAGAGGGAACAGTAGGTGGTGGTGATGTCTTGTATTTCCTGTCTATGGTGATTACAGGTCTGAAGGTGCTCTCAATGCAGCCTTGGAAAGTAATTGCAGTACATTTTGTAGATAGTACACACAGCAGCCCCTGCATCAACAACAGAAGGAATGAATGCTTAGGGTGATGGATGGCGTATTAATCAACTAAGCTTGCGTGGTACAGAGTGTTGTTGGAGCGGTACTCACCTAGCCAAGCACACTTCTGATCAGTTCTAAAGAAAAACAGACGCAAGGTTCTGGAGGAACAGGCAACATCACTGGAAGATGAGGATGAACAATATTTTGGGTTGGCACTCTTCTTCAGACAAGTGATGAAGCAGCTAATTCAGAAAATTGATAATTAGTCTGAAGTAGGGTCCCAACCGAAAAAACAATTTGGAGTATTTGCAGGACTGGGCTCCCCATTAGAGGAGGCTTTGGAAAGGATGCAGATGAGGTTTACCGGAATGATACCTGTAGTAGGGGACATTAGGTACAGGGAGCGATTAGGGATATTTTCTCTGAAACGCAGGAGATTGCGGTCAGAATTTTTTTTTCCAGGATGGAAATAACAAATACTACAGGCCATTGCTTCAGGTGAGAGGGACAAAGTGTTCTTAGTGTTCTAAATTTTGAATTTAAATTTAAAATAATTTAAAGATGAAGTGAATGAGAAAACAAAATTGGTGCCATTCACAGATTCCTATTCCGTGTGCAAAAATATAGAGTTATGTGTTAATCAACATCCAGAAGATTTTTTTCCCAATGTACGTCAGAGACAGGCTTAAGTTCATGGATATATTTGGAGATCTGGTCGTAAATCACAATGTAATTGACAAAGGGGAGAGAGAAAAAGAACACAAAATCCTCAAACAATAAAAACAATTGGAGAATGTGAAACACAATTAAAGTAATCCAAAACCATTTCTTGAATCTGCAGGCTACAAACAATTCAATTTCTCATGAACAGCTGACTTTATCTCTCGCTCACAGTCTACGCTAGCCAGACAACTGTCTGGATGGATTGACACACGGAGAGATGCTAGTGGGTTGATTCTCCGAGTCGTTCACCATGCTTTAAGATTGGTCACCATGGTACTGGTGATTATGTTATGTTTTGCACAGAAAAGCTTCCGAAATTCAAGTTGTTTTGTATCTCTGAGAACACATCTTAACCTTAATGATACAAAACTATATTTGAAAACTAGCTGAAAACCTGATTTAAAAAAAATATTTTATTAAAATATATAAAAGATTACAGTAGCTATACTAGATATTCATATGAAATTGGTGAAAGGAGTCTTAAAGTCTTAACAACATATGATTTTTTAACAAATATAATGCCTGCATTATTTAAAAAAAACTGGCTAGCATTTCATTGGGCTGGTGTACCATTAAAACAGTTATTTGATCATTTCTTAAAGATGTGAAACTTGCACATCCTCCACCAGAGGGCAGTAGCACGGTGTTCAATGTACTGCATTGTTCACGATAACTTGCTCCCACTCCAGTTCTGAAGTGATTGCTCAGGCCAACATGAGATTCACAGATGCGAATATAGGTAGCATTGGTGCTGATTAATGGCATTTGTGAACAGATAGATAATTTCTGCCTGTTGTGTATGGAAAGATAATGGGATCTGCTACAGATGGTAGTTCTGGGTAAAATTAAAATGCTGCAATGCTTAATTTGAAAATAAGAAATAGGAAAATTCCATTTGCTCTTCTGTTATGCTATGCTATTTAATAAGATTATGGCTGATCTCTGCACCACTTTCATGCACTAACTCCATAATACCTTGGCGATATAAGGATCAGCAGGTGCTCGAGTCTCAAAAACACAAAGTGCTGGAGTAACTCAGTGGATCAGGCAGCATCTGTGGAAGGAATGGCTCGGCGATTGTAAGTACCTCACTCTCACACTGGCTAGGGTATAAGCATCTTTAATGTTCAGGTCATCATCACATAAGCAGTACATCATACGTTCACTTTACTGCAGCTACTGAAGACAGTGGGCGAGTTCTTACACTATAAAGCGTGCATTAGGCGGAGTTATAACTACTAAGCATTCTGATTGGCTAACATGCAATAGCCAATCTACATCTCCTCTTGTTGAAATGAAAAAGCAACTAAGGGACTTTAAACGGTAAGCTGAGGGAATAATAGTGGGGTTAAACAAAATTGCCGTATCTAATGGGTGGTCTACTAATCCGCCCGGTCCTTGTGCGGTAGGGGGCTGCCTCATCACCCTTTCCTTACGAAAAGTTGGGGGCTGGGGTTGGCAATACCGCGGGAGACTCAATGGGCCTGTGGGAAGAGACCGGCGCGGGGGAACCGGGGGTGAACCGACATGGGGAGCCAGGGGTACCGGTTACAACAAGAGACGCAGCGGCAGACCGACGCGGGGAGTGGGCGGACTTGGTCGCGGCAGGTGACGGAACAGCTGCAACAGGCATTAGTGTGAACACGAGCGGTGGGGTATCAGGACCCGGGGGCGCCGGATGATGTTCCTTCACAGGAAGGTGTTGACGGTTGCGTCTGTAGAGGACACCATCCACTTCGACCAGTTAGGAACGTGGTTCCTTCGAGGGGCCATGAATGTGTCCCAGTTTGGTATGTCCTTTGTCAGTTTGTAGGCGCACCACTTGTCCTTGTATAAGTGGTTTAAGTGGCTTGCTGGTTTTGTCATAGAAACGCTTCTGTGTGTCTCGTTTAAACGGCTGCAGCTGTTGCTGGGAGACAGGCAGTAGTGGACGCGTCTGGCGTGACATTAGTCATTGGGCGGGGAAGCCAAGTATACTGTCTCTTGAAATGTTCCGTAAGTTTAGCAGGTCCAGGTAGATGTCGGATTTTGCTGGGTTGGAGCGTTCCATTAGTTGTTTAGCACTGCGAACAGCGCATTCAGCAAGTCCGTTAGACTGTGGGTACTCGGGGCTGCTAGTGACATGTTGAAAGTTCCACCGTTTGGCAAAGTTCTTGAACTTTTGGCTGGTGAATTGTGTTCCGTTATCAGTTTGAAGGCGAATGGGGGCACTATGCACAGACAGATGGATTGACAGTTTCTGGATCACGATTTCTGAGGTTATCATGGGCAGTAGGTAGATTTCAAACCAGCCTGAGTAGGAGTCTACCAGGACGAGGTAGTGCTTCCCATGCCATTCAAAGATGTCGGCGGCCAGTGATGACCATGGAAAGGAGGGAGCTGGCTGAGGCAAGAGGGGCTGCTTCTGTTGGTGTGGTGTTAAACTGTTGCAGATGGCGCACAATTCGGTCTAATCGCGTATGTACCTTGTCATCCCGGGCCAGTAGATCATATTCTGGGCCCGTTTTAGAGTGGCCTCTGTACCGGGGTAGCCTCCATGGATGACATCGTAGTACTCACTCCGCAGAGTGGAGGGGATGACAGCTTTGTGGTCTTTGACGATTATTCCGTCCTGTAGCACTAGTTCGTCACGGACCAGGAAGTAGGGTCGTATTTCCAACGGGGTGCTAGACTGTTTGTTAGGCCATCCGTTTTTTATAACGGAGGTCAGCAGCTGTGAAGTTTTATCCACAGCTGTGTGTTCAGCAAGGCGGCGTAAACGGTGGGTAGGCATGAACGAGATCTTCAGGACTGAGAATTCGTCCTGTTCGATGGGGTGACGTTCGCTGCTAGTACGCAGGGGTCTGGAGAGCGTGTCTGCGATGTGCATGTCTTTAACTTTCTTGTATACGATGCGGAAGTCAAACCACTGCTGCTGCATCATCATTCATTGTAGACGAGCCGGGGCAGCGTGGATGGGCTTGTTTAGGATGGTGACTAGTGGCTGGTGGTCAGTCACAACAGTGAAGGTTTTGCCAAAGATAAAGTCTTTGAATTTTGAGCAGGCGAAGATGACGGCGAGTAGTTCCTTCTCGATCTGGGCATAGCGTTATTCAGTTTCTGTCAAGGTGTGTGATGCATAGGAGACAGGCATCACGTCGCTGTCGGTAGTTGTTTGTAGGCAAGCCGCGCCTAATCCGTACTGGGATGCATCGCAGGTGACGTGATTGGCAGCTTGAGGTTGAAGTCTGCCAGTGTTGGTGCGCTGGCTAGCTGGAGCTTTAATGTCTCGAAAGCTCTTTGGTGCTGGGGATACCAAGACTATGCATTGTCCTTGTGGGTCAGTTGTCGCAGAGCAGCAGACAGTTCACTGAGGTTGGGAATGAATTTACCCAGGTACTTGACCATGCCGAGGAACCGTTGTAAGCTGGTGACGTCGGTTGGGACCGGCAGTTCGTTGATGGCAGCAGTCTTTAACGGATCAGGTTTTAATCCATTGCTGGTGAATACATGACCGACGTAGGTGACTTCTGGAACCCGGAATTTGCAGTTAAGAGGGTTGAGTTTAAGGTTGATATCTCTGGCACAGTTTCGTATCTTCTTCAGGTTAGCATCATGCTCGGCCACATCACGGCCGTAGACTAGGATATCGTCAACAATAATGGCACATGGATATTCTGCAAACAGTTGTTCCATGGCGCGTTGGAAGACTTCGCTGGCAGAGTTGATGCCGAATGGCATCCTTAAAAATCTGTAGCGGCCAAATGGCGTGGCAAAAGTTGATAGGGCAGCCGATGCCCGGTCCAGTGGTATTTGCCAGAAAGAGCTTTTGGCGTCAAGGACCGAGAACACTGTTGCATTTCCAATTTGTGCAGTTACGTCCTCAGTGATTCTCATCGGGTAATGTGTGCATTTGATTGCTGTTGATACAGACCCGTCTTCTTTGTTTTTCTTGGTGGTTACGACCATGGTGGAGAGCCAGTCAGAGGGTTCGCTGACTTCGGCAATGACTCCAATGGAGACCATGCGTTTAAGTTTGGTGTGCATTTTATTCCGCATGCCATGGGTAATGCGGTGGGGCGCTAATCTATTGGTGTGACTGAATGATCTACAGTGATCTTGTATATCGTGGGCAGCTTGCCAAGTTTGTCATCGAGCAGGTCCTTGTAATGGGATAGCGTCTGCTGTGTTGGTTCCTCTGTAAGACAGAGCTTGTGGACAGCATGTCCGAAATAAACCAGTCCCAGGTCATGGCATGCATTGATGCCAAGCAGGGTTTCAGAGTTAGGTTGGACAATGTAAAACATTAGGTTTTTCGTTTGCTCATTGACGGTGCATTTCAAATCAGCTTTACCCAATGGGTGAAGAACATCCCCTCCGTAGGCATGTAGGGTGGAGGAGTCCTTTCTCATTAGTTCAGTGCTCCTTATCTTGATGAACTCTCTGAGTGACATTATGTACACCTTTGCACCCGTGTCGACCTTGGCGGTAAGGGCCTTGTTGTTTATTACCATGGTCACCGCAGGATCCAGCAGCTTGCCTGAGGAGCGCTGGCGGGACAGCATGGCTGAGTCGTTGTCTGTGTTATCGGAATCATCCCGGAGCTCCCGCAACGCGCCTTCTCCAGCCCGTGTCGCGGGGTTGGAATGACCCGGAGCGGGGCCGTACATCGCCCGGCACGGCTTCATGGCCGTGGGACATTCCAGCGCCCGCCGGGGGCTCCAACATTGTGACTTTTAGACCGGGAGCGGGGCCGTAAATCGCCCTGCACTTAGCATCGCCCGCCTGGGGCTTGGACATCGGGAGAGAAATGGAGAACAGGGGAGAGAAAAGACTTTGCCTTCCATCACAGTGAACCCACTGTGATGGAAGGCAAAGTCTTTTCTCTCCCCTGTTTGTGTGAATTAAATTGTGTGTATGTCTGTAGGAAATTGTCTTTGTTTGTATGGCTGTGGAAACGGAATTTCGTTTGAGCCTCACTGAGGCTCAAATGACAATAAATGGTATTGTATTTTATTGTATTGTATTCCCATGGGAACCATCGTCTTGTTCTTGGGAATCGGAATCAGACAGCTCTTGTTGAAGCAGGTGCAGATTTGTCCTTGAAGCAGTGTTCCCACGAGATCGACAACATGTGGCAAAATGATTGAGCATCTTGCAGTTGTGACAAACTTTCCCATGGGCGACGCAAAAGTGGCACTCTCTGGAGTGGAAATAATTGCAGTTGGGGCATCTCGTGGCAGGCACATTGGGATCTTTGGGGGACGCGTTTAAACATTTCTGTGGAGAATAGTTGGCTAGATTTACGTTATGTTGCTGTTGAGGGCTGGCAGGGCCAAAATCAGCTAGTGGGGCCACGACCTCAGCCATTCGACACGAATGAATGGCTTGTTCTAAAGTCAGTTCAGCATTCCGAAGCAGTTCAGCTCTTAGCTTGTGGCCGCTCATTCCTCCCACAATTTTATTGCGTACTAACTTGTTAGTCAACTCACCGAAGCGGCACTGTGTAGCCATGTGTTGTAAATCGCTGATAAATCATTGGACAGGTTCATCGACCAGCTGCTGTCAGGCGAAGAAGCGTGTTCTCTCGAGGATACGGTTCGAGGGCAGGTCGCCCTCACTATGCTCACTATATCCGCATCGCCCTTACTTTCTAAGTAAGACCTTAGGGTTGTCGATAGTTTCTGCTGGCATCAGGACCTGACCATCCGCATTGTGGTGTGCTGGGGTGAATTCAAAGTTGTCTGCGCAGATCATTGCTTCCGGACCCGCTAGATTGAGTAGTAGCGATGCCTTCAGATGGTCGGGGTGTTCCGGTGAACGATGCGGATATAGTGAGCATAGTCGCGCTCAAACATTCGCCAGCGCTCGGCTATGTCAGAATCAAACACGAGGGGACTCGGCTTTCGGAAGGAGTTAGCCACGTCATCAAAATCAATCACAAATAAAAACCGATAAAGAAAATAAATTGCGGTTAACAGACGTGGGCTGAAACCCAGTTTTCTGACAACATGTAAATACCTCACTCTCACACTGGCTAGGGTATAAGCATCTTTAATGCTCAGGTCATCATCATATAAGCAGTGCATCATACATTCAGTCTACTGCAGCTACTGAAGACAGTGGGCGAGTTCTTACACTATAAAGCATGCATTAGGCGGAGTTATAACTACTAAGCATTCTGATTGGCTAACATGCAATAGCCAATCTACAGCGATGATTCATTTGCCTATCCATTTGTTACACAGATGCTGCCTGACTTTCTGAGATACTCCAGAACTTTGTGTTTTACTCCACAATACTTTGGTTTCTTGTAATTACTAAAAATCTGTTATTTCTTTGTAAAATATCTTCAACAGCTGAATTTCTCTATACAATCCTCATGGGTAGAGAGTTCCAAACATTCACTGCATCTCATGTACCCTTGCCACCAAAAACGTCAATCTTGCACTTAACTGTAAGAATGTTCTATCTTTCAATATGATCACTTCTTGCACTTGTAAATTCAAGAGTCTGGGCCCAATCTGCTTAATTTGTTTTGTGCAACAAATCCCTCATCCCTGGAATCAATGTTTGTTGTGGTCCCTGAATCACGAGTATATCCTCGGGTAGGGAGATCAGACTGGTATAAAATATTCCAGATGTGGTTTCACTAGGGCCTTTATATTATCAGAGGAACATGCCTCTATTCCAATAGTCTTCATAACAAGGCCAACATTCCATTTGCCTTTTTAATTGCTTGATGTGCATGTACAGTAATTTCCAGTGATTAGTATATAATGTTCGTCATTAAAAAATGCTCAGTTTCTATATTTTTCAATAAAATCGACGGTCTTACATTTTACCACATTGTTCGCCATCTACCATGTCCTTCCCCATTCACTTAACCTATCTATATCTCGCTGTCTCCTTTCTGCACTGCAAGCGGATTGTGAACCCGAGGCACAAAATGCTGGAGTAACTCAGCGGGAATGGCAGCAACTCTGGATAGAGGGAATGGGTGCTACTACAGGTCAAGACCATTCTTCAGACAAAACTTAGGCAACCTTAGGCAAACTTGTAAATGTTACACATGATCCAAAAGGTTTAAGGAATGTAAACAGCTCTGATCCTTGTGGCACCACAATCATGTTTCCCAGCCTAATGAGTGAACTATTCCTAATCTATGCAATTTTGATTAGTACGGGTGTCAGGGGTTATGGGGAGAAGGCAGGAGAATGGGATTAGGAGGAAGAGGTAGATCAGCCATGATTGAATGGCGGAGTAAACTTGATAGGCCGATTGGCCTAATTCTGCTCCTATCACATGACCACATGACCTTTCTGCTCATTAACCAATCCTCAGTCCATGTCAATGTATTAACCTCAATACTGTGCACTTTTTTTCTTTTGGTATCTCTTGCATACATCTCTTGTATGGAAGGCCTTTATACATCACATCAACCCATTTATTTATTTTGTTTCTTACAAGCTAAAAAGATTCCAACAGACTTGTCAAACAAGATTTACATTTCATGAATTAATGTTTATGGCCAGTTCTCACGGTGCGACCTGAAGCAAGATGTCACCCGAGTGAAGTGGTCGTGGTCCAGCACGAGTTCCGTACGATAAAGAGTTCCCACGATAAAGAGTTCCCACGGTACTCGGCATTTCTGTTATTTGTGCGAGTGACTTGTCTGTCTCCCGATCTTTCCCGTTAATCTTGAATGAACATCGTGGACTGTAGTGTTGTTAATCACGTGGCACAAATGATGTTACTTTTTTTCACACACTATATTGTTTTTTTTCACCCGAGCTCTTTAATGAGCTGAAGAATAATCTGTTTTTTTTTAGACAAATGTTGTTTGGTGTGATGCACCTTCTCTCAATATGTGCAAGAAGTCGTCTTTTTATTTTGTCAAATAGGAATAAAGGCTGTGTCTCACATTGACCGTGATGATTGTCTTATTTTATTATCTACTGAGAGGTGAAACTTTCAGTCTGAAGAAGGCTCTCGACCCGAAACGCCACCCGTTCCTTCTCTCCAGAGATGCTGCCTGTCCCGCTGAGTTGCTCCAAGCAACTGGTGTCTATCTTCAAAGGACTGACCACCGGGCTGGATGTCGGGGCTGGCGTGTTGCGTTCACAGACCGAACAGTCCAATTAATAGTAACAGATGGGCACTCCCTCTCAACCACATTCTCTTGCCTTCTCCCCATAATCTCCTGACAGCCGCACTAATCAGGAATGTATCTATCTCTGCCCCTATTCTTCACCCTTTTGACAGTAGTTTTGTTTTATTGGAGACGCGGGAGACAGCGGATGCTGGAATACTGAGCAAAACACGAAGTGCTGGAGGAACTCGGTGCATTTGTGTTTAAGAAGGAACTGCAGATGCTGGAAAATCGAAAATCCATAGATGCTGCTGCACCCGCCGAGTTTCTCCAGCATTTGTGTGTGGGGGTGGGAGTTGGGGGGAGGGGGGAGAGAGATAAGGCAGCCTGAAGAAAGGGTCGCATGTCCATTTCCCTCCGTAGATGCTGCCTGGCCTACAGTCTTAGAAACTGCTTTAGACAAAAATAGACACAAACTGCTGGAGTAAAATAGCTCAGCAAGTGAGGTACCTGAACACTCAAAAATGAAAAAGAATGAAAATGTGATTATTTCACCTCCCTTCAACTATTTTATGTTTCAGCATGAGAGGGATTATAACATTAGAGACATTCATCTTGTAGTGATGTGTTAATGAAGAATTGCAGACATCAATCTGTTACCTCGGATGTTCAACCAAGACTCAAGTTCTGGTATCCATAGAAACATAGAAAATAGGTGCAGGAGGAGGCCATTCGGCCCTTCGAGCCAGCACCGCCATTCATTGTGATCATGGCTGATCGTCCCCTATCAATAACCCGTGCCTGCCTTCTCCCCATATCCCTTGACTCCACTAGCCCCTAGACCTCCATCTAACTCTCTCTTAAATCCATCCAGCGACTTGGCCTCCACTGCCCTCTGTGGCACGGAATTCCATAAATTCACAACTCTCTGGGTGAAAAAGAGTTATGTAGCTTTAACTGTCCTTCTTTATATTCCTGGTCAGCTTCCCTTCGATCTTTTCAGCCCGTATTGCCCATTAGATTATGTAGGGGGCGCTGCTCTGTGCAGCAGCCATGTCAGCCGCGCGTCAGGTTTTTCAACCTTTTTTTATTTTTTTCGTATGTTTTAAAGTCTGCATTTAATGTTCCTTCGTGTGTTTTGTGTGGGGGGTGGTGTGGGGGGGTAAGGGGGAAACCGCTTCGGTCGCCTCCTCCATGGAGAGGCGACTTTTTCCAGGTCGCCTCCCCCGTGGCCTAACATCAAGGATCGACGCGGCCTTTCCCGGAGACGCGCCCGGGGCTTCAGCGGCGGGCGCAGCGTAGACTCTCGTCGTGGAGCGGGTTAGCCCTCGTTGGGGCTCGCTGGAGGGGAGCGCTCCGTTTCGCTGGCCTGGGGCAGCCGGCAGCCTGAAGTCGCAGCCTGAAGCAGCGGTCTGCAGAGCTCCAGCTGGTGCGGCGTCTACAGCCTCGCGGGGGACCCGGGGGAAGAAGAAGCCATCACTGCCGGCCCGCGGCCAACTTCTACCGCGGGTGCGGCATGGACTTACCATCACCCTGGGAGGGGAGCTTCGACCGCCGGCCCTGCAGTTTACGGTGCTTCTGGCTGCGGCGGGGACTTTAAATCTCGACCGCCGGCCTGCGGCCTACACCATCTTAAAGCCGCGGTCTCCGGTGAGGAAGAGCCGATCCTGGACTGACTCTGGACTCTGGTCCTGTACACGGGGGGGAAATGGAGGAGGACTGGCCAAATTTTTGTGCCTTCCACCACAGTGATGAATGCTGTGGTGGATGTTTGTGTTACAGTTTTATTGTGTGTTCTTTATTATTGTACCGCTGCTGACAACCCAAATTTCCACCGACCCTGGTTGTGTGGCAATAAATTATATCTATCTATCTATCTTAAGGGAAAAAGAGTAGCAAAGTCAAATGTGGGTCCCTTGAAGTTGGACACGGGTGAAATTATTATGGGCAACAAGGAAATGGCAGAAGAGTTGAATAGGTACTTTGGATCTGTCTTCATTAAGGAAGACACAAACAATCTCCCAGATGTACTGGAGGACAGAGGATCTAAGGGGGTAGAGGAACTGAAATAAATTTTCATTAGGCGAGAAATAGTATTGGGTAGGCTAATGGGACTGAAGGATGATAAATCCCCTGGACCTGATGGTCTGCATCCCAGGGTCCTCAGGGAATGGCTCTAGAGTGAACGGGTCCTTTTCAGAATGGCAGGCAGTGGCGAGTGGAGTGCCGCAAGGCTCGGTGTTGGGGCCGCAACTGTTTACCATATATATTAATGATTTGGAAGAGGGAATTAGGAGCAACACTAGCAAGTTTGTGGATGACACAAAGCTGGGTGGCAGTGTGAGCTGTGAAGAGGATGTTAGGAGGTTGCAGGGTGACCTGGATAGGTTGAGTGAGTGGGCAGATGCGTGGCAGATGCAGTATAATATAGATAAATGTGAGGTTATCCACTTTGGCGGCAAAAACAAGGGGGCAGATTATTATCTCAATGGGGTTAGGTTAGGTAAGGGGGAGGTGCAGCGAGACCTGGGCGTCCTTGTACACCGGTCACTGAAAGTTGGATTACAGGTACAGCAGGCAGTGAAGAAAGCTAATGGAATGTTGGCCTTCATAACAAGAGGATTTCAGTATAGGAGTAAAGAGGTTCTTCTGCAGTTGTATAGGGCTCTGGTGAGACCACATCTGGAGTATTGTGTACAGTTTTGGTCTCCTAATTTGAGGAAAGACATCCTTGTGATTGAGGCAGTGCTGCATAGGTTCACAAGATTGATCCCTGGGATGGCGGAACTGTCATACGAGGAAAGATTGAAAAGACTAGGCTTGTATTCACTGGAGTTTAGAAGGATGAGGGGGTATCTTATAGAAACATATAAAATTATAAAAGGACTGGACAAGCTGGATGCAGGAAAAATGTTCCCAATGTTGGGCGAGTCCAGAACCAGGGGCCGCAGTCTTAGAATAAAGGGGAGGTCATTTAAGACTGAGATGAGAAAAAACTTTTTCACCCAGAGAGTTGTGAATTTATGGAATTCCGTGCCACAGAGGGCAGTGGAGGCCAAGTCGCTGGATGGATTTAAGAGAGAGTTAGATGGAGGTCTAGGGGCTAGTGGAGTCAAGGGATATGGGGAGAAGGCAGGCACGGGTTATTGATAGGGGACGATCAGCCATGATCACAATGAATGGCGGCGCTGGCTCGAAGGGCCGAATGGCCTCCTCCTGCACCTATTTTCTATGTTTCTATGGATACCAGAACATGAGTCTTGGTTGAACATCCGAGGTCAAAATGTTGATACGCAGAACACCAAAAGGTACAATCATTGGATCACTGCCAGAATTATATCCAAATATGATGGGTAGGGATTTAAACTAAAATGCAGAAAGAGAATGGGGAGGTTTGAGGTTCTAGGCTTTTGGTGAGGGAAAACATTTATAGCTATAAAGAAAAGGTTAGACATTTTGGGTATTGAGCATGACAAGATGGTGCTGGATATTTAATAGTAAGAGTGTTCCAGAGAATAAAGACAAATTGGAGAATTATAGTGCAGAATTGAAATTAAAGATGGCTTTAACTCCATGAAGCATTCATACCAAGTTAAACCAAATAAATGGCATTAAAAACATAAATTAATTTAGTCAAGCAGCTGTCTATAAAGATGTGCTGGTATCACAGATATGGTGGGGAATTAAATAATCATGGGAAGTTGAAATATTGATTGACTTTAATTAGTTTAGTTTAGAGATAAATCCTGGAAACAGGTCCTTTAGCCCACCGAGTCTGTGCCGACCAGCGATCCCCGTACACTAGCACTATCATACACACTCAGGACAATTTACAATTCTTACCAAAGCCACTTAACTGACAAACCTGTACATCTTAGGAATGTGGAAGGAAACAGGAGCTCCCAGAGAAAACCTATGGGGAGAATGTACAAACGCCATACAGACGGCACCTGTAGTCAGGATTGAATCAGAGTCTCTGGCGCTGTAAGGCAGTAACTCTACCACTGCGCCACCATGCCACCCATAGTTATTTTCTCCTAATTTCATGGGATGGGATAGTTTTGATCATGCCATACCATGTTGTTCCTAACTCTTACAAACACAAACACTCAACACAGAGTGCAGCACAGTGGTGCAGTTAGTAGAGCAACTGCTTCATAGTTCCAGAGACCCAGGCCCTCAGGTGCTGTCCACATGAAGTTTGCATGTTCTCCCTGTGACCGCATGGGTTTCCTCTCTCTTGGTGCTCTAGGTTTCTTCTTTCACCCAAAGATGTGTGGGTTTATAGGTTAATTGGCCTCTGTAAATTGTTCTTAGTGTGTAGAGAGTGGGGGAGAAAATGGGATAACATAGAAAAAGTATGAACAGGTGACTGATGGTTAGTGTGGACATGGTGAGCCAAAGGGCCTGTTTCCATGCTGCTTCTCTGAACTATCTCGAAACTAGACAGAGAGTCCTCCTGGCATTCTCTTCAAGTTCCCCCTAAACATGTCATATTTGTGGGTTACATTTCAAGAGATAATATTTGGTGTAAATCTTTGAGCTGGTGGAGCAGCTTGTTTTTATAACGTAAAGACCCATCCAGCTAAACAACTGATGAATGATGTAATGAAGTTGGGATGAGTATAGAAGTTGGGATGTAATGTTAAAATTGTACAAGGCATTGGTGAGGCCAATTCTGGAGTATGGTGTACAATTTTGGTCACCTAATTATAGGAAGGATGTCAACAAAATAGAGAGAGTACAGAGGAGATTTACTAGAATGTTGCCTGGGTTTCAGCAACTAAGTTACAGAGAAAGGTTGAACAAGTTAGGGCTTTATTCTTTGGAGCACAGAAGGTTAAGGGGGGACTTGATAGAGGTTTTTAAAATGATGAGAGGGATAGACAGAGTTGACGTGGAAAAGCTTTTCCCACTGAGAGTAGGGAAGATTCAAACAAGGGGACATGACTTGAGAATTAAGGGACTGAAGTTTAGGGGTAACATGAGGGGGAACTTCTTTACTCAGAGAGTGGTGGCTGTGTGGAATGAGCTTCCAGTGAAGGTGGTGGAGGCAGGTTCGTTTTTATCATTTAAAAATAAATTGGATAGTTATATGGATGGGAAAGGAATGGAGGGTTATGGTCTGAGCGCAGGTATATGGGACTAGGGGAGATTATGTGTTCGGCACGGACTAGAGGGGTCGAGATGGCCTGTTTCCGTGCTGTAATTGTTATATGGTAATGATGTGATGAATGTAGAATCAAGGCTGATATTATTGCCTGGAACTGACCAGAAACCAACGACAGGCATTGATTTTGCACTTGCACAATGCTGTGAAATCGATGCATTTCTTGCAAAAAATCGCCTTCTCGATACTCCTTCATTCTTATAGATAGCAAGAATAAACACTTGCGCAAATAAAATACATATCACGTGTCATTGTGCAGATGAGATACATTTATAACACTATAAGGGTACAAAGCTGATAATTATCTGAATGAAGAAGCAATAATTATTCTAAGATGATTAGTTGGATTTTCCTGCTGACAGTTGGCAGAGTAGTTACACTGAACATCCATGTAATTACTGCTGCCAATGTGATGATGTGCAATTTCACACTGTGAATGGAGGGATAAAATTAGCTGATCATTCAGATTCACGTTGAAATCAAGCTGCATCAACTATCTGCATCAATTATCTGATCAGAAAGCACTGGTCTGATTTGCTGCTGCTTAGCTTACCTGAGTCAACACCTGACAGGAGGTTGAGTTTGTCCTCAATGCCAGTAATTCTCTGGAGGAGGAAACCAGCCAGGTGTCTCATCCCGGATCATTGATCAATGACTTTACTCTGGTTTTGGACACTGCATTAACTCCCCATCAAACTGCCTGACATTCTGTTATGGCTTCTCTGATATGATGTAAATACATATTCTCTTGCAGTGTCCCCTAATAGGCAATTGAACCATATAAACCTGTCTAGTTCCAGGTCCATGCTGAGTTAACTGTGGTAGAGCTGTCAAGAGATAATTGTCAGGATTGCTGTGATTTACCTTATTTGCCTCATATACCAAGATTAACAAGATCACTCTTGTCATTACATTATTAGAAGAGAGCACAATTTGGAATCTGAGGGTCGACTACATGCATGAAATCATTTGACACAAAGCTTTCAGGAGTGGGGAAAAAAGAGGCCTTTGAAAATTGTAGGAATGTGCAACAGATTCTGTCATCCATTTCACCACTAACTTCCATCTGGCACTCAAATTCACCGGGACCATTTCCGACATTTCCCTACCATTTCTTGACCTCACTATCTCCATCGCAGGTGATAGACTACTGACCGTCACTATAAACCTACTGACTCCCATGGCTATCTGGACTACACTTCTTCCCACCCTGCTTCCTCCATCCTAAGGAATCCATCCCCTACTCCCAATTCCTCCGTCTACGCCGCATCTGCACCCAGGATGAGGTGTTCCACACCAGGGCATCGGAGATGTCCTAATTCTTCAGGGAACGGGGGGTTCCCCTCTTCTACTATAGATGAGGCTCTCACCAGGGTCTCTTATATACGCCGTGACTCTGCTCTCACTCCCCATCCCCCCACTTGTAACAAGGGCAGAGTCCCCCTAGTCCTCACCTCCCACCCTACCAGCCGTCACATACAACAAATTATCCTCCGACATTTTTGCCACATCCAACGTGATCCCACCACTTGCCACATCTTCCCATTGGGATTGAGTATAAAAACACGGAGGTCTTGCTGCAGCTGTACACAGTATTAGTGAGACCACATTTGGAATACTGTGTACAGTTCTGGGGTCCATACTTAAGAAAGGATGTACTAGCCCTGGAGGCAGTGCAGCGAAGGTTTACAAGATTAATTCCTGCGATGAGGGGATTGACATATGAGGAAAGGTTAAGTAAGCTGGAACTCTACTCTTTGGAGTTTAGAAGAATGAGAGGCGATCTCATTGAAACATATAAGATCGTGAGGGGCCTTGATCGGGTGGATGCACCGAGGATGTTCCCAATGATCGGGGAAACTAGAACTAGGGGACATAGTTGCAGAATAAGGGGGGGCTCTTTTAAAACTGAGATGAGGAAGAACTTCTTCACCCAGAGGGTGGTTAATTTATGGAATTCACTGCCCCAGGGAGCAGTGGAAGCAGAAACGTTAAATATATTTAAGTCTAAAATAGATGTTTTTTTAGCTGCCAAGGGGATAAGGGGCTACGGGGAGAGGGCAGGGATATGGACCTAGGTATGGTTAGTATAGTAAGACCTGAGTGATCTCCTGGACAAGTGTCGATCGCCTGGATTGGGGTCGGAGAGGAATTTCCCGGATTTTTTTCCCGAATTGGACCTGGGTTTTTATCCGGTTTTTTGCCTCCCCCAGGAGATCACGCGGTTCTTGGGGTGGAGAGGGGTGATAGCGGTATAAAGGGGAGGGTAGTGTCTTGTGTTCTGTGTCTTGTGTCTACTGTTTGTGGGTAAGTGTGTCTGTTTAGTGTTCAGCCATGAGCGAATGGCGGTGCGGGCTCGACGGACCTGGTGGTCTACTCTCGCACCTACTTTCTATGTTTCTATGTTTCTATCTCCTCCCCTGTCTGCTTTCTGCAGAGACCGCTCCCTCCGTAACTCCCTAGTCAATTCGTCAGGAAATGCTGCACTTGTTGCTTTACCTCCCCCCTTGACTCCATTCAAGGACCCAAGCAGTCTTTCCAGGTGCGGCAGAGGTTCACCTGCACCTCCTCCAACCTCATCTATTGCATCCTCTGCTCTAGATGTCAGCTGCTCTACATTGGTGAGACCACGCGTAGGCTTGGCGATCGCTTCGTCGAACACCTCCGCTCGGTTCGCAATAACCAACCTGATCTCCTGGTGGCTCAGCACTTCAACTCCCCCTCCCATTCCGAATCCTACCTTTCTGCTTTCTGTCTTGGGCCTCCTCCATGGCCAGAGAGAGGATCACTGTAAATTGAGGGAACAGCACCTCATATTTCGCTTGGGCAGTTTGCACCCCAGTGGTATAAACGTTGACATCTAATTTCAGATAGTCCCTACTTTCTCCTCCCCTTCTCAGCTCTCCCTCAGCCCATTGGCTCCACCTCTTCCTTTCTTCTTCCCGCCCCCACCCTCACATCAGTCTGAAGAAGGGTTTCGACCCTATTTCCTTCGCTTCATAGATGCTGCCTCACCCGCTGAGTTTCTCCAGCATTTTTGTCTACCTTCGATTTTCCAGCATCTGCAGTTCCTTCTTAAAGACTGTCATCAGTTTGCCTCTTTTCCACAAGAGTCAAGACACAAGAGACATTTATTTGTCACATGTACCAATTGGTACAGTGAAATGTGTGGTCACCATACAGCCATACGAGCACAGAACACGATACTCTTTAACACAGACATCCCCACACAGCGGAATCAAAGTTTCCCACTGTGAGGGAAGGCACCAAAGTGCAGTCATCCTCCTCTGTTGTCCTCTGTTGTTCACCCATGGTTGGGGGGCTCCCGAACTGCTCGTTGTCGCCACTACGGGTGGCCCGATGTTCAGGCCTGCTCGCCGGATGATGGAACTCTGACGTCGGAACGGGAGAACAGGTTTTCCTGCTTCTGAGTTACAAATGTGTGTGATCACAGCTTGGTACAGAACTTGAGCATGGACACCACAGGATGGTATTAATCATATGCAGCCTTTGAGATTAGATAATTTTGGTAAGTTTAGTTTAAAGATACAGTGTGGAAACGCCCATTAGCCCACCGAGTCTGCGCCAACCAGCGACCCTGGCACACTTACACTATCCTACACACACTAAGAACAATTTACAATTATACCAAACCAATTAACTTACAAACCTGTATGTCTTTGGAGTGTAGGAGGAAACCTGAGCACCTGGAGAAAACCCACACGGTCATGGGGAGAATGTACAAATCCATTCAGACAGCACCCGTAATCAGGATTGAACCTGGGTCTCTGGCGCTGTAAGGCAGCAGCTCTACCAGTACGCCATTGTGCTGTGCTATCTGTAAGAGAAAAAGTTTTACAAGATTTTTAAAATAGTTTTCCTGAATATCTACGTATATTACGAAAAGTCTGATCTTAACCAATTCCTGTTGTTCTGTATATTGATTTTAGAAAAAATGCTGCCACTTACGGCTGTGATTTTTGGCCATCTTACTCAGAGTCCCCCTCCACTGTGCAGGACAAGTGGATTTTTCCCATCGATGAAAAATAAAAGAGTTATTAGTGTTTAAAATATTTTGGATTCTCTCTCCTGAAGGCCACGCCCATCCAGAGAGACTATAAAACCCGGAAGTGTTGAGTGCCTTAGTCTATCTCTGCAAGATGGGGGAAGCGAGAGGGTGACGTCTCTCAGTCTGAGCTGTGAATAACACTGAACACATGTCTACTGACCTGTGAGTGGTTTTACTGACCTGTCAGTGCCCTTAATGTGGTTTGGTAATGCTAAAGCTGTGTTGCCTCTGGTTGGAAATGCTAAAGCTGTGTTGTCTCTGGTTTGGAAATGCTAAAGCTGTGTTGCCTCTGATTTGGAAATGCTAAAGCTGTGTTGCCTTTGGTTTGGAAATGCTAAAGCTGTGTTGCCTTTGGTTTGGAAATGCTAAAGCTGTGTTGCCTAATTAAAGTTGCATTGCCTAATTAAATTTGCCTTGCCTAATTAAATTTGCCGTACCTAATTAAAGTTGCCTAGCCTAATTACAGTTGCCTTGCCTAATTAAAGTTGCCATGCCTAATTAAAGTTGCCGTAACTAATTAAAGTTGCCGTGCATAATTAAAGTTGCCTTGCCTAATTAAAGTTGCCTTGCCTTCTATATAATTAAAAGTCTAATCTTGACCACTTCCTGTTTGCGTTTTATATTGATTTTAGAAAAAATGCTACCACGTACAGCTGTGATTTTTGGTCATCTTACTCAGTCCCCCTCCGTTCATCAGGTGCTGAGGATTTTGCACATCGATGAAAAATAAAAGAGTTATTAGTGTTTAAAAAATGTTGAGAATCTCTCTCCTGTCAATCATGCCATGAAGGCCACGCCCCTTCTGGTTGGAAGGGGGAGGGACTATAAAACCCAGGTGTGGGTGTGACTCAGTCTCTGCAAGATGGAGGAGGGAGAGGTCACGACTCACTGTCTTTAGTGGCCTGGCACCCTGCTTGAAATGGTATGAAACTGCACTTGAATTTGGTGGCCTTGCACCCCGCTTGAAATGGAATTTCAAGGAATAGCCGTGAGTTAACTGCCCACCCACCAGCCATGTATGAGTGAGCTACAGGCTTGAGTGACTGAGCCGCCAGCCCAAGAATCCATTCGGCCCACAATGTCCATACTAGCCCTCTGGAAACCAGTCCCTTCAGCCCACAACACCCATACTAGCGCTCCAGAAAGCCCCCCCCCCAACTGGCCACGGTGGAATATTGCATTGGGGGACCAGCCCTCCCGTGTGATGCTGGGACCCAACGGGTCCCACTTAGTCTAGTAGTATATATATTTGGATTCAGTTTAATATCTAAATGAATGAACATCTACAAATGCAATACTTCCTCTATAGTGTTGTTATGATTATGAGTACTCATGTTAGAATGCAAAACATCATTGTAAATTTCAATTAGAATTGGAGAGCAAAGTCACTCTCGATTTGTATTAATTATCTAAAATAATCAGCTGCAAAATAAACTTTAGAAGCTTCCAGACAGCTCAATTAAAATGAATAATTTAAGGCAAGCATAAACAGATCTTTCCAAACAACCTTTCACTTGTCCTGAAAACTTCAGCCAGCATGTACGATAATCAGTATTTAACCATTGGGTACACTTGCACATGTCTATAAGCATTTGGTAGAGCTGCTGCCTCTCAATTCCAGAGATCATGTTTTAATCTTGACCTTGCGTGCTGTCTCTGTGGAATTTGTACGTTCTCCCTATGACTGCGTGGGTTTCCTCCAGCTGCTCCAATTTCCTTCCACATCCCAAAGACGTGCAGGTTTGTAGGTTAATTGGCCTCTGTAAATTGCCCCTAGTTTGTAGGGATATGGGATAACATGGAACTAGGGTGATCAATAGTCAGCGTAGACTTAGTGGTGCAAATGGCCTGTTTCCATGCTGTATCTCTAACCTAAACTAAACACAGGCATACATGGTTTATGGTGCTGCAAAACCAACAAGATAATCTCGCTTTGAGCCCTGTGTATTAATTAAAAGCAGGTAGTTACATTTATGTCAAAATAAAAAATACTGCAAAAAGGACTCATTACAGATTAAAGCAGAATAGAAATAAAAAGAATAGAAAGTGAAAAAGTGATGGGCAACGTGCCTCTGAATCTGAAAAATAGGTTAATATATTAAAGATAGACACACATTGCTGGAGTAACTCAGCGGGTCAGGCAGCATCTCTGGAGAGAATTTCGGGTCGATACTCTTCTTCAGGAGAGAGGGAGACTAGAGATATGGAAGGGTAAGGTGTGAAAATGACAGATAAAAGCAGATGTTGCCAAGGAAATGTAGAATGTTTCATTGTTATCTGAGGGGACAGCAAGGCATACAGTAAAATTAATCAGGAGGGCAGTGAAACTAGTCAGAGAACTAGTGGGGGCAGGATGGACAGAGAGTGAAAGCAAGGGTTACTTGAAGTAGGGAAATCAATATTCATACCGCTTTATAAGCTGTCCAAGCAAAATAAGGGTATTGTTGACATATCGGGCCTCACTCTGACAGTGGAGTAGGAATGAGAGGGGGAGTTAAATTGTTTAGCCACTGGGAAATCCCGCAGGCCTAGGCAGACTGAGCGGAGATCGCCGACTTTGTGCTTGGTCTCACCGATATATAGGAGTCCACACCTGGAACAGCAGATACAGTAGATGAGGTTATAGGAGGTGTAAGTGAACCTCTGCCTCACCTGAAAGGACTGTTGGGGTATATTAGTTAGACATTTGATTAAAACAGAGAATGCTAGTTTAGACATATGTAACTGAATTACTATAAAACAGGGAAGTTACACTGGAATGATCACATAGTTAGTGAAGTCTGTAATTTATCTCTGTGCAATATTAGTGCTTTTGTTACAATTGATTCTAAATCTAGTATATGGTCAAATTAACCTAATGAGCTATTTTGTCAAATTCCGTAAGACAGCACCCGTAGTCAAGATTGAACCTGGATCTGCACCGCAAGACAGCAACTCGACCGCTGTGCCACTGTGCCAGCCATAGATGGAAAATCAAATAAGTTTCATTGCAGGCGTTGATTTATTTCTTTGCATTTATCTCCAGTAATTCCAAAAGGGTGTAAAGGCAAACATCTACATGTATACATAGTATTCATAACTAAATAAATTAAGCATCCACGGCTATTGTCTATTATTTACAAATCTTGAAAAAGTATTATTGCTTTGGTTTCCTTATAACCTATAAAAGGTAATTTGTAATGAAGGCAATGGACTCTACAATGCTGAAGAATAAACCCACAAGGTGCCAATACTAAAATATCAATACTATAATACATCCTGGATTGGGCTGTATATTTTCCAGAAAAGAAGAGTTTGGTAACAATATTGAGTGCTACTTGGATATTAAGAATCTGGCAGACTGAATTAAAACTAATTTTAACACAAAATTGATTGTTTTAATATAGACCTTACATTAAATCAATGACAACCATAGCTCGTATTTTGAAACGTTTGCATTTGTATCTGTTTACTTTTCTTTCAAATCATTCCCTATTTCACTGTCCTACCAATGGACTCCAAAGAAATGTATTTGTTTATTTCCCTTTGTGTGATGCGTCCCCCCTCTTTCCTGCAGGAATCAACATATCAGTGTGCAAGTTATGTAGGTGTCAATTGCGTCAAATACTCCCCCAGTGCAACAGTTGTTCGACATACCGACATCGCACATAATCATATGTATATTCATGTGCACCTTCATGCAGCTCATCAGTTTATTTTTCCTCTTTGCCACAGGCTAAGATGCCCTGATATAGTATTGCCACTTTCAAGATGAAGACCAATATGCACAGGTGGCGCAGCTGTAGAGTTGCTGTCTTACAGCGAATGGTATACCGGAGACCCGGGTTTGATCCTGACTACGGGTGCTGTCTGTGTGGGTTTTCTCCGAGATCTTCGGTATCCTTCCACACTCCAAAGACGTAAAGGTTTGTGGGTTAATTTTTTTGGTAAATGTAAAAATTGTCTCCAGTGGGTGTAGGATAGTGTTAATATGCGGGGATCGCTGGTCAGCGCGGACCCAGTGGGCTGAAGGGCCTGTTTCCATGCTGTATCTCTACACCAAACTGAATGAGAAATTCACAAGTGAAGATGTGCCTTTGTCTTTCAAGGAAGAAGTGACATGGAGGAATAAAATACTGCAGCTGAGTTTAATTAAATATTAAAAAAGTAAGGCACAAGAACTCCAAATGTAGCTCCCATCTGGGATGCTTTGGGGGTTTAATTTGTCAACTTTGTTTTAAGTAGTAATGTGGATACAAGATGCTGGATATAGGCATACATTTCTAATTAGAGTCTACAGCAAACAGAAGACAAATCAACTACATTTAAACAAAGCTTTAAAAAAATATTCCACTAAAATTGTTAAAAAAGCCACTAATTTTAAACATTACATTTTTTGATGCTTTATTAGGAGTTTTTTGCTTCACACTTAATAAGCAACGTTTTAAAGATTTAAAAATATATATTTTAATTTACTCATTGTATGGATAAAGGTAATCATTATTTTTTTAATTACTGAATGAGTCAAAGAGCTATATAAGTATCCAGTTTAGAAGGGAATTGATGGTTAGTTGAAAGCAGACAGAATGACAAGCTTTGCAATTCAGCTTGTGAAAAAATGGTCCTTTGGCTGAGATTATAAAAATATGCCAAGGAGGGTGCCGAATGCACATCTTTCATTCCAAGCATCTTATCAAAACTTTGTTTAATGTTGGTGCCCAGCCTACGATGCGTATTGCAAAAACAATCTATGTTTATGGATAAATCTGGTGGTTTTGACTGCAGGCTTTGATTCTTGAGAGCATCATAGCTGACACTGTACACTTCCAAAGTCAATATGTACACACTTTCCTGCATGAGCAAAACTAGATTATAAACTTGAACTTAGTTTATTTTCCCTTGCCCTAATGCAGTGGAGCAGAAATCAAATACAGTGCTCCAGCTGTGATCAACTAATTCATCAAAGAATAGGCAGCTTATTTTGTGGTTTTGTTCACTGCTACACCAGTTCATTCCTTTACATGCTTGATTATCTGGGGAGCACTCGATGTCTACTATTTTATTAATATTGCTGCCTTTGCTCTTTTTTTCTCTCTAAGCTGCAAGTAGTCTGTGAGTTTATGCTCTGATCCACACCCCACTATATTGAAACAGCATTCCCCAAAGGTTTAAAAAAAAATGTTCCTGGAATGCAGAGCCATGGAATTATATTATGTAGGAAGGAACTGCAGATGTTGGTTATACAACAAAGATAGACACAAAATGTTGGAGTAAGTCAGCAGGACAGGCAGCATCTCTGGAAAAGGAATGGGTGACGTTTCAGGTTGAGATCCTTCATGGAATTCTATTGATTTCCTTCACCCTATAATCCTTACTGATTCCTACATCCTTCAGCTTTCAAGGGCATGTTTGAGATCACCCGTTGATGAGTCTGATGCAAAATGTGCAATCAAAGGCAAGGTTATGACCCCAGGCATTCACTACGATGACAGCTGCCCACAGAGTTTATGTTATCTTTTGAGTTGTGCCTTGCTGTCATTGTGTGTTTGATCTGCTGATGTGCCATCTTCAGGGGAGTTGTGAACAAATAGCTTCCTGAATCAAACAGTATGAATTAATCTCACCAAGGTGCGCATAGCATAAACCAGATCATAAATTAGATTTAAACCACAAGTAGAAATGAATTAAGAATCAACCAGATTCTAAAAGATGTACGAGACAAGCAAGAAAAAGTAAAATGGAAAAATATTTTTTACACATTAGGTATTAAGCACCATTTTCAAGGCAATGCAGGTATTTTACAGTAATCATTTATTGTGTTAAACATTCACACAGTTAAACACCAGGCTTAATACTCTTTGGAGTGTTGAGTTACCAATGGGTAAGTAATGCAACTTTACACATTTATCTGGTTGTCAGTGTTGAAGGGACGCATGAAGAAAGGAAAGCGGGCCACAAGGTTTATCAAATTTAAAGGAGGTGCAAGGACATTATACAACTTCTGGAATTTCTTATGTGTCTATATAACTTGTTCCAAATCCATCGAGTTTAGATTTGGGATACACCTTCGGCCCACCGGGTCCCGCCGACCAGCGATCCCCGCACATTAACACTATCCTACACCCACTAGGGACAATTTTTACATTTATCAAGCCAATTAACCTACAAACCTGTAAGTCTTTGGAATGTGGGAGGAAAGCGAAGATCTCGGAGAAAACCAACGCAGGTCACGGGGAGAACGTCCAAACTCCGTACAGACAGCACGCATAGTCGGGATCGAACACGGGTCTCCTGCCGCTGCATTCACTGTAAGGCAGCAACTCTACTCCTGTGCCACCTAGGAGTAAATATTACCTAAGGTCGGTGGGGGCGCTGCAAGCCAGCAGCCCTGCCAAAAGCGTGTTTGTTTTTTCTACTATTTTTGTGTGTCTTAATGTGTGTTTTTAATGTTTCTTTTTGTGTCTTGTGTGGGGGGTTAAGGGGGAAACTGTTTCGGCCGCCTCCTCCACGGAGAGGCAGCTTTTTCCATGTCGCCTCCCCCGTGGCCTAACATCGAGAATCGGTGCGGCCTTTCCCGGAGACGTGCCCGGGGCTTCAGCAGCGGGTGCAGCGCGGACTCTCGTCGCGGAGCGGGCGAGCCCTCGCCGGTTGTCACTGGCGCGCTCCGTTCGCTGGCCCGCGGCAGCCTGAAGCTGCGGTCTGCGGACCTCCAGCTGGTGGCGTCTGGAACCTGAGATCCCTCGTTGGGAACCCCGGAGGAGAAGAGCTCCGACCGCCGGCCCGCAACTTACTTCTACCGTGGGCGCGGCGGGGACTTACCATCCGGAGCGGGGTCCCTCGCCAGGGATCCCTGGAGAGGAGCTCCGACCGCCGGCCCGGCGGTCTGCGGTGCGGCGGGGACTTTAAATCTTCGACCGCCGGCCTGCGGCCTACACCAACTTGAAGCCGCGGTCTCCGGTGGGGAAGCATCGATTCATGACTTACCTTGCCTGTACATCTGGACGCCCACAATGGCGACTGCGGAGGGTTGAGGTCCCGACCTCGGGGGAAAATGGAGGAGGACTGGCCAAATTTTGTGCCTTCCACCACAGTGATGAATGCTGTGGTGGATGTGTTAAATTTTTAATATACATTTTTATAATATTAATTATAATATTAATATAATTAATATTATCTTTATTAAGCCTGGTGTTTAACTTATAACAAGTTAAAGTTATGTGCAACTTTAACTTGCATATAAAGTTTTATTCGTCACTTTATGTGCGTGAATAAAACTTGACTAATACCAACAACTTGTCCTTGACCACCCATATTGAAGCAACAGCCAAGAAAGCACACCAAAGTCTCTACTTCTTTAGAAGGCCTAAGAAGTTCAGTATGTCCACGACAGCTCTGACCAACTTCTACAAATGCACCATAGAGAGCATTTTAGCGGGATACATCACAGCATGGTTTGGTAACAGCTCCGTCCAAGACCACAAAAAATTGCAGAGAATTGTGGACGCCGCCCTGACCATCACACAAACCAACCTCTCTTCCATTGACTCCATTTACACCTCACGCCTCAGCAAGGCCACCAGCATAAGGATGAGTCATAGCTGTCATCAGGCAACTGAAACATCCTACAAACAACTAGAGAGCTGTCCATATCTACTATCTATCTGATTGGAGATCCTCGGACTATCTTTGATCGGACTTTACCTTGCACTAAACGTTATTCACATTATTCCCTTTATCGTGTATCTCTACACTGTGGATGGCTCAATTGTAATCATGTATTGGCTTTCCACTGACTGGTTAGCACACAACAAAAGCTTTTCACTGTACTTTGGTACACGTGACAATAAACTAAACTAAAGCACACCATTTTGACAGTAGCAACGGTGCTTCCTCTCGATAACCAGAAATATATTGGGCATCAGATGTGAGGAGCTCTAGGGACTGCTGTACTTCGCGTAGGTGTGACCCCTGCTCCTTTGCCTCGACGATCACCTGGGCCCGTCATCCAGTTCATCTGGGGATCAAAGATGGAGCAGGTCTGAGGGGTCATGATGCACGTCGGCAGACAACGCGTGCCTAATATCGCCCTCATCCTGATGGCCACCTTTGTGTGTGACTGCATCAGGCTGTACATAGATAAGAAGCACCTGGGTGCCAAGTGTCATTCCCAGGTGAGGTTCTGCCTGTCGTGAAGGATGGGCCTCGCATTGCTGCCACAGATGAACATTGCCGCACCACCTGGCCTTTGTGGAAAAGTTCCTCCTGCCCTACTTCTTTGACCACGAGTCCATGAGGCAGTGGTCAGCACAGTACACCATGCAGATCCTGTAGAGTGGTTTCCCAAGCACACTGCCCAGTTTGTCTGGCAAAATGCCTCACCAGATCTCACCAACAAGCACCAAGCCCTCGCTTGGTTGGTGGTGAGAGGGGAGGGATCTCTAGTACCATAGGAATCTTACGACCAATGCACACTGCCCTTTGGGATGATTGCAACGGAGAGAATACGGTCGCCCACCTCTTCACAAAGTATGGATTTGCAAAGAGTGGCTGGAGAATGCTGCAAGGGTCCTTGTCACAGTTCACCCCAAGCAGCTCCATTACTGAGGGCTCCGATTTACGGCTGTTCCCAGGGACAGATTCGGGGAATATTATTATAGGAGTTACTTAGCCAGTGCTTTCATTTTCTATATAATAGTTTTATCGAGTTTCGACAAGGGGTGGGGGAAGGGACGTCACGTTCACCACTGCTTTAACTTATCTTAAGGTTAAGGCAAAGTTTGAAAAATGCTGATTGTTATTTTGGGAACAACGGTCACAATGCCTAAATTACTTTGTCAGATTTCAAACATGTCCCAAATATCCTACCCATGAGCTGATCGATTTGAATGTAAAAGATGAATTTTAACCCATTGCATTGCTAATAATTTTGCTATTGTCGATAATATGACCGATTCCTTAATGTTTATTACATGCCGGCTTCTGATGTCGATTTTTCCTGAAATGCTTGTCGTCACCACAGATTACCAAGCTGTAGAGTTGCGTTTAATTAGAAAAAAAAAAGCACTATTTTAAATTGTAAAGGCGAGTCGGGGACGCGGAGTGTGGGGATTGACGGTCGAGTGACCTTTGTGGACTTGTGGCTATCTCTCTGGCACACTTGCCCTTTCAAGCGTCCGGTGGAGCACGAATCCATTCAAATAAAATAGCAGAGAGGAACAAAGCGCAGAGAGGCGCCGGCATCAGTTTCGGCGCTGACAAGAACGGGCAGCATTTGATCGCCTGGGAAATGCTGCGCAAACCGTATTGTCCACATTGCTCCCTCCCCCCTCCACATCTACCCTCCCACTCGCTGTGTGTGTGTGTGTGTGCTTTACAGGAAGGGGGGGTTAGTGTTCATCTTGTCTGGCACCGGTGGGAAGCGCTACTGCTTTAGTGCACAGGCGATGAAGCCGGCGACAGCTCGGCAGCCCGACAGCTCCAGCCGCCCGCTGTCGCTCGCTTAAAGCGGAGAGCAGCCGGTGTCTACCCACCCACCCTCCCGCCCGCCATGAGCGGCCAGTCGGCCCGTCTGCTTGCACCTCGCCGCTTGTCGCTCAGTGCCCCGGCGCTGGGCACACACCGGCTCCAGCCCCCAACCCAGCGCTCGCTGCTCGCCACCGCCGCCGCCACCGCCACCGCCGGACAGCGCTGACTCCGTTGTTTGTGGGGAAGAGCAGACCCAGACCGTGGATCGCGGCTGGGGGAGGCAGGAGGAAAGGTCGAGAGGATGTCTTCGGGCAGCTCGCAGCCGGCAGGTGCCGCTCAGCCCCGCGGCCCGGAGCCCGTCTCCGGACAGTCCCGAAGTTTGCCCGAGTTGAACGATGCGTGTGACTGGATCCCGGGAGCCGAGGCAGCGGAGCCGGCAGCAGATGCCAGGGGCGCCCGTCTGGCCGCCTTCACCGGCGGCTGGACATCACCGGGGGCGGTGGGGCCGGAGGAAAGCCGGTGTCGGTGGCCGGTGTTCGGCGATTCTCGCTGCTTCCTGGCGTGCATGTGTAGCCTGACCTTCATCCAGTCGCTCATGGTGTCCGGCTACCTCAGCAGCGTCATCACCACCATAGAGAAACGCTACAACCTGAAGAGCTCCGAGTCCGGGCTCCTCGTCAGCTGCTTCGACATCGGCAGCCTGCTGGTGGTGGTCTTCATCAGCTACTTCGGGGGTCGGGGCCGTAGACCCCGATGGCTGGCGGTGGGCGGCTTTCTCATCGCGATCGGAGCCGCTCTCTTCACCCTCCCTCACTTCATCTCTCCTCCTTACGAGGTCCAGGAGCTGAACACGACCTCGTCCGGACAAGGGTTGTGCAGCGCCAGCAACAGCACCAGAGACTCTGAGTCCGGCTGTGCGGGGAGAGACTCCTCTGGCCAGCAGCACTCGCTCTATGTGGCTCTATTCGTCTGCGCTCAGCTGCTCATCGGGGTGGGCTCGACCCCTATCTACACGCTGGGCCCCACATATCTGGACGACAACGTGAAAGCCGAGAACGCATCCCTCTACTTGGGTAAGTGACATTTCACAGCAGACACCGGTCATCTCCAGTGGTAAGAATGGACCTGTTACTGGTGGGATGTGGCCAACCTCGTGTTTTAAAACGTGAACTAAACTTGTTAGATACAGCTCTTAAAGATAGCGGAGTGAGGGGATATGTTGTGATACACACGATTCAAGTAAATCGGGTTCACATTGCATACTTGCAGTAAATTTGCTCTGCTTCATCATTGTATTCTCTATTCATCAATTGATCAAAATTGATCAATGCTTGTACGTGCGGCTCCTCTCGCAAGCTCAATGATATTATTGGTTGGGGAAATTCTACACGATTGTTACTAATGCGGCACCTACTTGCTAATAAAGCCAAGATTATTATCAGATTTTCAAAACGGGAATTATAAATCAGTCTGAAGGGTTTCGGCCCGAAACGTTGCCTATTTCCTTCACTCCATAGATGCTGCCTCACCCGTTGAGTTTCTCCAGCATTTTTGTCTACCTTCGATTTTCCAGCATCTGCAGTTCCTTCTTAAAGATTACAAATAACCACTTACTTTCAACGAATAAATTGTAAGGAGTAATCGTTGAAGAAATCCATGCCCATTGATCATTTCATACGATACGACACAACTTTTTTTATTCCGGAGGGAAATTGGTCTGCCACCAGTCAATCGATACAGTTACAAGGCATTGAAAGTGTTGTGTATTATAATGAAATTTAAGCGACCAGTTATTACACAACACATATGTAATATTGCACAAACATGAAGTTGAATTATTTAGTGTAAAAGTCCAGGATGAGGTATGTGCAAAGATTTGGGGGGGGGGGGGGGGGGGGGGGGGGGGTGTTAGTCTACCCCACGACAGAAGTGGGAGGAGTTGTACAGTTTGATAGCCATAAGGAAAAGGGGTCTCCTGTGGCATTCTGTGCTGCACCTTGGAGGGACCTGTTGCTGAAGGTGCCCCTCAGGTTGACCAATGTGTCATGGAGGGGGTGAGATGTATTGTCCAAGATGCTCTGCAGTTTGAGGAACATCCTCCCTGAATTATATATTAAACAGCAGGCTATTGGCTCTGTTTTGTTCATCAGCAATAGATTGTATAACCAAACACATAAATATGGCATCTTGGAGTATAGACTACAGTTAAATGACAACTTTAATTTTGGAAAGTTTAAAAAACACGACAAAATTATGCATAACAAAAAATACATAATTGACCAGCTACCACACTGAAAATGAAACCACCAGGCATGTCCAGTAGAAAAATATGTGAAATACTTAAATAGTTAAAGTGCCTCCCTGTTGTCTAATACTGAATATAACTAAAGTTTGAACTACTCATTCACTTGACTAACTGTGGTGCAATATTGTGCTGGTGATTCTGGAATAAAACGAATGATAATAATTGTTACTCTGATATCTTCAATATCAAAAGTTACACATTGTCCAGAATGTTGCGGAAATGACCTTGATTATATTACATGCCAAAAGAATTTTTCTCCACATATTGTAACATAATTTGGACAAATTCTGCAATACTGAGGGACTTTAGGATGCAAATTAATAACGTCAACAAGATGCATTTTGAGGGTTAAAATGGTTGGATAACGTGACCCATTGGCGTAACAGTAGTTTTTTTGTTCACCTAGAAGCAGCATTAAGGGGTTAAAAGTTGCCTGTTAGCTGAGCAATGATATATAGCTTCAGAAGAAAAAGTGAACTGAAAGATAATTTAAAGAATTAAAGAACTAAAGCAATTGGAAATTTGTAATGTTCGGGTGCAAAATACAAAGTGTGTTTTTTGAAACTTAAAGTTTGAAAATGTTCCAGAAATCTAATTGTCATTCACCAGCATAATTAAAGGAATTTATGAAGCTGGTGAGGGCTGCCTTTCCTTATTTGCTCGTCAGAACTAGAAACATAGAAAATAGGTGCAGGAGTAGGCCATTTGGCCCTTCGAGCCTGCACTGCCATTCAATATGATCATGGCTGATCATCCAACTCAGTATCCTGTACCTGCCTTCTCTCCATGCCCCCTGATCCCTTTAGCCACAAGGGCCACATCTAACTCCCTCTTAAATAGAGCCAATGAACTGGCCTCAACTACCTGCTGTGGCAGAGAATTCCAGAGATTCGCCACTCTCTGTGTGAATGGTTCATGAGTGATAAATGTTACATTCGCCTTGTTGAAACTGATTATGAAACCATTTAATAATAGATGTTTTATGTAGAAACTCCATTGGTTCCATATTTCATACGGTAGTTTTTACATGTGGATTGTTGTATGGCATATGAGAAATTAAGCGTTAATAGACGTTATCCTTTTATGCAGGTCAGGGGAATCCAACCGGTTGGATTTAAGGACAGCAATAATACATGTTGTACTGATTTCAAATGTTGTATGGTTATGATTTTTTTCCTGTTTAAAGTATTTAATTTCTATCAGTATTTGTGCTTATAATACCAAGAAAGTACACCGCTGTTGATCATTGTGAAATAAATAAGCAATCATCAGTAAAACCACTGAGAAGTGATTAATTCCATAATGCAATACTTTTACGTCTAAGCAAATTATTATGTGTTTCAACACAATCTACTTTGCATCTTTTCCCCTGAATTAAGAGCTGTGACTGAAAAAAAATGCCATTCTTCTTTAATTTGCAAAAAAATCCCCCATCTTTTCTTTGTTCTTTGTGAGGGACTGAACAGCTGCAGGTGTAAGTCTTTGTGAAACATAGATGCTTGTAGCAGCTGAGAAATTTCCCAAGCCTGAATAGGCAAAGCTATGTGAATTGAAAATCATGACTCAGAGAGTCCTGTACTGCTGTTGGTACAAACCCTGCAGCACCGAGACATCCTTTTTGTGCCAAGGAAAAGGCTGGGTATGACCAGCACAGTAATAAAACATACATTGGGGCACAAAAACAATTGTTATAAATGATAGAATGGTTAGACAAAATCTAAAATGGCCATTAGTAAAAGCAGCTTAGATTTACATATATTTAATTTGTAATTATGGTGTGCACTGTGGCCAATTATGAGAAAAGCTCTGTTGCCTAGGTATGTGCTAAATACATATTTGTAGTGACAAGATTTTCTATTAGGGATTTCCCATGCTATTGTTTGGCTCAAGAGTTGCTTGTTTCACAACTCCATGAGTATAAAATAATTGTTTGATTTTATTGATATATGTAAGGAAGTCATAGCTAACTGATTCTTAAATAAAAAGTGGTATAAACATTTTACCCTTTCAGGATAGTGGATGCTGTATTTGGTATATTATCTTTAACACTTTCCTGGTGAAAGCAGGAAGTGAGCTTCAACAGACGTACACGTTTGTAGGTTAATTGGCTTGGTGTACATGTAAATTGTTCCTAGTGTGTAGGATAGCGCTAGTGTGTGGGGATTGCTGGTCGGCGTGGACTCGGTAGGCCGAAGGGACTGTTTCCATACTGTATCTCTAAACTAAACTATCTCCAAACTCTAATCTAAACTAAAACTATTAAGGGATTATGGAGCACTGGCGGATATATGGAATTAGATGTCAAATTAGTCACAATCACACTGAGTGACAGATCATGAATGAGGGAAGAGTACACATGTTTGTGTGTTTCATTGAAATCACACCAGGAAATGCTGTGGCATTCAGAGGTTATACTAAACTTTAATTCTTAACTTGCCAATGTGGTGAGAAATAATATTTTGCAGGTTTGTGTGTTGAATTTTGTTTAAGCATTTTGTTTAATCAGTAAAGCAGCGGAGACCATTTATTGTTCCAGAACCCCACACAGACTGGTTTTACTTTCTTCCCAAAATCCATAAAAACAACTGCCCTGGCAGACCCATTGTTTCTGCCTGCTCTCGTCCCACTGAATTCATTTCCATGAATCTTGACTCCAACCTATCCCCTCTGGTCCAATTCCTTCTGACCTATGTCCAGGACACCTCACACGCCCTTCATCTCTTCAATAACTTTTTTTTCCAGGCCCCCGCTCCCTCATCTTTACTATGGACAGTCAGTCACTCTACACCTCCGCCCTCAACCTGGAAGGCCTTAAAGCCCTCACTTTCTTTCTCAACCAGAACCAGACAATTTCCCTGCACTAATACTCTCCATTGCCTAGCGGAGCTGGTTCTCACTCTCAACAATTTCTCCTTCGACTCCTACCATTCTGCCAAATCAAAGGCACAGCTTTGGGCACTCGCATGGGCCCCAGCTATGCCTACCTCTTTGTATGGTACGTCGAACAATTCCTGTTCCAGGAGCACATTGGGCCTATCTCTGAACTCTATCTCCACTACATTGACAACTGCATCAGGGCTATCTCCTGCACCCATGCAGAACTCATGGACTTCATTAACTTCACAGCTAAGTTCCATCCAGCACTCAAGTTCACTTGGACCATCTCTGACATCTCCATTCCGTTTCTTGATCTCATCGTCTCAATAGACAATAGGTGCAGGAGTAGGCCATTTGGCCCTTCGAGCCAGCACCGCCATTCAATGTGATCATGGCTGATCATCCCCAATCAGTACCCCATTCCTGCCTTCTCCCCATATCTCCTGACTCCTGATAGTCGATCTCCATGACAGGAGATCGACTATCGACCGACATCGATTATAAACCTACTGACTCCTTCAGCTATCTATACTACACTTTCCACCCTGCCTCCTGCAAAGGCTATCCCCTACTCCCAATTCCTCCATCAATGTCGCATCCGCGCCCAAGATGAGGTGTTCTACACCAAGACATCTGAGATGTTCTCATTTTTTAGGGAATGGGGGTTCCCTCTTCCATCACAGATGAGGCCCTCACACACGTCTCGTCGGTAACCCCCCTCCCCCACAATCGCAACAGGGACTGAGTTTTCCAAGTCCTTACTTTTCACCCCATCAGCTGTCGCATACAGCACATAATCGTCCGACACCTTTGCCACCTCCAACAGGATCCCACCACTAGAGATATCTTCCCATTTCCACCCCTTTCCGCTTTCTGCAGAGATGGTTCCCTTTGCAACTCCCTGGTTAACTCATCCCGTCCCACGCAAACCACCCCCTCCCCAGGTACATACCCCTGCAATCACAGTGGACGCACCACTTGTCCCTATACCTGCTCCAAGGACACAGACAGTTCTTTCAGGTGCGGCTGAGGTTCACTTGCACCTCCTCCAACCTCATCTACTGTATCCGCTGTTCCAGGTGTGGACTCCTATATATTGGCGACACCAAGCGTAGACTGGGTGATTGTTTCGCTGAACACCTTCCCTCAGCCCACCTAGGCTGATGTGATTTCCCGGTTGCTAAACATTTTAACTCCCCCTCCCATTCCCATCCTGACCTTTCTGTTCTGGGCCTCCTCCACTGTCAGAGTGAGGCCAAATGCAAATTGGAGAAACAGCACCTCATATTTCACTTGGGCAGCCACAACTCAGCAGTGTGAATATTAATATTTCTATCTTCAAGTAACCCTTAAATCTCTCTGTTCCTCCCCCACACCCCTCCACCCTATTCTCAGTCTGAGGAAGGAACTGGACCCAAGATGTCACCCATTCCTTCTCTCCAGAGATGCTGCCTGTCCCGCTGAGTTACTCCAGCATTTTGTTTCAATCAGATAGTTGTGTTGTTTGAAACCCAGAAAGGCTCTGGTGGGAAAGGAGTTAGTTTGCAACTTCCCTTTGTCTGTATCCAAAAGCGTAGATGGTGCTTCAGTGACCTTTGGGAATGCTGATTTGCATCAGAAATGCAACAACGTAAATTTATGTCTTTTGTTTCACATTCATCATAAAATAGAACTAAAGGGGACAGTGGGACCATTGTTAACATCAAAAGCCATAAACACGTTTCATAAGCTATTTTGATTTTATAATGATTCAGATTATATAACTTGCCTCAGTGGAATATAATTTGTACATTCCAAAAAACTAGTGACCTAGAAATTCTATCACATAATGCAATTTTTGTATGTGCTACATGATTGAACGTCATTATAACGCTGCCCACTTGTTTAGTTTAGTTTAGAGATACAGAGCAGAAACAGGCCCTTCGGCCCACTGAGTCTACCCCAGCCAGCGGTTCCCACACACTAGCACTATCCTACACACAGTAAGTAAGTTTATTGGCCAAGTATTCACATACTAGGAATTTGCCTTGGTGCTCCGCCCACAAGTAACAACACGACATACAGTGACAGTTATGAATGACTCAGAAAACACTAAACATTAATAATAATGAAACATTAATGATAAACCACCATTGATCAAGCATGGGAACCAACAAAATACCAGATCAAAGGGAGGCTACAGATTTTTGGCTGTTGAGTAGAGCAACTACTCGTGGATAAAAACTGTTTTTGTGTCTGGCTGTGGCAGCTTTGACAATCCGGAGTCGCCTTCCAGAGGGAGTTTGTGGCCAGGGTGAGAGGGGTCAGAGATGATCTTGCCTGCTCGCTTCCTGGCCCTTGCAGTGTACAGTTCATCAATGGAGGGAAGGTTGCAGCCAATAATCTTCTCTGCTGATCGGACGATTCGCTGCAGCCTCCAGGTGTCGTGCTTGGTGGCTGAGCCAAACCAGACAATGTAGGGACAATTTATATATCTTTGGAGTGTGGGAGGAAACCGAAGTTCCTGGAGAAAACCCAGGCAGGTCACGGGAGAACATAGATAACGCACAGAAAGCACCTGTCATAGACAATAGACAATAGGTGCAGGAGTAGGTCATTCGGCCCTTCGAGCCAGCACCGCCATTCAATGTGATCATGTCTGATCATCCCCAATCAGTACCCCGTTCCTGCCTTCTTCCCATATCCCCTGACTCCGCTATCTTTAAGAGCCCTATCTAGCTCTCTTGAAAGTATCCAGAGAACCGGCCTCCACCGCCCTATGAGGCAGAGAATTCCACAGTCTCACAGCTCTCTGTGAGAAAAAGTGTTTCCTCGTCTCCTTTCTAAATAGCTTACCCCTTATTCTTAAACTGTGGTCCCTGGTTCTGGACTCTCCCAACATCAGGAACATATTTCCTGCCTCTAGCGTGTCCAAACCCTTAACAATCTTATATGTTTCAATAAGAAGCCCTCTCATCCTTCTAAACTCCAGAGTGTACAAGCCCAGCCGCTCCATTCTCTCAGCATATGACAGTCCCGCTATCCCGGGAATTAACCTTGTAAACCTGCACTCCCTCAATAGCAAGAATGTCCTTTCTCAAATTAGGGGACCAAAACTGCGCACAATACTCCAGGTGTGGTCTCACCAGGGCTCAGTACAACAGCAAAAGGACCTCTTTGCTCCTATACTCGACTCCTCTTGTTATAAAGGCCAACATGCCATTTGATCTCTTCACTGCCTGCGGTATCTGCATGCTTACTTTCATAGGTAGACAAAATTGCTGGAGAAACTCAGCGGGTGCGGCAGCATCTAGGGAACAAAGGAAATAGGCAACCTTTCAGACTGAAGGAGGGTTTCGGCCCAAAACGTTGCCTATTTCCTTCGATCCCAAACTGCTGCCGCACCCGCTGAGTTTCTCCAGCAATTTTGTCTACCTTCGATTTTCCAGCATTTGCAGTTCCTTCTTGAACTGTGTACTTTCATTGACTGATGAACAAGGACCCCCAGATCCCGTTGTACTTCCCCTTTTCCAAACTTGGTGCCATTTAGATAGTAATCTGCCTTCCTGTTTTTGATATCAAAGTGGATAACCTCACATTTATCCACATTAAACTTCATCTGCCATGCATCTCCCCCACTCCCCCAACCTGTCCAAGTCACCCTGCATTCTCATAGCATCCTCCTCACAGTTCCCACTGCCACCAAGTTTTGTTTCATCTGCAAATTTGCTAATGTTACTTTGAATCCCGTCAAACAAATCATTGATGTATATTGTAAATAGTTGCGGTCCCAGCACCGAGCCTTGCGGTACCCCACTAGTCACTGCCTGCCATTCTGAAAGGGACCCGTTAATCCCTACTCTTTGTTTCCTATCTGCCAACCAATTTTCTATCCATGTCAGCACTCTACCCTCAATACCATGTGCCCTAATTTTGCCCACTAATCTCATATGTGGGACCTTATCAAATGCTTTCTGAAAGTCCAAGTACACTACATCCACTGTCTCACCCTGGTCCATTTTCCGAGTTACATCCTCATAAAATTCCAGAAGATTAGTCAAGCATAATTTCCCCTTGGTAAATCCATGCTGACTTGGACCGATCCTGTTACTGCTATCCAAATGTGCGGCTATTTCATTTTTAATAATTGACTCCAGCAACTTCCCCACCACCGATGTCAGGCTAACTGGTCTCTCCCGTTTTCTCTCCTGTTTTCTCTCTCCCGCCTTTCTTAAAAAGTGGGATAACATTAGCTACCCTCCAATCCACAGGAACTGATCCTGAGTCTATAGAACATTGGAAAATGATCACCAATGCATCCATGATTTCTAGAGCCACTTCCTTAAGTACCCTGGGATGCAGACTATCAGGCCCTGGGGATTTATCAGCCTTCAGTCCCATTAGTCTACCCAACACCATTTCCTGCCTAATGTGGATTTCCTTCAGTTCCTCCGTCACCCCAAATCCTCTGGCCACTACTATATCAGGAAGATTGTTTGTGTCCTCCTTAGTGAAGACGGATCCAAAATTACCTGTTCAACACATCTGCCATTTCCTTGTTCCCCATAATAAATTCACATTTTTCGGTCTTCAATGGTCCAACTTTGGTATTAACTAATTTTTTCTTCTTCACATACCTAAAGAAGCTTTTACTATCCTCTTTTATATTCTTGGCTAGCTTACCTACGTACCTCATTTTTTCTCCCCATATTGTCTTTATAGTTATCTTCTGTTGCTCTTTAAACATTATCCAATCCTCTTGCTTCCCGCTCATCTTTGCTACGTTGTACTTCTCTTTTCGATCCACGTCAGCACTTGGCTAATACTATGTTTTGCCGTTCTTTTTAAACTGTTTTTCACCTCTGACTCACCTTTCCCACGGGTTTCAGCCAATAAGCTCTTCTCCCTGTTTCTCTTTGATTGCTGCTAGTCCAAGATCCACATCACACTGTAGTCAGGATTGAATTTGTCTTTCATGAAGTTTGTGAATTTGCTTCTGGGTGCTTCATCCCTATGAAGTGTTTCATTGGAGGCACCTTCTTGTGGGGAATATACAATAGCATGCAACACACATCAGGACAGCACTTCCAGGAGAATCTGTTGCAGCTAATTCCACTTTAAATTTATACAGTGCCCTCCATAATGTTTGGGACAAAGACCCATCATTTATTTATTTGCCTCTGTACTGCACAATTTCAGATTTATAATAGAAAAAATCACATGTGGTTAAAGTGCACATTGTCAGATTTTAATAAAGGCCATTAGTATACATTTTTTTCACTATGTAGAAATTACAGCAGAAACTTTGCATCTTCTCCAAGGTAAGAAACTGAAAAAAAGACGAAAAACAGACAGACTGTTGGCAGGGCTGCCAATCCTGCAGCGCCCCTGGTGGTATAAATTGTGGAGTACAGAGGCAAATAAATAAATGATGGATCTTTGTCCCAAACATTATGGAGGGCACTGTAGTACTCAACACGACATTCCCAGTACTATTGATTAAAATTGTCAAGAATTAGAATTTGCATGGTGCAGAACCGCAAGAGAACAGTGAAGATGTCTTGCGGAGAATTTTTTAATTGTACTAGATTGGGCAGCTGAGATGCACGAAGTTTAGTCATGAGTGGTGGTATAACGTAAGATTATTAAGGGAAGAGTAGGTGAGGTTTGGTGATATGGGATATAGCCACAGTAACGGCGTGGGCAGGACAAGTGATAGAAGGTGCAACCAGACAGGGAAGTGTCATTTCAGCACTCCAGCACTTTTGTAAAACATCACCTGTTGTTCCTTGTTTCTACCTCTCCTGCCATCTTTCTTCACTCTCTATATCGTTATCTGCTTGATTCTCTGGTTGTTCTCTTCTAATGATGGTGTCTAATTATGCCCTTCCTTACAAATTAGTTCATTCCCTTTGCATCCATTGTATCAAAGCACTGCATAATTTCAGAGACCTGTATTAGGTTACCCTACCCCTTCTTTTTCAAGTGAAGGTGATATTAAGAATGTTTAAGAAGGAACTGCAGATGCTGGAAAATCGAAGGTAGACAAAAATGCTGGAGAAACTCAGCGGGTGAGGCAGCATCTACGGGGCGAAGGAAATAGGCAATGTTTTGGGCCGAAACCCTTCTTCAGACCTTAAGAACCTTGTGTCCAAGCACATGGGTGAGAAAGTGAGATAACATAGAACTGGTGTGAAGGGGTGATTGATGATCGGCATGGATCTGTGGGCTGAAGGACCTGATTCCATGCTGTATCTCTAAGCTAAGTTAATACTAAGATTGTCCATGCATTGGGAACACACAGAAGCTCCTTATAATGGCAGAAGTGTCTACAATGTTCTGACAAGATATTTCTTTTGTATCCCTTGGAATGTTTCTGTTTGAATTTGGAAGTCAATTTCCGAGCTCCTGCATAAATTGAGCAGTAAATTTGGTGATTAAACTGCAGTGATTATCTGCATTCTGGAAACAGGGGTTTTGGTTTCACCCGTTTGTCTGTGCTAGCCATGTGATCAGTGCCATTTCATTGCTGTCTTTTCATTCAGTAACCGGAGTTCAGGCCTAAAATTGACCAGGGGCAGTATACTTATACAAATCAATCCTGCTATGGCTTTCCATTTTGAACTACTGTAGACTATAATAGACCTGGAGATCATATGTGGGAGCGGGGGTGTCCAGAACCAGAGGTCACAGTCATGAGGGGCAGGCCATTTAGGAGTGAGATGAGGAAATACGTTTTCAGCCAGAGAGTTGTGAATCTGTGGAATTCTCTGCCACAGAAGGCAGTGGAGGCCAATTCACTGGATGTATTCAAGAGAGAGTTAGATATAGCTCTTGGGGCTAACGGAATCAAGGGATATGGGGAGGAAGCATGATTCTGGATGTCAGCCATGATCATATTGAATGGGATGCAGGCTCAAAGGTCCAAATGGCCTACTCCTGCACCTATTTTCTATCTTTCTATAAGGTGGCTACTATCTGTAGTACTTATTAAATAAATCATCATCTTCTCTCTGGTAAATGATTGGACTGTTGATTGTCAAAATGGACCATGATTGAAATGCTGTGAATTCTTATGTACAGTTTGGTAAGATGCATCATCCCAGCTGATCCCCTTCTCTGCTCTGCATCCATCCATACTTGACTCATGACTCCACCTGGTGCAAGTTTATCTTTGCTTAACTTATGCACTGAGTTTATTTGCAATGGAACTACCAATGAACCTGTTAGCTTTGTTTCCTGCATTACTTACATTCCTAACAGTTTAAACATCCTTGGCAGAACATTGCCAAAGATCTTAAGAAGAATTGTCAAGGCTTGAAACATTCGTCAAGGAGTGTTGTGATCAGAAGAACAGGTTCTTTTACTTAGGCATTCTGTTGGATTGAGAATTACTTGCTTCCAGTCTAGTCCTGTGGTTGCTTAGTTCATTAGAATTGTACACACCATGCAGTTAGAGCAGGGGAGGTTTGGTCTCATGTGGCTGGGTGCATTGAGAAGAGGTGGTGCTTCACTGTTTTCACTCGGTTTCCACATGTTCCCAATGAAGAAATTTGACAAATGGAAATCAGATCATTAATTAGGGAGAAATAAAACAACATTACTGTGGGTGCAGTCATTATAATAATCCATTGTTTCCATTGACTTTTAACAAGGTCTGAAGTGAAAGTGGGATTCAGTACTCGTGAAAGCCTATTTTTTTTAACTGAAAATAATGAAAGTTAAAAAAAAGTCTGAAGTATAAATCCATTTCATTCTCCTCAGAGGAAATGGACATCAGTACATTCTTACTATTGAGCCCTTACTATCTCTTCGAGAGATAAAAACAAGTTTGAGAAGGGGAGTTGTATAACGTGAGCCTTGTTTTGGTGGAAGGAAGCAAATGTTGTCCTTTGAACTGCAATAGCTAGAACTAAATCAAAGAAGGAACAGTGTCATGATATGGCATTTCACTTCCTATGGTAACAATTTAGGAGGTGCACTGATGTTGTGCCTGAAGCACATTGGAGGCATATTTCCCTTGACTTTTTGACATATCAGGATTGGGGATGCAGAGCTGCCAAAATACATATAAGTGTAAGGCAGGACTTTCATGCTGTACAAGTTCTTGTGTGTTGCTGCATAAATGCAACCAATTAATGTGTGCCTGTAAAAACGTTGTGACTTTGAGAGTGCCCTTGTTATAGATGTATCATTTTCAAAGACATGTGGTCCTTGAGGAACTCTCTTGTTCCAGTGGATAATTTGGGGGAATTTCTTAATCTAATGCGCCCTGCAATGAATTGATGTGATTGAGCACAATGCTTGTCCTTACTCAATCCGACTTCAGATCCCATTGAACTTGTGGAGTCTAATATTGGATTGGCCCAACAATGATCCATCTGAGACTTCAGTTTCCAGGCAGATGAGATGGGTTATGAGAAAATTGGCTATAACATTTAAACCCCCCCCCAAAAAAAACCTCTTCTTATTTTTTGAGCACATGAAGATAATAAGGAAATTTCATCTAATCTCCACCCCTATGATTTTGTCCTCGTCCATCACGTAACTTATTCTCAATTAGGTAGTGGCCTGGTTGTCATGACTTTGCAAAACAGAAAGTGATGAAGTACCTAATTAGGTTGGGCAGCATCTGTGGAGGACATGCATATGTGATATTTTGGGTCAGGACTCTTCTTTTGAAGAACAAAGAAGAATTCTGAAACTGAATCTGAAGAAGGGTCCTGACCAAAAGAATGGCCATATCAGGGCTGCCAACATTGGGTGAGAGTTGGGAATGAGAAATTGCGAGAGACCAAGCCCGAGGGAGTGTAGCGACTGAGGGTGGGGGGGTGGTGGGGGGGGGGGGGGGAGGGGAGAATGTTGGAGAGGGGGGGTGGTACAGTTGCATTTATCAGCTTGAAATTGTGCAATCTGGTGCATACTGTAGCGAGCCTTTTAACTTACACTTGGATTAGCTATGACCAAGGTTAGGCCAAATTACATTCCTAATTACATTCCACAGTAGAGCCAGGCTGTGATCAACAGGTGCAGCACATAAATGATCTTAATATATTCATGTATGGAAGTCAGATTATAATCAAACACTTGGCCCATGTTGACCAACCTGGTCAACACTGCACACCTGGTACTACTACTGACCCTGACTCCAGTTGCATACCTTCTCTCATTCCTGACCCTGAGTCCAGCCTTACACCTAGCCATTCTACCCTGATCGTAGCTGTTTACCTGCTTAGGTTCCCAGTGCTGAACGCTCCCATTGTCCCAGCTTTGACTGCACACCTAGTACTATTCCAGACCTTGACTCTGGATGCACACTTGGCCTTGCTCCTAGCCCCTCTGCACTGACAATATATCTGGCCCACACATAAAGCCCCATATCTGACCCCCTGGCCTTAAACATTAAGTCCACAGGTGCTTATCTAATGTGGTAATCTTTTATGGGGCACTTCACAGACCACATTTTGTATAACAAAATTTGCTACATCCATTGGCTTCCTTGTTATCTAACATGCTAGTTACTTTATCAAATAAGTCATCAATTGGTTGAACACAATTTCTCATCCATAAAATTATACTCACTCAGCTGTATAAGTATTCTGTTACCATCTCCTTCATTTTCCTAACAAACTGTCCTGAAGTCATTTTTACCCCCAATATTTTCACTATTTTGCTGTCTTCCTCTCAGCTGGGAATTTTCCAAAATGCCAGTCCAATAACTTTATATTTAAGCAATATTATTCTATTAAATGTGATTTTGAGAGTACATAATATTTTCTGTGGTATTCATTAGACAACAATGATAAAAATATCTTTGTTTTGTTGCACCTACCAACATGCATACATTATTATATTACAGTTAATATGTATCGAGGCCATTTTTGTTCCAATGCTCCCCATTCCCAATTACTTATACATTGAAGTGATTGAAATCCAAGTGAAGTTTAAATGGCATCAGAAAAATAAAACCTCCGGAATGGGTGATATTTATTACGTGGTTGGTTGGAGTCAGTATCAGCACAATTACTATATTAAACTTTGAATCTTCAGATGTCCTGGTTCAAGCTAAAATTAAAGCAAATAATATTCTCCTCACATATTCCCCTGCAAGTACAGTGGCTTGCAAAAGTTTTCATCCCCCTTGAACTTTTCCACATTTTGTCACGTTACAACCACAAACGTAAATGTATTTTATTGGGATTTTATGTGATAGACCATTTGAAAAAAATTTGAAAACCATGTATAATTTTCCTTCCACTTCACAATTATGCGCCACTTTGTGTTGGTCTATCACATAAAATCCCAATAAAATACATTTACGTTTGTGGTTGTAACATGACAAAATGTGGAAAAGTACAAGGGGTATGAATACTTTTGCAAGCCACTGTATCTGTCACTCCTTTAAAATATGCCCCTTCTTTGAACAAGCTCTTAAACATCGCATCTGAATCAGTTTCCATTTGATTACACTCCTTGAGGATGTTCATCCACGTGTTCAATTAATAAAACAACGAGATTGGGGACATTTCTATTCAACCTGTCAAAGTAATTTGGGGAGGGGGGGGGGTTTAGAAATAGTCAGTGAGGTAAACAAACATAATAGTTGAGTGGTAAATGACAATAGTGCTACCTTCCCAATATTTAACTGAAGGAAAGAATGGGTTATCGGGGCTGTATGTTGTGACAGACACCTTGCATGCCATTTTAATATTTTACTTATTCCATCCCCCTGGATATTTCGGATTAATAAATTAAGGTTTTGTCAACTAATTACAAATCAGACTAATTACAAATCAATAACATTAGCAAACTCCAAAACACGAAGCGATGAGCATTGGGATCCAGACATCACGGACAATCAGGAGGAGGAGCCATCTTGGGGAACGGCTGCTAACCAGCAGCCGTCCGTTTAATTCCCTTTCTTTTTGCAGTTTTAGTGAGTCCTGTGCCTTGTTTGTGGGAGAGATAGACTTTTTAATGTGGGGGATAGGGGGTAACAACATTTCTAGGTCCGTACCTGGTCGGTGAGGCAGCTTTTTCTCCGGGCTGCCCCATCGACCCGTCCTCGTGGCCTACCAGCGGGCGTGGAGCGCCGTTTCCTGGCGGGGACCGCCCAGCACCTCGGCTTCGGTGGCGGCACAGCGCTGGAGCGCTATCGCGGAGCGGGCGATGCCTTGCCTGGGTCGCCGCGCTGGATTGACGCACTGGAGCTCCGGTGAGCTATGACCGCCGAGTTCAACACCTCCGGGCTGCGGGTCTGCGGAGCGGAGCGGGCGGCGCCAACTTTAACATCGGGAGCCTGGGAGCTCCAAACCGGCGCGGCCTGGTCGGCTTCGGAAGCCGCGGTTCCCAGTTAGGAAGCGGCCGTTCCAGGTGGCCCAGCCGCTGAAAGGACTCTCCTGACGCTGGGGCAATAGCACCCGGCCAGAACGGCCAGGAACATCGGGCCTCCATAGAGGCAATAGCGGTGGCCTCAATAGGCCTGACTTTGGGAGAACTGGGGATGGGGACTGGACATTGTGCCTTCCCCCACAGTGGTAACCATTGTGGGGGTATGTTTTTTTGTGTGTAAGTGAATATGTTAGTTTGTGTCCAAGATGGCTGTCGGAAGGGAGAGTGGACGCTGGCGCGGTTTAGCTGCCGCTGCTCTCTCTTCACATTGTGTTTTTGATTTTTTGTCTTTGGAGCAAATTCTGTCTTTAATTTGTGTATTGGTGATGTCCTTATTATTTATTTTACTCCGACTCTATGTTTTTTCTCTCTTGTTAATTTCTGTAAGGTGTCCTTGAGACTTTGAAAGGCGCCCGCAAATAAGATTTATTATTATTATTATTATTAACTGCTCACATCTGGCAGTGCTCTCTGTCTGAATCAGGGGCCACGGAGTGTTTTTGAAAGTGGGAAGGCTGAACGATCACTGATCACTGTCCTTAGGGGTACCCGGTGAGGGAGTGAAGCAACCGAGTGGGGTGAGTGCGGGAGGGACTTTTTGAAATTTGATGTATTAAATTCATTAAAGTGCATTGTAGAAGTATGATTTCATTGTTTTTTGTTTGAAGTATTTTTAAGAGGTAACCTTTTAAGGGGTAACATTTTCCACACAATAGGTGGTGGGTGTATGGAACAAGCTGCCAGAGGAGGTAGTTGAGGCAGGGACTATCCCAACATTTAAGAAACAGTTAGATTAATACATGGATAGGAGAGGTGTGGAGAGATATGGACCAAAAACAGGTAGTGTAGCTGGGACATGTTGGCAGGTGTGGGCAAGTTGTGCCGAAGGGCCTGTTTTCACACTGTATCACTCTATGACTACATTGTACCTCCACCATGCATGAATGCTTCAAAATCAAGTGGAGTTTTATTGCCATATACACAGGCATAGAAACATAGAACCATAGAAAATAGGTGCAGGAGTAGGTCATTCGGCCCTTCGAGCCTGCACCGCCATTATTATTATTATTTTATTATTTTATTATTTATTTCGAACAGAATAAAAGAATAAAAAGCAAGTGTGAAACAGCATACAAAAAACAAAACAAAAATATTTATAAAGTGTCATAAATAATATCTATAAATAAATGAAATCATATGTGTCCGAAAAGGAGCAGGAAGAAGCCAAAGCTTATTAATTCCCACCCCTTATTCAACTGCTTGTAATTATCTTATACAAATGTAGCAGCTATATGTACACCATATGTACACCAGCCACTATATGTACACCAAATTATTTACATTTGAACACTAATCAAATATTTACAAAGCCATACAAAAAAGAAAAAAAGAAAAAGAAAAGAAAAAACCCTCATATACTATACAGTATCTTAGTCATATATACAACCCATCACTCTATAATCACCCTTCCCAATACAATCAGTATAACAAATATCCCACTCAGAATCACCTATCCTCATCCCAATATCCTTTTAAACAAGTGTTTTTGTACATCTTTTTAAACTGAATTATGCTTGTGCTAAGTTTTATCTCCTGTTCCAGACCATTCCACAAATTCACACCACAGATTGCTATGCACATACTTTTAAGAGTTGTTCTGACATTGAGTTTTTTAACATGATCATCCAACTCAGTATCCCGTACCTGCCTTCTCTCCATACCCCCTGATCCCTTTAGCCACAAGGGCCACATCTAACTCCCTCTTAAATATAGCCAATGAACTGGCCTCAACTACCTTCTGTGGCAGAGAATTCCAGAGATTCACCACTCTCTGTGTGAAAAATGTTTTTCTCATCTCGGTCCTAAAAGATTTCCCCCTTATCCTTAAACTGTGACCCCTTGTTCTGGACTTCCCCAACATCGGGAACAATCTTCCTGCATCTAGCCTGTCCAACCCCTTAAGAATTTTGTAAGTTTCTATAAGATCCCCCCTCAATCTTCTAAATTCTAGCGAGTACAAGCCGAGTCTATCCAGTCTTTCTTCATATGAAAGTCCTGACATCCCAGGAATCAGTCTGGTGAACCTTCTCTGTACTCCCTCTATGGCAAGAATGTCTTTCCTCAGATTAGGAGACCAAAACGGTACGCAATACTCCAGGCGTGGTCTCACCAAGACCATGTACAACTGCAATAGAACCTCCCTTCTCCTATACTCAAATCCTTTTGCTATGAATGCTAACATACCATTCGCAAACATAGTAAATAGGTGCAGCAATAGGCCATTCGGCCCTTCGAGCTAGCATTATCATTCAACATGATTATGGCTGTTCATCTAAAATCAGTACCTCTTTCCTGTTTATTCCCCATATCCCTTGATTTCAAAAGCCCCAAGAGCTAAATGCAACTCTCTCTTGAAAACATCCAGTGAATTGGCCTCCATGGCTTTCTGTGGCAGAGAATTCCACAAATCCACAACTCTCTGCGTGAAGAAAGTTTGTCCTCATCTCAGTCCTAACTGGCCTACCCTTTATTCTTAAACTGTGACCACTGGTTCTGAACTCCCCCAACATCGGGAACTTTTTTCCTGCAGTTACAGTAAGTGAAAATCTAGCAGGCAAGCAGGATGCTTTCTCCAACCACCCCCATTTGAAGGCCACTATCTTCCACCGTTTCTACCCACTGCTTGGTACTTACTTCCAGCAGCCACTGGTTGTCTTCCAGGATGTACCGAGCCGCAGCCTGATCCATGCCGGTCACCTGGGCGAATTCGGCACAGAGACTCTCACGGCAGCAGCGAAACGCTTCTGACGGCCCGGGACTCTTGCACTCGCCAGCCCCGGCTCCCCATCTGCATCTGTCCCTGCCGCTGCTTCTGCTTCCATCCCTCCCTCAGCCCCGGCTATGCAACACCATGCAGTTATATGAGTTTTGAAATTTTCGTTGATTACAGAATTTCTCACGACAGAGCGTGAGAAATTTGTGATTAGCGTGAGAGCGTGAGAATTTGGAGAAATGTGTTATTCTCACCCTCAATGCGTGAGAGTTGGCAACCCAGCCATGTTGACCATCCATGTTCTTCACAGATGCTGTCTGACCCACTGAGAGTTACTCTAGCACTTTCTGTTTTGCTCAAGGTTCAAGCATCAGCAGTTCCTTGTGTCTCTGACTTGACATTGCACTGGGTTGAATGAGAATGCAGTTCTATTGAAGTGAGACCCAACTGTAAAGAATGGCTCCAGGTTCCTTGTTGCCAAAACAGGAAGGCTGCCAGTGCAATCAGTTGATCAGTCACTCAAAGGTTAGGATTGATTGACCCTGTGCCTTCTTTTGTGGCTGGAAGTTCTTCAGTGAGTAACTGTCTCAATATGGTGCATTGTTGTATCATTGTGGGAAGCTTTCCCCCACACTTCTGTGTGAGAGCAGAGATGGCTGCAAGTCAATCATTGACATTTGCTGAATGCTGGCACAAACCCTTCAAAATAAAGAGTGCAATTTGATTCCCTTTGCCTCAGGCTGTAGACTGCAGCTACTGGAAAATGGTTCAAAGCAGTTTCATTCTTGTTTAGACGGAGAAACCAAAACACATAATCCACATGTTTTATCTCATCCCTAACCTGTATGACTTCCCCATGTTTTGAGATTATGCCACCTAATGTTAGTGATTTTGCACATGGATAACATAGGGTCACGGAAGCATGCAGCGTGAGAATAGACCCTTAGACCCATGGAGTTTATACCAACCATCAGCAACCCATTACGATACGATGGAACTTTATTCATCCCAGGAGGGAAATTGGTCTGCCAATAGTCATAACACACAAGGTACACGAAAACTTGAAATTAAAATTAAATTAAAAGTGAAAAAACAAAAAGGCAAGCGACTGTTGCCTGGTTCCCCTGTAACCGGAAAGAACAAACAAACAAACGCAGGGTTATCCCCTGGGCAGAGGATTCTAAAACTAGAGTGCCCCACCCTCCCCCACCCTACATTAACTTGTTCAGTGCCATGCCCGAGTATACTCAGGTCATGGCCAATAGTGGGGAAAATGTGGCAGTGAACAGGTTAATCCAATATTCTCATCATTCCTCCCCCACATTCTACAACTCATCTACATGGTGCTGGCAATTTACAATAGTTAATTAACTTACCAAACAGCATTTCTTTGGGATGTGGGAGGAAATTAGAGCACCTGTGGAAAACCTAAGAAGTCACAGGGAGAACGTGCAAACTTCACACAAATGGCTCCTAAGGTCAAGATTGAACCACGGTCTCTGGTACTGTGATGCAGTGGCTCTAGTAGCTCTAGTAGCTGTGTAACTGTTCATCTGTTGGAATCAATATGGTGTACCTTTGCTGCATGCCAGTATTGCTACAATATTTTTCTTCAGATTTGGAGAGCTGACCTATACACAATATTCCAGGTGCAATTTCATCAGCACATCTCTAATCTTGTACACAAATCCTCTGTCATTCGAGGCAATCGTATAGTTTACCTTTAGGTTTAGATTTTAATACAAAGTGTGCTGGTAAAGTGCATTTGCTAGCACTCTATCCATCAGAGTACTTGGATTTGCAAGTAAATGTTTTGTTTTTATGAAGGTTATTGAGGGTTTATTGGAGACGTGATGAAGCATATGTGGTACAGTGGGTAGATACTGAGATCAAAGTCTGCAACATGTCGACTCGTAAACAAAATCATAAATGTCATTATAATTCAGGGCAATAATTCTTCTGACCACCCACAAATAGCTTGGTACTTCATTTAAACCGTAGCTGCATAATAATGACCAATTGTTTTTTGACATCTACTGCTGCATAAGTGCATAAGTAATGTGAAATGCTTCATTTTTATGGTGGGAATGGACGGAAAGGTGATATAGTTCTCAAAGGGGAAAATGATGCAAGATTCATGAGTAGAAATTTGCCTTGCGTGTGGGCTGCACTCATCTTTGTAAATATATTTCCGTTAACTTCAGTGCCCAAATGTTTCAACTTGAAAGGTCATTCTGAGATAGTGGGCCAAAATTGTTCCGCAAACATATGCTTATTTGCTGTTACTTGAACTAAATTTTCACCCATGGCAACACTGAAGGGGATCTTAAATGGTGGGCTACCTCTATTTTCCCCCATCTGCAGGGCCGGCCTTAAGCCGAATAGTCCGATTGCTTCCAATTGGGCCCCGCGAGTAAGGGGGCCCCGCGCCATAATAATCTACTCTCGGCTCGGGTAGATCTACCCCGGGTGGAGGGGGGAGAGAGGGGCGGAGAGAGAGTAGAGAGGTGGAGGGGGAAGAAAGGGGTAGACAGGGAGGGTGGTGTGAGGGGGAATGGAGAAGGTGGAGAGAGGGAGGTGGGTCATTCCCTCATGGTCCCGGTGCAGCGCTCCCGCCTCTCCAGTCGCCATGCTTCATGCACACAGCCCCGGCTCCACCCCTCTCTCTCCCGGGGGAGACGCGGTGAACAATACACGGAGGGCCGGGCCGGGGGTTGGAGCAACGTTTACAAACATCGGCCTCAGCTCACACCTGTCCGCCCGGACCCCGGAATCCGCTCCCGCCGCCAGCCCTCTCCTTCCCTTCTTCACTCTCTCCCTTCTCCCCTTCCCTCCCTCCTTCCTCTCTCTCTCTTTTCCTTTCTCTCAGTCGCTCCATTCCTTCTTTCTCTCCCTTCTCTCCCTTCTCTCCCTTCTCTCCCTTCTCTCCCTTCCCTCCCTCCCTCCCTCCCTCCCTCCCTCCCTCCCTCCCTCCCTCCCTCCCTTCTCTCCTTCCCTCCCACACACACATAACGCACAGACAACTAACACACACACACATCACGCACAGACAACTAACACACACAACTAAGTTAGGATGGGGTAGAAGCCCAAAGGATAGGATGGGGCTGAAGCCCAAAATTTAATGCCTGGACTGGTTTTTCACCAATGGTTATTGGTTTTCCAGGATCTATTTAATTAAATAACTTTTTTTTTTTCATATCACAGTCACTAAAACAAATGGTATTGTAACTAGGTACTCTTCAGAGGTGATCCACACATTTTGTTTGTTACTTGTAGGCTTACATGTATGCGATTTTACATTAAAATGTAGCTTAGATCTGTTTAGTCCATTGTCGCAGGCACTTTTTAAGCACACATTTTGATTACTTTCCATTCTACCATAGAGATATAAAGTCTATAATAGACTAATTATATTTCTATGAATCTACAGACCTTGGCTGGGAACCTGGGGCTCACCAAAATTGTTCCCAATTGGGCCCTGCAACTCCTAACGCCGGCCCTGCCTAAGTGGTTTAACTCTTTTTTTATTTATTTTTGCCCAGCAACGTCATGCCTCTTAACTGCACCCGAGTGCAACAGCTGCCTCATTTCCTTACATTAATTGGCACAAAGCCCTCCTCTCTCCCCTTTCCCCCATTCCCTCCACCTCTCCTCCCCTCTCTCCCTTTCCCTCCTTCTCCTTCCTCTCCAAGGACTAGTCCCGTCCAATTACCGCTGGATTCCTGTCCGCCGCATCCACATGAACCAACGGCCATCAGCGCCACCATCTTTGAAGAGGGCGGCCCTGGTCTTGACCCTCCCCCGGGTGAAACGCTTGGACAGATGGTTCTGGGGTGCGCTGAGCATCAGGCACCGCAGCTGCTGCAACTGCAACTGCACTTTTACATCAGTGGAACCGTGTCCACCAATCCAACTAACCTTTTGCCCAGTTCATGGGATTATATCAGTTCCGATTTTTGTATCAGCAAAAAGGATTGCTCGGAGCATTAAAGCGAGTCTTTATGTCGCTGGCCAACAGTTTGAAACAGTCTAAAGAAGTGTAGATGACCGAAAGAAAATACGCCTGCGGGCCGGATGATTTCGGGTTACGGGCCGGATTCGGCCCGTGGGCCGTAGGTTGCCGACCCCTAATCTAATATGTGAACCTTTTGTTTTTTTTTAATTAAAAAGGCTTTCCTTAATGGGACTATCTGCAATTCTGAGATGGGAACAAGGAGTGAATGTTCTTTCTAACTGCAAATCAAAAAACTGAAAACCTGAAATGAGATCAGAAAATGCTGGCAATACTTAACAGATCAAGCAGCGTATGTGAAAAGAGTAACAGTTAACATTCCTGATCAAAGACCCTTTGACAGATCTGGGAATGTGAGAAAACAATTTAGTGCCGGAGGGTGATGATCAATGTACACTCTAAAATAGCAAGGCCTATGTTTATGGGGTGGTTTGGTTCATTAGAGGGAGGAAGTCAAGAGTCTAGAGATGTCAGGTATGTTTGATTTTCATATGTGTTGGCTCTGGAACCATGAAATTCTTATTTGCTGCAGCTTTACGGGCCCATTGATGCAATAACACATAATAACGTGCAATAATCAATAATACAATCAAGTAATAATCAGTAATGTCAGACTATAATAGTGCAGAACCAATGCACATAGTGCTACCAAAACAAACTGCATTTAAAAAAATGGCGGATGTGCAGGAGTGGGGCGCCATTGTGTATGGCTGTTCTGCCTGCAGTCCGTCTTTTCGCCCTTTTTAGTGTTTAAAAAACTTTTACTTTGGAGCGCAGAAGGTTAAGGGGGACGATAGAGGTCTTTAAAATGATGAGAGGGATAGACAGAGTTGATGTGGATAAGCTTTTCCCTTTGAGAGTAGGGAAGATTCAAACAAGAGGACATGACTTGAGAATTAAGGGACAGAAGTTTAGGGGTAACATGAGGGGGAACTTCTTTACTCAGAGAGTGGTAGCTGTGTGGAATGAGCTTCCAGTGGTGGAGGCAGGTTCGATTTTATCATTTAAAAATAAATTGGATAGGTATATGGACGGGAAAGGAATGGAGGGTTATGGTCTGAGTGTGGGTAGATGGGACTAGGGGGGAAAAAAAAAAGTGTTCGGCACGGACTTGAAGGGCCGAGATGGCCTGTTTCCGTGCTGTAATTATTATATGGTTATATAGGTCTAGTCGTTTTATGTGGGGTGGGGGGGGGAAGGGGGAAACTGTATTTTCTCAGTCCTAGCTGGTCGGAGATGCGGCTTTCCTCCAAGTCGCATTTTCGTCCTCTCCATACGGCCTGCCAGCGGGACTGTAGCAGCGTTTCGTGCCGGGACCGGCCGGGACTGCAGCTTTGGCGGCGGAACAGCACTGAGGCACCGTCGTGGAGCGGGCTATGCCTTGCCCGGGTTGCCGTGTGGGGCTCCGGAGGGCTGAAGACTGCCGATGGGAACATCGCGGAGCTGTGGGAGTCCACGCGGGTAGCGCTGGTTTCAAACACCGCAGGGCCTGGGATCTTGTCGTGGTTTTCAATACTCAAAATTAATTCAGGCCACGCGGAGAATTCTTCAAGAAGTTTAAACATTTATTCGCAAATAAAAGGTTCATCAGTCCACGTGAAGATCTCTGAGTCACAAACAAAGGATCATCTCTTTTTATACCATTTTCAACTCTTCATGCCCCACCCCTGTTACATTTCCATATCCAATTATTTGCTGACATTCCCTCATCATCAGCCAATCACTTGCTCCCACTTATCTCCTCCTTCCCAGCACATTTCCATATTTGCAACTGATGTCGTCACATGACTCCCTTTTTATGGCCTCTGCCAGCCATGTGCTTCTTTGTTCAGAGTCGTTTCATTTTAACAAAGTGATATCCAAGAAAAGTGGACACAATTCCCAAAACCCACTTCTCAAAATATAAGAGATACAGTGGTCACTCAATTTATATAAACAAGACATTTTTCCTATTAAATTCTATATGTCTTGGGGAAGAATGTTACCTCTTAAACTACAGATCTGACAGACTACAAAACACAGGGGTCTGATGTTTATAATCCTAATTAAAGCACAATATATTTCCCAGATGGTCTCATTATAAATCACATATTTAAACTAACATTACCTTGTATTATAAACCTTAAAAGTATGAATTTGCTCTATCTTTGCAAACACACACCTCCTATCTCCAAGCACACAGGGTTGTATAAATGTCGTTTTTGTAATTTTGTTGGAGCTTTTGTGGTGACTCTTTTGTGTACTTTGTATGCAAAATAGAAGAATTTCACCCCACCAAGCTAGGTACAAGTGACAATAAAGTATTATCATCAACATTCTGGCTGTTAAATGGCTGCTAAATTGGTTCCAGTATGGTGACTGTAATGCTCATATGCGCATTTCCTGCACAAATTATTACATTGGTAAGGGTGATGGTTCATGTGACCTTAATGTCAGACAGATATAAAGACTAGGCCGATCACAATGCTGATCAATGTGCAATTTGGTGTTGGTCCTGCCAAATTTCAGCTCAATTAACCATGTTTCATTGAATATGTGTTAAGGAGTAGGCACTCCCACCAGTGTTTAAAGGACTATTCATGAGATGTACGCTCATCCTTGAGCAAGGGTTTGGTGCTAACCAGTTAAAGTTTACAGTGACATGTGCGAAGGTGATGAATGATTTTGTCTTCATTTCAAGTTTCATGGAAATTAAATACTCTAGAAATTAGTACATTGCTCGGCATATCCTGTGGAATGCATTATGACAGAGAGAATGGGCAGAGAATAAGCAGGTAAGGAGAAAATGATGTAGGTCAAGTGAAAATAGTGGAAAGTGAACACAACATGGTCTTAGTGATGGTTTGGATATATCGTTGGAAACTATTCTTAGGGTTCAATATGATATCAAGTTTGTGCACAGCTAAATTCAGTCTCAAGTGGTTGACAGGGCAATGGATGGATGGGCAAAGGAACAGAATTGTGTTTTAGGACCAATGACGATGTGCGGCACGGTGTCGTAGCGGTGGAGCTACAGCCTTACAGCGCCAGAAACCCGGGATCCATCCTGACTACCGATGCTTGTCTGTATGGAGTGTGCACTTTCTCCCCGTGACCTGCGTGGGTTTTCTCTGAGATCTTCGGTCTCTTCCCACACTCCAAAGAGGTACTGGGTTGTAGGTTAATTAGATTGGTGTAAATGTAAAATTGTCCCAACTGTGTGTCGGGTAGTGTTGGTCTGTGTGGATTGCTGCTCCATGCGGACTTGGTGGGCATAAGGGGCTGTTTCTGTGCTGTATCTCTAAAGCAAAAATAAAGAACTTCTTTCTTCCGGTTTTTTCGCCGGAATGGTTTTGGTAATCCAGTCCTGAAAAGAAACCGAACAATTTAGGAAATATGGAGAACTAGTAACAAAGCCTGTCAAACTGCTTGATTTTGCTTTCAGGGAAGTCCTCATACTTGCCTATTATCTTGTAGACTGTGAGTAGGCATTGGAGGAAGATCAGCATATTGCCTGTGTATTTTAATTGTACTCTGGAATGTGGATCCTAAAAGATTAATGCAGATGCACCATAGTAAGAATTCTATTGGGTATGCATCACAGCTTGGATTGGCAACCGCTTTGCTCAAGATCGCAAGAAATTGCAGAGAGTCATGGAAGGAGCCAGTCCATCACACAAACCGAAGATAGACACAAAAAGCTGGAGTAACTCGGTGGGTCAGGCAGCATCTCTGGAGAAAAGGAATGGGTGACTTTTTGGGTCGAGATCCTTCTCCAGTCATCACACAAACCAGTCTTCCCACATCACCCACCCCACATTAACTCCATCCACATTTCATGCTGCCTCAGGAAAACAGCCAACATAATTAAAGACCACTCACAACTGGTCATTCTTAGTTCTCCCTTCTCCTGTTGGCGAGAAGATACAAAAGTTTAAAAACATGTAGCACCAGATACTTTCCCACTGTTATTACACTACTGAATGTATCTCTCATATGTTAAACATATAATCTTGATCTCCGGATCTATCTGACTGCAGCCATTGCATTTTTTCCCTCTGTAGCCATAAAACAATATTCTGCACTGTTTTTCCCATTCTTTACCTGCATAAACTGTTGCAATCATATGTTGTATGATCTGCTGGATGAGGCACAAAATAAAGCTTTTCATTGTATTTCGGTACACATGACAGTAATGAACCTATACTAAGTTAGCCATATATCTTCTTATTGTGCGAAACACTGTTTATGTTCTCTTGTTTGTCAATATGTCCAGATTAAGATATTGGATTTTATAAAACATTTTGTATTCTGATCTTTTGCAACTGGTAATAGATACTTTATTTTACTTCAGGAAATAATGATAAGCTGGAACATACAAAGGTGCTGCAAGAATAAGTAATTTTTCTTTTTAAAATGCTATTTGTCTTTCGTTTTTTTAGTAGAAAGTATAATTATTAGTTAATTGAATTTTAAGTAAGCACATTAGCAAGAATCTTGTTGTTAGTTACAATATAACTACATTTTGCATTGAACCTAAAAACCCTGCCCCAATAATTCTAGTCATTTGCTGTGGAATTTACTTTTCTTAGTGCTAATTTCATTCTTGAATCATTTTACCAATGACCTTGGGGTCCAACAATGGTGATTTATCAAGCCGGCTCAATAGTCACTTACGCTTACACAATTTCACAGACAGGAAACGAGGATGACAGATGGCACAATGGGCTAAGCGTTTGGCTGGCAACCGGAAGGTAGCTGGTTCGAATCCCGCTTGGAGTGCACACTGTCGTTGTGTCCTTGGCAAGACACTTCACCCACCTTTGCCTGTGTGTGTCCTTGGGCAAGACACTTCACCCACCTTTGCCTGTGTGTGTGGATGTAATTATGTGAAGCACTTTGGGGTCAATGCAAGTTGACTAAAAATGTGCTATATAAATAAAGAAAAAAAAAAAAGTAAAAGGCTCTGATTTTAATCTACCTGCTCAAACATTTTATAGAGAGCAGAGTAAAGAAAAAAAGACATTCACAAATTTGAAATAGAGGGAAAATATCCTGACGAAACCTAAGGTCATCGAGCTGTACAGCATGGAAACATGCCCATCAGCAAACTTTGTCCATTGGCATATTGGGCTAGTCCCATTTGCCTGCATTTGGTCCATAGGCCTTCCTTACCATATATCTGCCCAAATGCCTTGTGAAAGTCGTATTTGTATCAGTTTCTATAGCTACCATTACATTTTAAGATATTTACCTGGGGAAACTAGTCCACATATACAAAACTAGACCTTTAGGGGTAGAGGGGATGTCAAACAACATTTATGTTTTCATACATTGTTAAGTATACAATTACTCCAGATTTAACGGCATAGCTGTTGGTGTGTTTAAAAAATAAATCAGATTGGTTCTTAGTAATTAGTTCTTCTCTATTCACTGACTTTTGCTGCATATACTGAGAAAGCTCCACCATGTGGAGGAGCAGAGAATCATTGAAAAACAACTCAAACGCCACGTCTAACTGCACGTGTGTGTGCTTCATGGTGTGTAGGAAAGAACTACAGATGCTGGTTTAAATCGAAGAATGGCACAAAAAGCTGGAGCAACTCAGCAGCATCTCTGGAGAGAAGGAATGGGTGACATTTTGGGTCGAGACCCTTCCTCACACGCCTCGCCCTCGAAACATCACCCATTTTGTGTCTATCTTCAGTGTAAACCATCATCTGCAGTTCCTTCCTACACATATCGTCTACTGTTAGGTCATTTCTTCTTCTGCCTTTCTTATTCCAGCTCCTGTAGAGAGAGAGAAAACAAAATCTGTGGAGATTGGATTTTTCTTCTCTGCTGTTCTGTATGCAATATAGAATGACCTCATATTGTAAATTTTAGAAATCTACACATTTCTTAATGCTTAACAGTGAAGCACTAGTTCCGGATTATTGAACTGTGAGTGCTGTTATCTACTCTTTTGATATGAACACTATGGGCAGAACCTCTGAGTATCAATTGCCTCTTCCTCCTATTTTGCCTCTTGTCGTTTGTCATTCAAAGGAATTACGTGCCAATTTTCTCTACATGTGAACAGAAGGCATTCCATTTCAGCCACAAACTGGTATATTTCATAACTATTGGAGAATGCTCTTGGAATTCTGAGATAGAAAATCATGTCAGATGTAAAGATTGTTTGAATTTTTTTTTTAAGTCAGGAAAATGACAGTGCTACCGTATATATGGTCTTGGTGAACTTATGAATTTTCTAAACTTTCTACACAGGGGAAGAAAACCGGTGATCATAAAGTTGCTGATCGCTCCATATCTGTCCACAAACTCATGATGTCCAATGCATTGGTCATTCTTTACTCACACTAACACCTAAAGCTGCGTTGCTTATTTACCTAATGTTGACCAAGATTGCCCTCTCGGTAGTCCTGCAGCTCTACTGTTTGGCATTCTCTTTGGAACTATTTCTTCATCATATCACTTTGTGGAAGGTGGGCCCACCTTCAAATCCTGAATAGAGACATACAGTATAGAAACAGGCCCGTCGGCCCAACTTGCCCAGACCAACCAACATGTCCATCTACTCTACTCCCACCTGCCAGCATTTGGTGCATATACCTCTAAACCTGTCCTCCCCACGTACCTGTCTAAATTCTCTTAAACGTTGTGATAGCAGCCCGTTCCATACACCCACCACCCTTTATGAGAAAAAGTTTCCCCTCAGGTCCCTATTAAATCTTAGGGTTTCTCGATTACCCTACACTGGGTAAGCGACTCTGTACGCCTACCCGATCTATTCCGGAGACGAGGAAACACTTTTTCTCACAGAGAGTTGTGAGACTGTGGAATTCTCTGCCTCAGAGGGCGGTGGAGGCAGGTTCTATGGATACTTTAAAGAGAGAGCTAGATAGGGCTCTGGCTCAGGGGATATGGGGAGAAGACAGGAACGGGGTACTGATTGAGGATGATCAGCCATCACATTGAATGGCGGTGCTGGCTCGAAGGGCCGAATAGCCTACTCCTGCACCTATTGTCTATTGTCTATTGTCCAACTTTTGGCGTAGTCTCCTCCCTCAGCTTCCTTGCCGAAGACTCTCGAGCCAAAGACTCGCACTTTTCCCACAAGGACTCTCGAGCCAAAGACTCGCACTTTTCTCACAAGGCACATCCCTCGGACAGGCCGCTCCCCTAGAGTAAACCTTGCTTATATTAGCTGATAAATTGACTAATTCACTAATTAGCTAACTTACAGTTTTTCTAATTAAATTCCTCAGCCAATCCCCACACTCACTCCTGTACCTGCCGCTCCTCTGCCAACCTTGAAGGTAGTTTCAGATAAAAGAACTACTGTTGATTTCACATTTAGAGTTACTTTCCATTCATCTTTCACACATGAGTCATTGCATAGAACACTAAGCTGTTCATGTGCACCATCTATCTCTTAAGATGTTTTTATAAGTAGCAACAAAGGGGGGAGGGAGGGGGGTGCTTTTGTGATGGAAGGAATCAGTTTGGGTTTTCTGCCCACTGATATAGTCATCAGCTGCAAAGCATAGCTTAGTGGCTCCTATTCTACTGCAGTGTCAGCCTGTGAATAATGCATTTGAATTCTGAAGCTTTGAAGATTTAAGAAAGATAGCACTCAGAAGGATGATAAGTAATAAGGAATTTACCGAAATTGGATTGTAGACCAGTGATGATTTGGTGGGAAGATCAGGTTGTCCAAGGGTTATCTCTGGGGGCAATGTGGTCCTAATTCTCCAATAATGATCCAAAAGGAACAATGTGTGGGAATGGTGTAATCTCCTGTATCACTGACGTAGAAAGCATGCCTAGGCACATAGGCAACTCATACCAGGCAGAAATTGATCAAGTTTCTAGAATGATATAAAATTACCTGTTAATAGTTGATATTGCATTTTATTCCGGAAAAAGACTGATTTTAAATTGCATAATTTTTGAGATGGACATTGAGAAAGTCACAAGACACAGAATAATGTAATAAGTTGGAAACAATATGATTTTAAAAGCTGAAAATGCAACCAACAAAAATAATTGCTGATAAGCGAATAAATAGAATTGTATGCAAGATATTTAGACAATAGACAATAGATGCAGCTGTATGCCATTCGGCCCTTCGAGGCAGCACCACCATTCAATGTGATCATGGCTGATCATCCACAATCAGTACCCCGTTACTGCCTTCTCCCCATATCCCCTGACTCCGCTATTGAAAGTACCCAGAGAACCGGCCTCCACCACCCTCTGAGGCAGAGAATTCCACAGACTCACAACGCTCTGTGTGAAAATTTAATACATGGGAGATGAATGATACCAAAGAGTAAGAACAGAGCAACCAGTAATGTACAATATGGATAAGTAAAGAAAAAAGAGGATGATAATATATAAATGCTAAAGAAATAATAAAAAAATTACAAGTCAAAGAAATAACTGTGGATAGGGTGGTAGGCATAATATACTTGAATTTTCATACTGTCTTCACTAGCAAATTGAGAGGCCAGATAATAAAGGCCAGAATTTGAGGTGTTTGACAAAAAGCTATAATGGGTAACAAACTATATACTAAATAGAAAAGAATGTGATTTAGAGATAGTTACTCCTTCATCAAATAGTTTCTCAAGGACACATACTGCAACTGTTGTGTTAAGGGTCTGTCCCACTTACGCGACCTTTCCAGGCGACTGCCGGCTCCCGTGACAGGTCGCCGAAATTTTCAACATGTGAGATCTCCTATGGTCGTGAGAGGTCACCCACGACATGTCGCCAGCGGTCGCCTGTATGGTTGTGAGAGGTCTATGGTCGTGAGAGGTCTCCAAAGAGTCGTAGCGTCTTTCTGGTCGCCCCTGAATTTTCTACATGTTGAAAATTTCGGCAACATATCACAGGTGCCAGCAGTCGCCTGTAAAGGTCGCGTAAGTGGGACAGGCTCTTTAGTTTGCATTTGGAGTTGAGAAGCAAAAACACAATTTGTGAATTGCATTTAAAATGGAGGAGATTATTTTGTCCAAAAAAGGGTAAGATGAGGTATTTAACACATTTATTCAACATAGCAAAATGATTTCAACAGTGGGAAATTTGTCAATTATAAAGATATTTTTTATTTTTTATTTTGATGTCATGGGAAGCATGGCAGAAGAAAGTTAGGAAATGTTTTTTTCCAGCCTTGTTTGTTCTGAGAAAAATCCAGCCTCATTCTCCTTACCCCACCCTCTGATCTCTCTCTCTCTGTCTGTCTGTCTGTCTGTCTGTCTGTCTATCTATCTATCTATCTATCTATCTATCGATCGAGCGAGCGAGCGAGCGAGCGAGCGAGCGCGCGAGCTAGCTAGGATCGATCTAGCGACGAGCGAGCGATTAGCGTAGCGAGGACGAGCAGGAGAGAGCGAGCGAGCGAGCGAGCGAGCTGAGCGAGCGATCTATGCTATCGATCGCGCCAGCTCCGCGAGCTTAGGAATGAGCTCTATCTCTATCTCCTCTCGCCTCTCGCTCGTCCTCCTCGCTCCTCTCTTCTCTCTCTCTCTCTCTCTCTATCTCTCTCTCTCTCTCTCTCCCTCTCTCTATCTATCTATCTATCTATCTATCTATCTATCTATCTATCTATCTATCTATCTATCTATCTTATAATATTAAATATCTGTGGCTGGCTGGCTGTGTGTGTTTCTGCCTGACTTGTGGGTGCCAGCCTTTGATTCATTGCTACGCCAACACCAGACCCACAAACGCCCAGATTTTTTCCATTTCGGTAGAGATTTCACTTTTCATTCCAAGTATCCACTCCTCATTAAATTTCGTCGTGTTTATGTACACATTTTTAATAAAATCCTTCTCCCCCCCCCCCCCCCCACACACACTCATTTTGTCGCCTCCTGCTGGCCAGCGACCATCACGGCTGCTGGCGCCCGCCTCTCGATTCAAAAACAGCATTTAAAAACAGCCACACTGCTGAGTCCTGAACGGCTTGAGTTGGAGGACCACGTCTCCCGTGGGGGCTATGGGTAGGGAACGGCTGTGTGGGGGAGCAGACCCAACGGGTCTGCACTTGGTCTAGTATATATAATATTAAAACTCTGTGGCTGCTGGCTGGCTGTGTTTCTGCCTGACTTGTGGGTGCCAGCCTTTGATTCGTTGCTACGCCAACACCAGACCCACAAACGCCCAGATTTTTTCCATTTCGGTAGAGATTTCACTTTTCATTCCAAGTATCCATTCCTCATTAAATTTCGTCGTGTTTATGTACACATTTTTAATAAAATCCTTCTCCCCCCCCCCCCCCCACTCACTCATTTTGTCGCCGCCTGCTGGCCAGCGACCATAACGGCTGCTGGCGCCCGCCTCTCTCCTCAGAGACACCATTTAAAAACAGCCGCACTGCTGAGTGCTCGAATCTTCAGTTGGAGGACCACGTCTCCCGTGGGGGCTATGGGTAGGGAACGGCTGCATGTCTGCACTTGGTCTAGTCACACTTAATCTCTTGCGAGAGTTTCTCATTTCTGCCCACAGGAGAAATGGACATGTATGTAAGAAAAGGCAGTGTTTGGACGGTGGGGAGTAAATTATTTCAATCTTCACTGTCATCATTATACGGAACAGTGGCAGGGGAAGTTAATTATGGAAGAGCAGAGGTATAGGATCCACTTGTTGAAGTGACCCGAAATGGTGGAAACATCTGGGCAAACATCTTCAGCGACTGTAACATTTGCATTAGCTAGAATGTAGACTAAAGCTGTTAATGTGTAGCTGGCAGTGTACTGCACATTTGAAATCTTTTGTTGTAAGTGATAAAGTTTAAAATATAAATATAGATTTACCAAATGCATGCATTTCACAATGTAACTCAAATGAAAACATGTAAAAAAGATATTGATTGCTGGAAAATGCATGTTATCAGTATAACAGATGGCCCATTGGAAGTGTAGAACAAAAAACAGCTTGTCTGGGGGAGGGATATAAAATATCTTCAGGAAGCCAAGGCTAAGGTTTATTAGAAAAACTGCTCAAGTGAAAAAAACGAGTAGACTTTTAAAATATTCTCTCTGTTAAAAATCCTTAATTTTCTACATTGTTATCTCCACTAAGAAAGATATTTTAAAAGGAAGAAACATATGGCTTGATATTTATGGGAAGGTGAGTCGTTATGGAGGGGCAGAAAATGAACAAGGAATCTGCTTAGATTGGACTGACGGTGCAAACATCGACCAAACCTATAGACTTCATTATCAATTGTTTACGTCCCATTTCGGCATTGCAGTTAGCCAAATTGGTAGCCTGTCCAGCTGCTGGTTTGGCAATAGGCCACAGCCTGGGATCTTTTGGAAGGTTTCCAAATTCAGAAAGGGCGAAGATAACAGTTCAAGGTTTGGAATAGGAGGTTATGTTTGTAGCAAGAAAAGATCTTGATGAGCAGGGGGAGAGAGACTATATAGAGGAGTGGTAGGTTGATGATCGGTGCAGGGGTGGGTGTTGGTAGGTGCATTGATCAGCTGGATTTAAATGTGTGAACCTTAAGTTATTGAAATTACTCACCTCTCAGGGTGAAATCAGCTGCTAAAAACACAACTAAAGAAAACACAAGATGTACTTACTGTCATGGAAATACGCAACAAAACCAATTTCTCCTGAGTGGGAAAGCAACAAACTTATTAAACCAGGGTTCTTTGTCATTTTGTTGTTCCTGGGTCACAATGAAAATTATATCTTATGTTTTCAGCCAGATCTGTTATGACCTTAAAATACTGCTGAAAGCTACAAAGTCACTTTGCCAAAAGTTGGCAGATTAAGGTTGTGCCTTAAAAGGGGAATTTGTTGAAGATAGAACTTGCCCGTAGGAACTTGCTTGTAGAAAGGCTGTTGCTTCTCCAAATCGCCTATACAGAGTGCATGTGCAGGACAACAATTGCAAATGAAATCTGAGCACCAAACCTCCAAATGTTGATGTTTTAATTTTTGTTAGTAAAATTTACAACAGTGAATGTGCCATGAAAGTTATCTTTGATTATAAAACAACTGCAGCAAATGTAGGTTAAAATCATGCCCCAAGTTGAGGTAAATATCATTTTCCCATACTTAATGTCTTTAAAAGCTCTTCCTGTTTTATTGTGATTTGTTTTGGGGAGTTTTCTGAAATCAAGGCAGATTCTTGTCAATGTTTAGAGAATATTATTTTTTTCATGGAAAGCTGATGTTTGCAATGTGAAATTTGAAGACACAATGTGTTCACATAGAGACTGATAATTCAATTGTTGAAGCTTTCTGGAACAAATTGAATCTTAAGTTCTAAATTGTTTAACTATAACATATCTGGCAAGGTTGTGTTAACAGTTCAATTGCTGGACTCTTTCAAACATGACAAATTTATCTGCCCAGTGGCTTACGCACTTTATTTTTTAAATTTGCAATCAGCATTTAGGAATTGTTTAGCATTTTTGAGATTGTTAGTAGATTCAGTTCATGCATGGTTATTTGTGCCCTACGTTCATTTATCATCATGTCAAGATATGAAATTAATGTAGATTATTGCAATAGACAATAGGTGCAGGAGTAGGCCATTTGGCCCATCGAGCCAGCACTGCCATTCAATGTGATCATGGCTGATCATCCCCATTCAGTACCCCGTTCCTGCCTTCTCCCCATATCCCCTGACTCTGCTATTTTTAAGAGCCTCTCTCTTGAAAGCATCCAGAGAACCTGCCTCCACCGCCCTCTGAGGCAGAGAATTCCACAGACTCACCACTCTCTGTGAGAAAAAGTGTTTCCTTGTCTCCGTTCTAAATGGCTTACTCCTTATTCTTAAACTGTGGCCCCTGGTTCTGGACTCCCCCAACATCGGGAACATGTTTCCTGCCTCTAGCGTGTCCAAGCCCTTAACAATCTTATATGTTTCAATGAGATATCCTCTCATCCTTCTAAACTCCAGCGTGTACAAGCCCAGCTGCGCCATTCTCTCAGCATATGACAGTCCCGCCATCCCGGGAATTAACCTTGTAAACCTACGCTGCACTCCCTCAATAACAAGAATGTCCTTCCTCAAATTAGGGGACCAAAAGTGCACACAATACTCCAGGTGTGGTCTCACTAGGGCCCTGTACAACTGAAGAAGGACCTCTTTGCTCCTATATTCGATTCCTCGTGTTATAAAGGCCAACATGTTCGCTTTCTTCACTGCCTAATGTACCTGCATGCTTACTTTCATAGACTGATGTACAAGGACCCCCAGATCCCGTTGTACTTCCCCATTTCCCAACTTAATGCCATTAAGATAGTAATCTGCCTTCCTGTTTTTGCTACTAAAGTGGATAACCTCACATGTACCACTCGTTCTTTCATGGACTAAAAATTGGATTTGTGCGTGCACACATCGTCTCTTAAAGAAGTTTACTGGCAATTAGAGTGATATATATAATATTATTTATATATATATATATATATATATATATATATATATTGTCACAATAACTTAAAAAGCCTTAAACAATAGTGGTAATGAAACCACAAATGTTAGATTCTACATAGCATTAGTAGAAGTGTGAAAATTAAGCCAAATTGAATGTTTATGATAGAGTACTGTGCTGCAAGGTTCCCAGGGGAACTAATGTCTGTGCCCTGTCTACAGCTGTGGATTCCCATGTTTTAGCATTCAGATCCTGTTTGGCGGCAGCAAGTGGGACAGTGACAGATGCGATAAAATCATGACTGTGTCAGGCAGTGCAATTGACCAAGAGCGAATGGGCCATTTTTTTGATTTTTTTCTATAAAAAAGAAAATACATCAAAAATAATCCGAAAGAAGTAAGGGTAAAATATAGCATGATATTAAATATTAACATAGCATCATGTATTAACAGGGCTCTCGCTGTTGCCAATCAGGCAACCTAGGCAGCTTTTTAGGTTGCCTAAATTACAGTTTAGGTGGTCATTTAAGACGGCTTGCATTACGCATGCGATAATGTGCTCGGACGAAGTGCGTAGTTACCAGTCAGAATTATGGTCAATGAAGCATTCAAATATCATTTCTGCTTCAAATAAAGTCACAAACTAAACATATTCACCAATCAAGACATGATATATACCACAATAACATGCATCAAAATTACAATGCAGTACCTCATCTCTTTTTACACGTTGCAATGCATGCAATTTCTATTATTTCTTTCCACTTCCAAATAAAATTCTGGTTGGATTATTCAGTGTATGATCAACCTCAGTGAGACAAAGTGCAGGCGTGGTGATCGCTTTCCACAATACCTACACTCAGTTCGCAATAACCAACCTAATCTCCCGGTGGCTCAGCACTTCAACTCCTCCTCCCATTCCAAATCCAACCTTTCTGTCCTGGGCCTCGTCCATGGCCAGAGTGAGGACCACCACAAATTGGAGGAACAGCACCTCATATTTCGCTTGGGTAGTTTACACCCCAGCGGTATGAACATTGGTTTCTCCAATTTCAGGTAGTCCTTGCTTTCTCCCTCCTTCCCCTCCCATTCCCAGCTCTCCCACAGCCTACTGTCTCCGCCTCTTCCTTTCTTTTTGGCCCTTGTGGCTAAAGGGATCGGGGTATGGAGAGAAGGCAGGGATGGGATACTGAGTTGGATGATCAGCCATGATCATATCGAATGGCGGTGCAGGCTCGAAGGGCCGAATGGCCTACTCCTGCACCTATTTTCTATGTTTCTATGTTTTTGCTGACCCCCCCCCCCTCCCTCCCGACATCAGTCTGAAGAAGGGTCTCGACCCGAAACGTCGCCTATTCCTTCGCTCCATACATGCTGCCTCACCCGCTGATTTTCTCCAGCTTTGTCTACCAACGGGATCCCATCACTGGCCACATCTTCCCATCTTCTCCCCTGTCGGCTTTCCACAGAGACCGCTCCCTCCGTAACTCCCTGGTCAATTCATCCCTTCCCACCCAAACCACCCTCTCTCCTGGCACTTTCCCTTGCAACCGCAGGAAATGCTACAATTGTCATCTTACCTCCCCCCTTGACTCCATTCAATGACCCAAGCCGTCTTTCCAGGTGCGGCAGAGGTTCACCTGCACATATAATAACCATATAACAATTACAGCACGGAAACAGGCCATCTCGACCCCTCTAGTCCGTGCCGAACACATAGTCTCCCCTAGTCCCATATACCTGCGCTCAGACCATAACCCTCCATTCCTTTCCCATCCATATAACTATCCAATTTATTTTTAAATGATAAAAACGAACCTGCCTCCACCACCTTCACTGGAAGCTCATTCCACACAGCTACCACTCTCTGCGTAAAGAAGTTCCCCCTCATGTTACCCCTAAACTTCAGTCCCTTAATTCTCAAGTCATGTCCCCTTGTTTGAATCTTCCCTACTCTCAGTGGGAAAAGCTTTTCCACGTCAACTCTGTCTATCCCTCTCATCATTTTAAAAACCTCTATCAAGTCCCCCCTTAACCTTCTGCGCTCCAAAGAATAAAGCCCTAACTTGTTCAACCTTTCTCTGTAACTTAGTTGCTGAAACCCAGGTAACATTCTAGTAAATCTCCTCTGTACTCTCTCTATTTTGTTGACATCCTTCCTATAATTAGGCGACCAAAATTGTACACCATACTCCAGAATTGGCCTCACCAATGCCTTGTACAATTTTAACATTACATCCCAACTTCTATACTCAATGCTCTGATTTATAAAGGCCAGCACACCAAAAGCTTTCTTTACCACCCTATCTACATGAGATTCCACTTTCATGGAACTGTGCACAGTTATTCCCAGATCCCTCTGTTCACCTACATTCTTCAATTCCCTACCATTTACCATGTACGTCCTATTTTGATTTGTCCTGCCAAGATGTAGCACCTCACACTTATCAGCATTAAACTCCATCTGCCATCTTTCAGCCCACTCTTCCAACTGGCATAAATCTCTCTGTAGACTTTGAAACTCTTCTTCATTACCCGCAACCCCACCTATCTTAGTATCATCTGCATACTTACTAATCCAATTTACCACACCATCGTCCAGATCATTGATGTACATGACAAACAACAGTGGACCCAACACAGATCCCTGTGGCACCCCACTCGTCACTGGCCTCCAACCTGACAAACAACCATCCACCATTACTCTCTGGCATCTCCCATTCAGCCACTGTTGAATCCATCTTGCTACTCCACCATTAATACCCAACCATTGAACCTTCTTAACCAACCTTCCATGAGGAACCTTGTCAAAGGCCTTACTGAAGTCCATATACACAACATCCACTGCTTTACCCTCATCAATTTCCCGAGTAACATCTTCAAAAAATTCAAGAAGATTAGTTAAACATGACCTTCCAGGCACAAATCCATGTTGACTGTTCCTAATCAGACCCTGTTTATCCAGATGCTTATATATATTATCTCTAAGTATTCTTTCCATTAATTTGCCCACCACTGACGTCAAACTAATAGGTCTATAATTGCTAGGTTTACTCTTAGACCCCTTTTTAAACAATGGAACAACATGCGCAGTACGCCAATCCTCCGGCACTATTCCCGTTTCTAATGACATTTGAAATATTTCTGCCATAGCCCCTGCTATTTCTACACTAACTTCCCTCAATGTCCTAGGGAATATCCTGTCCGGACCTGGAGACTTATCCACTTTTATATTTCTCAAAAGTGTCAGTACTTCCTCTTCTTTGATCCTCATAGTTTCCATAGCTACTCTACTTGTTTCCCTTACCTCACATAATTCAATATCCTTTTCCTTGGTGAATACCGAAGAAAAGAAACTGTTCAATATCTCCCCCATCTCTTTTGGCTCTGCAGATAGTTGGCCACTCTGACTCTCTAATGGACCAATTTTATCCCTAGTTATCCTTTTGCTATTAATATAGCGGTAGAAACCCTTCGGATTTACTTTTACCTTACTTGCCAAAGCAACCTCATATCTTCTTTTAGCTTTTCTAATTTCTTTCTTAAGATTCTTTTTACATTCTTTATACTCCTCAAGCACCTCATTTACTCCATGCTGCCTATAACTATTGTAGATATCCCTCTTTTTCCGAACCAAGTGTCCAATTTCCCTTGAAAACCATGGCTCTTTACAATTTTTACGATTTCCTTTCAACCGAACAGGGACATAAAGATTCTGTACTCTTAAAATTTCACCTTTGAATGTACTCCATTTCTCTTCCACATCTTTCCCATAAAACAAACTGTCCCAATTTACTCCTTTTAAATCCTTTCGCATCTCCTCAAAGTTAGCCTTTCTCCAATCAAAAATCTCAACCCTAGGTCCAGTTTTGTCCCTCTCCATAATTATATTGAAACTAATGGTATTGTGATCACTGGACCCGAACTGTTCCCCAACGCATACCTCTGCCACCTGACCCATCTCATTTCCTAACAGGAGGTCCAGTACCGCCCCTTCTCTAGTAGGTACTTCTATGTATTGTTGCAAAAAAACTATCCTGCACACATTTTACAAACTCCAACCCATCCAGCCCATTTACAGAATGTGTTTCCCAGTCTATGTGTGGAAAATTGAAATCTCCCACAATCACTACCTTGTGCTTACTACTAATATCTGCAATCTCCTTACATATTTGCTCTTCCAATTCTCGCTCCCCATTTGGCGGTCTATAATACACCCCTATAAGTGTTGCTACCCCTTTCCCATTTCTTAGTTCCACCCAAATAGCCTCCCTAGACGAGCCCTCTAATCTATCCTGCCAAAGCACTGCTGTAATATCTTCCCTGATAAGCAATGCAACACCTCCACCTCTTGCCCCTCCAATTCTATCACACCTGAAGCAACGAAATCCTGGAATATTTAGTTTCCAATCACAGCCCTCCTGCAACCATGTTTCACTGATCGCCACAACATCATACTTCCAGGTGTCAATCCAGGCTCTAAGTTCATCCACTTTTCTTACAATGCTCCTAGCATTAAAATATACACATTTAAGAAACCCACCCTCTCTTATTCTCTGATTATTTTCTTTTTCTTCTCTCTCCCCTACATTTTGGGTCAGAGTGCTACCATTCTCTGCCCCCTGCTTCACACACTGACTGCTAGCTTTCCCAATTTGAGTCCCTCCCCCCAACCATACTAGTTTAAAGTCTCCCCAGTAGCCTTTGCAAATCTCCCCGCCAGGATATTGGTCCCCCTTGAGTTCAAGTGCAACCCGTCCTTTCTGTACAGGTCGCACCTTCCCCAAAAGAGGTCCCAATGATCCAGAAACTTGAATCCATACCCACTGCACCAGTCCCTCATCCACGCATTTATCCAACCTCATCTATTGCATCCACTGCTCTAGGTGTCAGCTGCTCTACATCGGTGAGACCAAGCGTAGGCTTGCCGATCGCTTTGCCCAACACCTCCGCTCGGTTCGCAATAACCAACCTGATCACCTGGTGGCTCAGCACTTCAGCTCCCCCTCCCATTCCGAATCTGACCTTTCTGTCCTGGGCCTCCTCCATGGCCAGAGTGAGGCCCACCGTAAATTGGAGGAGCAGCACCTCATATTTTGCTTGGGCAGTTTACATCCCAGCGGTATGAAAATTGACCTCCAATTTCAGGTAATCCCTGCTTTCTCCTCCACTTCCCAGCTCTCCCTCAGGCCACTGTCTCCGCCCTCTTCCTTTCGTCTTCCCCCCCCCCGCACCCTCACATCAGTCTGAAGAATGGTCTCGACCTGAAACGTCACCTATTTCCTTTGCTCCATAGATGCTGCCTCACCCGCTGAGTTTTTCCAGCATTTTTGTCTACCCATTCACACAAGTTCTGTTATCCCACTTGCCTCACCCACTCCCTACACATTAGGGGCAATTTTACAGAGACAAGTTAACCTACAAAGCCAATGCGTCTTTGGGATGTGGGAGGAAACCTACACGCTAGCAGGGAGAATGTGCAAATTCAACACACAGTGCCCGAGGACAGGATCGAACACAGATCTCTCGCGTGTGAGGCTGCAAGTCCACTAGCTGTGCCACTATATTTTATTTTCCAACACACAAAAAATTATATGTTGATAACTTTGGATAACTAAGACTATTAATTTTCAGTCTTAATTCTCTAAGTGATGCTAAGTCCCCTTTTACAGCTACTGTATGTTTTAATTCAGTTCAAGACTATGGGGCAGTACATTGGCCACAAAGTTGCTGCCTAAAATTGCCAGAGACCCGGAATTGATCCTGAATATGGGTGCTGTCTGTATGGTGATTGCTCCTTTTCCCTTTGATCGCATAGGTTTTCTCCGGGTGCTCTTGTTTCCTTCCACATTCCAAAGGTGTGCAGGAACCTTTTTCAGACCCAACCCAAGATGTAATATTTTCCTTTTGTACAGAGATTCTGTCTGACCTGTTGACTTACTCCAGCTTTTTGTGTTTAACTTCAGTTTAAACCAGCATCTGCAGTTCCTTCCTACACACACGATACTATATGATAGAACTTTATTAATCCAAGGAGGGCAAGAAGTGTGTGTGTGTGTGTGTGTGTGTGTGTGTGTGTGTGTGTGTGTGTGTGTGTGTGTGTGTGTGTGGTATTATATATTCATATATAAATATACACTGTTTTGTTTTCTCGTTTATAACGTTGTTTACAGAGTACTTTGTTTACATATTCTGTTGTGCTGCTGCAAGTACGGATTTCATTGTTCTAAGTGGGATGTGAGAGAATAAAACACTCCTGACTCTTGACCTACGTCGCTAATGTGTGGGATAGAACAAGTGTACGGGTGATCGATGGTCAGCGTGGACTCGGTGGGCCGAAGGGCCTGTTTCCATGCTGTATCTTTAAATTAAACTAAAAACACTAAAACCAGAGGAAATATAAAGAAGGGTCTCTACCCGAAACATCACCCAATTTCTTCTATCCAGAGATGTTGACTGCTCCATGGAATTCCCCCGCAAAATTAAAGCATGGAGTAGTCTTCACCCTACTATAGGTAACCAACCAGACCCAATTAAATTTAAAGTAATTATTTTTTGCCACCAAGAACCCTTTTTTGCTTCAGTCCAAGTCAAGAGAGTTTTATTGTCATGTGTCCCAGATAGGACAATGAAATTCTTGCTTGCTGCAGCACAACAGAATATGTAAACATACAGAACAGGAGATAAAAGTTCAGTGTGTCTATATACCACAGACCATATATATATATATACACAATAAATAAACAGATAAAATGCAATAGGCTGTTATTTTTCAGAGTTTGGAGTTTGGTGGTGGGTCCACTCCTGTTTAAATTCCATTTTGAATATTTATGGAGGACCAGGAAACCAAGAAGCAAGAGTTACTCCAGGAAGTTACTCCAGCTCCAGGGAGTGATTCTGCGTTGGTTTTCAGCGGTCGCGGCGAGGCGGCAACCAGACAGCAATGGCGGCCAGATCTCCCACAATACAAAGGGAGGGTGAAAGTGGCCGACGCCGACCAGTTGCAGTGGCAGTGTGCATGTGCAGGGTGGCACATGCGCACAACCACGGCCGAAGATGTGCTGGCCAAAGATCCTCGCTATAGGATCTTTGGTGCTGGCCGTGGTTGTGTGCATGTGGAGGGGGAGGATGTGCAGGCCGTGTAAGTGCGCATGTGTAAGGCGGCCGGCCGTGCCGGCAGATGAGGAGCAAGTGGAGAGCGGAGAGCCGAGACCTGGATACGGGTCGCGGGCAGAGACGGAGAGTGACAGAGAGAGATAGAGAGGGGGCCTGCTCAGAATTAAACGATAGGTGTCCCGGGTGCGCTTGCCAAGCCGGGCAAAACGGCATGGCTTTTAGGTTACCCGGCGGGACTGTAGATTGCCATTGGCAACCGGGCAACCGCTAATTTCGAGCCCTGTGTATATAAGGCGACGCTCTTTCAATTGAAAATCCACCTACAAGTATTGGGTTAAATGGTAATCACTACAAAATGGACATTGAGTGTTGCAATGTGAGATGCATGAATTACACAAACTATAATGGTCAACAATGGTTTCCCATGAATGAATTGACAATAGTAGAAGAGCTATAAAACATGGAAACAACCCCTTCAGCCAAACCTGTCCAGACTGTCCCAGTTAGCATTCTGAGCTGGTCCCACATGCGTGAATTTGGCCCATAGCCCTCTAAAGCCTTTCTATCTATATATATATATTACAGCCAACCTTGACGGTGCTGGAGGCAATGTCCCAGTCACTCTCCTACAAGCACGCTCCTCATGTTCACAGGGCTCAAAATTAATGGTTGCCCGGGTGCCAATGACCACCCAAAGTGCCGCCGGGCAACCTAAACGGCGAGTCATTTTGCCCGGCTTGGCACTGTAGATACTGGTTTATACCGAAGTTAGACACAAAAAACTGGAGTAACTCGGCGGGACAGGCAGCATCTCTGGAGAATTGCGGGGCAAAGAAACTAGATGCGGGGTGACGAAGGGTCGGAGCGAATGACAGGCCCTGAACAGCGGCAGCAGCAGCCGCGATAGCGGCTCCACCGCCTCCTCCCCCCGCACCCCGCCTGCCCTGATAGCGGCCGCTGCTTGCAAATCCGCGAACAGCGGTAACCGCTTTCAAAACAAACCCTCCCGCACGTGTAATGAATTGTGTAATTCCATTCATCCTGTACTGATCCCTCCATTCATCCTGTACAGTTCCCCTCCATCCATTCCGTACTGATCCCTTCCATTCAACACCACTGACATCCCCCGTGCTCTCCCATCACTATTTTACATACTCCAACCAATATGTACTAATTCACCTGCCTCAATCCATCCATTCTGCACCGATTGCCTTCTCAACCCCCCCCCCCCCCCCACCCCCACCCCGCACTGATTCACCCCCCCGACCCTATTGTGCTGGAAATGTCTTCAGAGCGAACATTGACTATGTTTGATAACGGAATGCAATCAAATGTGTTTAATTCCCAATGTTATTATTTGTTTTGTCCATAAAGATGTATTAATTAAATTGTGAACACGTGAAACATTAAAACCGGTGTTCGGTTGACACTGCTGCCATTGACACGTTATTACAGAATTCATTTTAACGGCAAATCAATGCTCTTAATATGGAGTATCAGTACTGTCGTTATTTAATGAGCAACATTCGCAACTATACGTTGGATTTATCCAGGTTTTACTTCTACGGTCGGTCATAAACATCACAAATTTGGTCAGGAGATATTTCAGTTGAAATTTTAACGTTAATTCTGAAGTGGGAATGATGGAAACAGCGTTTATCAATACATTTTTTAAAATCTGGTGCGTCTAAACTGGGTATCTTCATTGCTGTTCACAACACGTACATCTAATCTGAATGTCCGGTAAGGTGGCTTTTTGACACCTTTAAACATATTACCAAAAGAACATTTGCTGCAGTTATGTCCTTTGGCCATTTCTTGTCAGTTAGTGTCATGTTTAACCTGTCAGATGGGTATAGTCGGTTTTAACAGCTATTATCATAAAATGCCTTTAGAAATTTCCCTGCAACCTGTATATTTTGTTATGGATAAATTATGTGGGAAGCGAGAGTGTTTCTGTACCAATAGCAATAACGACCCATGCTACGGCCATGTCATGGTAATTTTCGGTCCTTCACAGAAAACATGCTTGCATCTATCTGTAGTGTGCATGGTTAAGCATATATGTTACCATGGTCCAGGATTTATTGACACAGGTTGATCATACGCTGAATAATCCAACCACATTTTTGTTTGGAAGTGGAAAGAACTAAAAGAAATTGCATTAATTGCAATGTGTAAAAGAATTGAGATACTGTATTATAATTTTGCTGCATGTCATCATGTCTTGATTGGTGAATATGTTTGGTTTGTGACTTTATTTGAAGTAGAAATAATATGTGAATACTTCATTGAGCATAATTCCGACTGGTAACTACGCACTTCGTCCGAGCACATTATCGCACGCATCGTGCCAACCGTCTTAAATGACCACCTAAACTGTCATTTGACAACCTAAAAAGCTGCCAAGGTTGCCCAGCTGGCAACAGGGAAATACAGTTAAGTGAGAGCCCTGGTGCATGACCACCAGCAGCTCCGTCCTCGACTCTCTGATCATCGGGGCTCTGAGCTTCCCCCGCACTTGCCGTTGGGTCTTGTCCCTTGTTCTCGGCGGTCCTCGTCCGGCTCATCCTCGTTTTCGGTGGTCATTTTGGCCGCCGGGCTCGACCTTATTAGCCGGCCAAGTCATGAATGCAACAGTGAGCAGTGACTAATGAATGAAGAAAAAATAACATTGAAACCTTCAGAACATGGTTTAAGTCTGAGAGGTGGAAGCCTGACCTGAGGATCATGCATCATTTAGAATGTTACAGATATACTGTCTTATTATCTGTAAAATAATATTAAATGCAGAGCATGATTTGTGGATTAGTAATCAGAATACAAGGTAATCTGTTGTAATTAGTTTTGATAATGTTAGTAATCAGAGCACTGATTAGGAAAACAAGCAGACAACAGCTTGGAATAAATCTGTTTCTTCCTGGCAGTTTAAAAAGTGTGTCTTCATTCTGAAGCCACAATATTACAAGACAAAATTCAAACAAATACAATGGCACTTTAACTGCAGCCCAGTGCTAAAAGCAAGATCATATGTACTAAAGATCTTTTGTCCCACAGATGAAAGGCCTTGACCATTCCCATTATCACAAGAAGTATCAGGTCATAATTTGTCAAAGATTTTGTAAAACTGTGGGAAGATGTAATGGGATTATCATTGCAATGGAAGTACTGAATGAGATCTGCCAATGAGTCGGGGAGTGGGGGTGGAACGCAATTGTCATGGGATGGCGGTGGAGACAGATATAATAGTGGTGTTTAAGAGGCTTTTAGATATGCACATGGAAGTGCAATGAATAGAGGGATATGGATCAACTTGGCATCATGTTCAGCACAGATGGCTTGCCTGCATCTGTAAAAAGGAGAAACCAAGTAGAATACATTTTGGTGTGCACCTTCCACTGTTCGGGTGTCATAACCTTTATATATCTATTTATTCATATTCTGTGTAGCTACTGACATGTTGTGCACTTTCAGCTTTTTCTCATTTAGTTCAGATTACCTGCATTTGAAGATTTAGTGTTATGTTACAGATAAAAGATATTACGAACACCTCAAAGTGTTGTGACCAAATCTTGCATTCCTTTTTTCGCCTAGAGGGGGTGCAGTTATATGAATCATTCTTGAAGACATCTTGTTTAAATTTTGAAAATGCATTTTGAATTTGGCCTTCTGCATTTGTTAGAAACAAGCAGGAAAATGAATGGGAGGGAGTGAAGGAAAGATGAAAAGTGAGCCTTGCTCTATTGCAGCCAGAGGTAGGGTTGGACTGATAAATACTCCTTTAAATGCGAGAACCATTCATCCAGGCTTATTTCGAGGCTCGCAGTATGGGCTTTGCTCGAAACTCATCCAAAACTGATGTAGTCACTGTGAACTCTCACAATATGGTTTCTGTTTTTGCTAAAATGAAATAGTAACTGGTGCATTCTTCCCACCGCCCACTGAAGATAGCACCCTGCTTATTCTATGCACAAACCAAGTAACCGGTGACACTTTGCATTTGAAATTGTTCCAATATATTTTTTGGATAGCCAATATAAATAGCTTTAACCTTGAGAATATTAAATCTATTAAAATATAGGTGTCAATTACATCACTCTGCTTCAGTGGTCATGTTCATTATCACCAAGATATCATCAAATATCTTGTAGGAGTGCATTAGATCCAGGGATATAATTCCCCCCCCCCGCCCCCCACCCTGCATCAGTCTGAAGAAGGGTTTTGGCCCGAAAAGTTGCCTATTTCCTTTGCTCCATAGATGCTGCCGCACCCGCTGAGTTTCTCCAGCAGTTTTTTCTACCTTCGATTTTCCAGCATCTGCAGTTCCTTCTTGAACATATAATGGCTCAGTAGCTTAGGAAAGTTTCATGTCCCATCTAGTACCCAGGCTCAGGTTCAGTCTGGATAAGAAGATGCAAGCTCCTCTTTGCCAGGTATGAAGGACCTTTGTGAATTAATGAGGAGAACATAAACCTGCAGCACGGAATCATCCTCAACTTCATGCCATCTGCCAGTCTCACTTAAACAAAATGTTAAGATGGTGCGGTGCATGGAATGCCAGAACTGAGGAAGAATGAAGTTAAGCCTTACTGGCCAAATCTTTGCAATACATCCGTTACATTATTAGTTGGATGGAAATGTAAATATTTCTAATCCCTCACTTAATTATCAGGAAAAGAGAAACTGGAAATAAACAATCTTTTGAAAGAATAATGCATAATATTGAGGTGTACTTCAATGCAGTTAAGCTGAAATTTGTGGCTTTAAAAAAAATAGTCCCAATGCATTTTATGGACATTGAAAAAGCTTCTAATTGAAGACATTGGAAAATGTGTCTTAGGCTGATTAAATATTCAACAAACCAGCATGCAACTGCTTTTCTTGCCGTACTTTAGATGTCTTTTATTCAGAGTTTTGCTCAAAATTTTATGTCACATTTCATTGACCTAGGCTGTGAGTAACCAAGGTCTTAGGATTGCTTTGCTAGGTTGGTTCTGGTGCAAATCAACACCTGCCTCAGAAATGGCCTGGAACTGCTTCAGGTCAGCAGCAGATGCTATCTCACAGGCTCTGCACTCTGCTCAGGACCAATTGCAAAACAGGATTACAGATGTCAGGCTGCTGTTCATCAACTACATCTTTGCATTCAATACAATCATTTCCTCCAAACATCCAAACTCCAAGATCTGGGCCTCCATACCTCCCTTTGCAACTGAATCCTTGAATTTTTCTTTATAGACTATAGAACAGTACAGACACAAAAAGCTGGAGTAACTCAGCGGGACAGGCATCATCTCTGGAGAGAAGGAATGGGTGATGTTTCGGGTCAAACTTCAGAGTTCCTTCCTACATAGAACAGTACAGCTCAGGAACAGGTCTTCAGCCCACAATGTCTGTGCTAAACATGATGCCAAGTTGATCCATATCATTCTATTCATTGCACTTCCATGTGCCTATCTAAAACCCTTTTAAACACCACTATTGTATCTGTCTCTACCACCATCCCATGGCAATAGCGTTCTATGCCCCCACTCCCTGGCTCATTCAGTACGGATCACTAACAACATCACTTTTTCACTGACTGTCAGTATAGAAATACCTCAAGGCCGATTGGTCTAATTATTTTAAACACACATCTATGACCAAGCACAAGTCCAATGCCATCTACAAATTTGCCGATCAAACCACTGTTGTCCATCAAAATCTATGTACAGAATAAAGATAGGATACCAGGTTGAGTGGTGCTGCAACAATAACCTCTTGCTCAATGTTAACAGAATTAAAGACTAATCATTGACTTTAGAAAGGGGAAGTCGGGAGACCAAGTACCTGCCAATTTTTATCAGTGGATGAGTGATGTAGAGAGTTAGCAGCTTCAAGTTCCTGGGTATCAACATCTCAGATGACTTGTCCTGGGCCCAGCACATAGATATACTCATGAAAAAGGCGTGCCAGTGCCTCTACTTTCTTTAAACGTAGAAGTTTAAAGAGATTTAATGTCATCAAATAGTCTGCCAAATGTCTAAAGATGCACCGTAGCAAGTATTCTGATTGCTTGCATCGTGGCTTAGAACACAAAGGGCTACCGAGCATGGTGGACTCGAGCTGATTCATCACAGGCACAACATTCCCACAATCGAAAGCATTTACATGAGACGCTGCCACAACAAGGTGGCATCCCCATCATGTATGCCATGTTCTCTTCTCACTGCTACTGTTGGACAGGAGGTAACAAAGCCTGAAGTCCCACACCAACAGGTTCAGGAGCAGCTATTTTTCAACAATTATCAGCCATGATCATATTGAACGGCAGGGTGGTTGGTTCAAAGAACGGCTGGTTCAAAGGGCCAAATGGCCAAATGGCCTACTCCTGCACCTATTGTCTATTAATTAGCAGGTTCTTGAATTAATCTGCACAACTCTAATCCCAGTGCCTCAAGAGGATTACTACATATATTTCAGTGACTGTGTTCCTGAGAGTTGGTCAGGCGAATGGCTTGCCTGGCACAAAGATAATATTTCTCTTCATTTCTCTCCCACCATAGATCCAGCTTTTTATCTCTTCTCATGCTTTTTTATTCAGGATTTAATTTTTTTTTAACATATTTCCATTTCAACCAATATGCATAGGAAGATAGACAATACCTATCATCAGTATAAAGGGCCTATCCCACTTTCACGACCTAATTTTCATCAGGCTAGAAAAACACCTGACTTACTTGATGCCACGAGTACCTACGACTAGCGTCACGACCTACCTACGACCTCCTACGACCTCGTGACGACCATGCTGCGAGTATGAGTCAAGGGCAAACTCGGCAGAGGTCGTGAATTAGGTCGTGAAAGTGGGACAGCCCCTTAAACCAGCACCTGCAGCTCCTTCCTACACAATATGCATAGGAACTCTAACCTAAGGACTTTACAGGAATATTATCAATCAAAAGTTGACACTACTTGATCTGCTTATGGGGCAAATGATCAAAAGCTTGGTTGAAGTTTGTGTTAAAGAAAGGGAAAGTGGTATGCAGGCTGAATGGTTTAGGGAGGAAAGGAGTAAGTTGTGAAAATTGATATCAGAATACATTGCTGCTGGACAGGTTTTCGTTCGGTTATGATCAAGAGGCAGAACTGGTGGAATGTAGATAGCCCAGAGGACTATAGAGTTGGATCAGATGTCAATGGGAAGGGAGATCACGGGGAGTAAAAAAGGGGCAGACTTTTATAGTCAGGAGATTGCTATTCTATCTGAGTAAGCACAACAAAACTGGGAATGTTTTTGACGGAGCTCAAGTTGACAGATAGTAGATTGTGGGAGATTCACCAGGAAGGCACTGATGAGGTTGAGTCAAGAGCTGATAAGGAGTAGTTATGTATTTTGTCAGCCCATGAGCTGAGGCTGTGGTGGACTTCGGCCATGTTATGAAGGTGGAAATAAATAGTTATAATGATGGCACAGATTTGTGGTTTCAAGCCTATTTTGGGGGTATTCCACTAAAACTATGAACAATTTAGTTTTGTTTCAAGGGTACAGTGTCGCAGTGGTCAGTTATGCGACTCGCAGCAAGATTTCTGGATCATTCCAACATGTTAACTGGGGAAGTTAACTTAAAATTCTTAGTTTCACTAATAATAATCACAAAACTACTGCACTGCCATAGAAAATACTGGCTCACGGATGTCCTTGGCTGAGGCTGGGTGGGGGGGAGGGCGAAGGGGGGAGGGGTGTGTGTTGCATGTAGTCTGTCATCTGGTCTTATCACTGTGATGTCAGACCCAATAACATGGTTGCTCTTGACGGCCTTCTCAGTTCACAAGCAATTAGGTTACAGAGAATAAATGCCTGTCTTTCCAGAAACATCTACATCTTGTAAAATAATATGTAAAACAAAAGTGCCAGGGAGAGGATTAAGTGGCTAACATGGCATTAAACCTTCATTGCTTAACATTCATTATCTTCTTCATGAGGCATGAGCTGAAAATAATCAGGTGCTTAATAACATATGACAGACAATGGCTCTGGTTCACTCGTGTACATATATAAGGAGAAACTTCCTGTTCATCTAATATTAAAATGTATAAATGTCTTCAGAAGAATAATGGCACATTTTATGTATATTTAGCATCTTTAGTTGTGCATCATCTGTTTTTTTCTGTTTGTGCAATAGCCGAAGTTCTCTGGTGCCTTTGATCATTGCCTCACTTTAAATTTCTTGCATACTATTGATTTAGTGCAATTTCCTCTACTCCTTCCAGTCTAGAATAATTGTTAAGATCAAACTGTAAAATTGTAATGATGAAGTAGAAACCATGAACTATTTTTATGCATAATAAGTAATTCCTTGGTTTTTTCAGACATTTTGCCGGGAATTTATATATAAGGATGATATCTGTTCTATTAGAATTCTCCAGAAAGGGAAAAAATGTTGGTTTTGATGATGTTCCAGAATACCATAAACATGGCGTTAAACCTTTTTGTTTAACAGTCATGATCATCTTCCTGAGGCATAAGCTGAAAATAGACAGGTAAGTAATCAAGAGTTCAAATTGGCATTTCGCGAAGGTAATGCTACGGTTGTTATGGGAGATTTCAACATGCAGGTAGACTGGGAAAATCAGGTTGGTGCTGGACCCCAAGAAAGGGAGTTTGTGGAGTGCCTCTGTGATGGATTCTTAGAGCAGCTTGTACTGGAGTCTACCAGGGAGAAGGCAATTTTGGATTTAGTGTTGTGTAATGAACCGGATTTGATAAGGGAACTCGAGGTAAAGGGGCCATTTGGAGGTAGTGACCGTATTATGATAAGTTATAATCTACAATTTGAAAAGGAGAAGGGAAAATCGGAAGTGTCAGTATTACAGTTGAACAAAGGGGACTATGGAGCTATGATGGAGGAGCTGGCCAAAGTTGACTGGAAAGATACCCTAGCAGGGATGACAGTGGAGCAGCAATGGCAGGTGTTTCTGGGAATAATACAGAAGGTGCAGGATCAGTTTATTCCGAAGAGGAAGAAAGATTCCAAGGGGAGTAAGGGGCGACCGTGGCTGACAAGGGACGCCAAGGACAGTATAAAAATAAAAGAGAAGAAGTATAACGTAGCAAAGATGAGCGGGATGCCAGAGGATTGGGAAACCTTTAAAGAGCAACAGAAGATAACTAAAAAGGCAATACGGGGAGAAAAGATGAGGTACGAAGGTAAGCTAGCCAAGAATATACAGGAGGATAGTAAAAGCTTCTTTAGGTATGTGAGGAGGAAAAAAATAGTTAAGACCAAAGTTGGACCCTTGAAGACTGAAACAGGTGAATTTATTATGGGGAACAAGGAAATGGCAGACGAGTTGAACAGGTACTTTGGATCCATCTTCACTAAGGAAGACACAAACAATTTCCCTGATATACTCGTGGCCAGAGGATATAGGGTGACGGAAGAACTGAAGGAAAGTCACATTAGGCAAGAAATGGTGTTGGGTAGACTGATGGGACTGAAGGCTGATAAATCCCCAGGGTACTTAAGGAAGTGGTTCTAGAAAATTGTGGACGCATTGGTGATCATTTTCCAATGTTCTGTAGATTCAGGATCAGTTCCTGTGGATTGGAGGGTAGTTAATGTTATTCCACATTTTAAGAAAGGCAGGAGAGAGAAAACAGGGAATTATAGACCAGTTAGCCTGACATCGGTGGTGGAGAAGATGCTGGAGTCAATTATAAGAGATGAAATAGTGGTACATTTGGATAGCAGTAACAGGATCGGTCTGAATCAGCATGGATTTACGAAGGGGGAAATCATGCTTGACTAATCTTATGGGAATTTTTGAGGATGTAACTAGGAAAATGTATAAGGGAGAGCCAGTGGATGCAGTGTACCTGGACTTTCAGAAAGCATTTGCTAAGGAGATTAGTGGGCAAAAATTAGGGCACATGGTATTGGGGGTAGAGTGCTGACATGGATAGAATTTGGTTGGCAACCAGGAAACAAGGAGTAGGGATTAACGGGTCCCTTTCAGAATAGCAGGCAGTGACTAGTGGGGTGCCGCAAGGCTAGGTGCTGGGATCGCAGCCATTTACAATATACATCAATGATTTAGATGAAGGGATTTAAAGTAGCATTAGCAAATTTGCAAATGACACAAAGCTGGGTGGCAGTGTGAACCGTGAGGAGGATGCTATGAGAATGCAGGGTGACTTGGACAGGTTGGGTGAGTGGGCAGATGCATGGCAGGTGTAGTTTAATGTGGATAAATAGTAAGATTAAACGAGAACTTACCAGTTCGAAGTTTGATTGATATTTTATGAGGAGCACATTGAGGGAATACGTGAAGAACCCCGCCAGGACGCATGCGTGTCATTCTTCAAAGCAGCGGTAATAACTGTAATGACTGAACATAGTAAGATTAGAGAAGAAAATACCAGTTGAGTATATGATCAAGGGTGGGAGCGGAGGGCACGTATTCCCTCAACGTACTCCTCATAAAATAACGATCAAACTTTGAACTGGTAAGTTCTCGTTTAATCTTACTATTTTACTTCGGAGTCACGTGAGTGACTACGTGAAGATTTCAAAGCTCTGTGATTTCATGCCGTGGAAACGAGTCCATGCATCACATCTGCCTTAATTGACTGTGGGAGGAATTGTGTTAACATGTTTAGACATGAATCCAACATTGAAATCCATGATAAATTGTTAACAACAAATTATAGCCCCTATTTATGGGGTGAAATTATATTACACAACTTAAAATTGGCTCTGCAAAGTTCCAGTTTAACTACTGGTTTGTGGTAGAATAGTTGGAACATTTTCCCCTGATCCTACCAGTTCCCATTTTGTACTGAATATATAGTACAATGTATTCCAGCCAATCGTGTTGGGTTTACCCATTACCCCTTTTGCACAATTCAATGGTATATCCCTGGATACTGCTTAGGATATAAGTGTCTGTAGTTAATATACACCATATCCAAAAGAGTGTAATCTCCCACCAATGTGTGTATTATCCACTCTTCCTATAATTTGTAAGGGACCAGACCCACCTACCTCCATTGTTACCAGTGGAAGTTTGCTTCTTCTGTGTGGTCTTCGTGGAGGTTGAGGCGCCGGTGTCTGGGTTTGTTTTTGGGTTGGGGGTTTGCGCATCTTCCAGAAAGGCCGGTCTGGGCTATGGTCTAAAAGACCGCTGTCCTGTATGCCCGGCCTTTGAGCTTTCACCAGCTTCTCCTGTTCTGCTGGTGGGTGCATAAGGGTGCTGTCTTTGGCTGTAGGAGATCCTTAATGTTGTCGCCTTTATGAGCCCCAGGGCTTTCCTAAGTCCTGCTCTGACATGTTTCCAGTTGCTATTTCCACGACTGGAACATTCAGGGATGCGCAGATTCCTGGTCCCAAGTATTTTTGCAGTGCTGTCCATCGTGGTCTGGCTGTATGTATTTGGACACCATGACCAGTAGATTTTGCCTTCCTGCACCCCTTGCACACTTGTAGTTTTGTTCGTCAAAACCCCTTTTCATCAGGGTCAGCCCAGAATTGACCCCCCCAGTACTCCCCTCTGACGAGGGAGATGCACTGTGCAGCCCTACAAGAGGTGCTGCTGTGGGTTTTACATAGTGCCCACAGTGACTAGACTCCATCTCCCGGAGCCTGTCATGTTGGAGCTCGGCTCCATAAGCCGCTCCAACTTTCTTTTCCATGTTGGAGCTCGGCTCCATAAGCCGCTCCAACTTTCTTTTTCATGTTGGAGCTCGGCTCCATAAGCCGCTCCAACGGGCTCCAGTGCTCACGGTCGCTGGCCGCCCAAAGTCGGACTCATCAGTCAACGACTCTTTTGGTTTTCTTCTTGCCTTCCCGCCCAGACGCAGTGTTTAATCTGGCCTGTGCGGGCACGAAGTCGGGCACAGCTGTACCCTTACGGGTGATTCCTGTGCCGCCGGCCGCTGCTGGCGTCCGCAACTCCGCGGTCTTCCCCCGCCAGCTTTGTCGCAGCTCTGGTCGATTTCTTTGTCTTGTGCATGTTTCCCCCACCTGTAGAACAGTATGGGAACAATAAAGACCGCAGTATCACTTACCTGCAGGTCCAGGCTTAAAACTTGCCGTTAAGGGGGAACGTCTTCCACCCCTCCTCCTGCCGTTTTGACTTGTCAAAGCCAACGGCTCCGTTCTGTATAGTCTCCCGCCCAGCCATGGTGTTTAATCTGGCCGGTGCGGGAGCGAAATCGGGCCAAGCTGTTCCCTTACGGGTGATTCCTGTGCCGCCTGCCGTTGTTTGCACAGCTCTCCATGTTTCCCCACCTGTGAAACAGTATGGGGAGAATAAAGACCGCAGTTTCACTTACCTGCAGGTCCAGGTTTAAACTGTCGCTACGGAGGAACGTCGTTCCACCCCGCCTCCTGCCGTTTCGATTTGTCAAAGTCGACGGCCCCATTCTGAATGGTGTTCTGGCCGGTGCGGGACCAAAAGTCGGCACAGCTGATCCCACTTACGGGGCTTGTGCCTTCAGCTGCTGCTGGCTCCCGCAACTTCGCGGTCCTCCCCAGCCAGCTTCACTCGCAGCACTTATGGACACTATTTTGTCCAGCTTCCCCCCCCTGTGTAAAAACAGCGCGGGGACAAACACTATCGCAGAGTAAATCACTTACCTGCAGGTCGCGGTTTCAAACTTACCGCTGCGGGGGAACGCTCCACCCCGCCTGTCGTTTCGCAAGCGTGAAAGTGATATGACACGCATGCGTTCTGGCGGGATTCTTCACGTAGTAACTCACGTGACTCTGAAGTAAAATGTGAGTTTATCCACGTTGGTGGCAAAAACAGGAAGACAGATTATTATCTGAATGGTGTCAAGTTGGGAAAAGGGGAAGTGCAAAAGGATCGGGGGTCCTTGCTCATCACTCACTGAAAGTAAGCATGCAGGTACAGCAGGCAGTGAAGAACGCTAACACGAGGAGTTGAGTATAGGAGCAAAGAGGTCCTTCTGCAGTTGTACAGGGCCCTAATGAGACCATACCTGGAGTATTGTGTGCAGGTTTGGTCTACAAATTTGAGGAATGACATTCTTGCTATTGAGGGAGTACAGCATAGGTTCACGAGGTTAATTCCCGGGATATGTCATATGTTGATAGAATGGAGCAGCTGCGCTTGTATACTCTGGAATTTAGAAGGATGAGAGGGAATCTTATTGAAACATATAAGAGTATTAAGGAATTGGACACGCTAGAGGCAGGAAACATGTTCCCGATGTTGGGGAGTCCAGAACCAGGTGCCACCATTTAAGAATAAGAGGTAGGCCATTTAGAATGGAGATGAGGAAAAACAGTTTCAACCAGAGAGTTGTAAATCTGTGGAATTCTCTTACTATTCTTTGGATGCTTTCAAGAGAGTGTAATGGCCCTGTCCCACGGTACGAGTTAATTCCAAGAGCTCTCCCAAGTTTGCCCTGATTTGAACTCGGAGATTTATGGTGATGGCCGCTCGTCGGTACTCGGGGCTCTCGTGGACATTTTTCAACATGCCGTTAGCGAGTCTTTCCGAGTACCTGCCGTTAGCGTTACGAGCCTCTAAGAGACGTCCACGAGCTCCAACGTACCCGCTACGTTCATTCTCTGTGCTTACCACGAGTTCGATTTTTTAAAAACTCGGGAGCGCTCTTGTAATGAACTCGTACCGTGGGACAGGGCCATTAGATAGAGCTCTTAAAGATAGCGGAGTCAGGGGATATGGTGAGAAGGCAGGAACAGGGTACTGAATGTGGATGATCAGCCATGATCACAGTGAATGGCGGTGCTGGCTCGAAGGGCCGAATGGCCTACTCCTGCACCTATTGTCTATTGTCTATTGTCTAATGACATCTGACAGCAATATGAAACTCTCAATAAGATCAAGCTCTTGCTTGAAAGAGTTCAGTGCATCAACATCTGCCTTACGAATCATAAATCCGTCTTGTTCATCTTGTTCGGATTATTTCAAAGTTCACCCAACATATTAAACCTGTCCTGATAAATAAGATGCTCTAAACTTGAAAATATGATTCTTTGCTACAGTCTCTGCTAACTCTGTATATCTGTATGTTCGCTGTTTGTATTTTTTTTTGCAATTTCCCATTGTTTATTTCAGAAATTGATTATTAAGAAAATGAACCAAGCCAACTGCATTCTCTCCCAGAACTAGTTTTCTTCTCTGATCTACTTTAGAAATTTGCTGCAGCTGCAGTTATTCAATTCACCTTTCATGCTACATTGTTAATATTTAATGGTTTATGCATGCAGTTATGCTTTTTCCCAGTTATGTTTTCAATAATTCCAGTACACAGATACATAATTAAGATACACAAGAGATTGTAGATGCTGGAATCTGGAGCAAAAAACAGCTAGAAGAACTCAGCTGATACAGTACCTTGACCCTTAACATTGATGATTCCTTTCAATTGGACTCTATTCAGTTTGTTTTCTTAAACTCAAAATTATCAGGACAATCATGAAAATGCTGCAGTTTATCTTTTAATGCTTAAAGATTTGATCTTCTCCATCCATAGTGGCTGTTTCACAAATATGTTTGACTAAATTTGTGGAATACATTTTTTTGGTGATTTCACTTGGAATTTGAGATATTGTAGCGGCGCCTGCTGGCACACGCAGGTATCGAATCCGGCGTTCGGAAGCCGCGGTTACGTGACTCGGGAGGGGCTGCTTGTTTTCGCGCGGTTTGGCTTTCGCGCGGCAGTTCAGTGCTGACCACCGTTGTGGCCAGACGTGTCGTGAGAGCCTGTGGACTGGGAAGTGATTTTCTGAATAAAAATTTGTTTGAAAACTCAGTTGTCATTCTTGTGACCGCCAAAATATAATTATCCAAACACATGCATTTAAAAAATGTAGCCAGTACTTTGTAAGACCATCCAGTTAAACGTTGGAAGTTGGTGTAAAAAAGATACTTGGATTTCATGTGGAAGTGGATTACTTTAAAAAAAATCCAAAGTTTTTCTGTTCTTTTGCCTAACCCCCCTTGAAACATACAGCAGTTATGGGTATTCCTGGGATTGAGCAAATAGAATGATCTAAATAGCGAAACTTTTATATTTATTTATTTTTTACTCATTAAGAACGTATGAAATGGTGACTACTTGTCTTTTCTGTGGCGTATCACGTGCCCTCGGTCCCTCAATTCCCACATTGGGTGGCACAGTGGCGCAGCGGTAGAGTTGCTGCCTTAATAGCCTGTCCCACTTAGGCGACTTTTTAGGCGAGTGCAGGAGACTCTGCGCTCGCTTCATGATTGCCACATGGTTGCCACATGTTCGCTCGTGGTCTCTGGTGAGTCTCCTTCATGGTCGCGAGGAGTTCCCGCATTCTGGGAACTAGTTGCGGCCTCAGTATGATCGCCGCAAATTTTCCAACATGGAGAAAATTGATAATCTTGTAATCGTAGGTGCAGTTGTAGTGAGGTCGCCATGTAGTTTTGGGTAGTCGAGGTAGTCGTAGGTCGTTTTAGTTAAAAAAAGTAGGCACGAGTTTTCAGAACCAAGGATAATGTTAAATGCCCGCCAAACTTCACAGCTGTGTATCTCTGGCTTATTAAAAGTTGTCTGGCTTCTCCCCCCTACTAACCCCCCCCGTCTATCCCATTCTCCCCCCTTCACCCCCCCCCCCTTTTAAAGGACATACCGTATACTGTGCTAGCCGTCTTAACCTTCCTGGTCATCGCGGTGTGTGTCTGTGTCACCTTGGCTTTGCACCATTTGAATTTCAGACAGCGCTCCCCCGTTTTCCCTGGCCCCCACCTTTGCGATGTGTTTGTGTGTGTTTCCACTCTGACAGTCGCTGTTCCAGTTCCCAGTTATTCAGGCGAGTGCCGCAAACTTGACAGTCGCTGGCAGTCTGCTGAAAACTCGTCTAAGTGGGACAGGCCCTTTGCAGCGCCAGAGACCCGGGTTTGATCCTGACTGTGAGTGCTGTCTGTACAGAATTCGTAGGTTCTCCCCGTGACTGCTTGGGTTTTCCCCGGGTGCTCCGGTTTCCTCCCACATTCCAAAGACGTTCAGCTTTGTAGGTTAATTGGTTTTGGTAACAATAGCAAATTGTCACTAGTGTGTAGGATAGTGTTAATGTACAAGGATCACTGGTTGAAGAGGACTCGATGGGCCAAAGGGCCTGTTTCCATGCTGTATCTCTAAACTAAACTAAACTAAATCTCGTGATTTCCTTACAACTTAATAGTTTTATCAATCTTCAATTAGAATGTACAAAAATACTATGCTTCTATGCTCTTTATGTAGAGAATTTCAAAACATTTAGCGCCCTCTGAGAAATTTACTTCACTTCTGAATGCCTCTCATCCTTCTTCCCTTTATTCAATATAATTTAAATGGAATAAACAGCTTCTATGCATCTCTGACAATACTTTTCTTCTAAACTTCTTAATCACTCCTCGTAGGGCATACCCTTTATTTCAGGAATCAATCTGGAAAATTGGCATAGAACATAGAACAAAGAATTTCTTGACTACAGTATAATAACTGGGAAAAAATTAATACTAAAATTTTGGAAAGGCCCTATAACCCCCACAATTAAAATGTGGATTATGGAAATGTCGGAGACCCTGCACCTGGAAAGAATCAGATTTGTCTTAATGGACAAACAAGAACTTTTTGTTAGACTATGGTCTCCATTCATTGACTATTTGAAGGGGTAGATTGGTTCAGCACAGGAACCTAACTGAAGCTTGAACTCAGGATTAGATGAAAAGTTATACTTTATAATCCACGAACCTATCTCCAAAGATGTATTATTAATAAATCATTCCATTCTTTTTTTTATCTTGACATTTGTGTTTTTTTTCCCTTTCTCTTTTACTTCCTGTCTTTAAAGAAAAATAGAGGTAGAACCAATCCACAATTGATAATATTAATAATGTACGACTGATATACATGAAATGTTTATAATATGTGTTTGCTTCTAATAAAAAAATATATTTTTTAAATAAATAAAAAAGAACATAGAACAAAGAACAGTACAGCACAAGAGTAGACCCATCTGCCCACAATGTTTGTGCCAAACATGATGCTAAGACCATCTCTTATCAATCTGAGCATAATCTGTGCATAATCCATATCCTTCCATTCCCTGCATAGCCAAATACTTATCCAAAAGCCTCTTATATGCCACTAGATTATCTGCCTCAACCACCAACCCTGTCGGAAGTTGAGGGTTGACCTTAAGGCAGATATATCCTTCATAACTATAGAGCCCAAAACTGCACACAGTCTTTTAAACAAGGTTTTAGCAAAGCCTTGTACAATTGTTGCATTGTTTCTTAATTCTTTTACTCCATTCTCTTTGTTCTGAAGGTCAATATACAATTTTCCTTCCAAATTGAGCAATGTATCTGCATTACATTTGTCAAACTTGTAACCACAATTGACAAGGTCCTGCTATAATTTGTTCCCATTATTTTGTTTTTCCATGAAAATGTATAGAAAATAAGAGGGGGTAAGGACCAGAAAAGTTTTCGAACTTCTTACCCCTTTTGAACATGAACGATATTATTTGTATTATTTGAGTTACTTATTTGTTTGTTTTCCTTTGTGTTTTATTTTATTTTTTTATTGCTTACAAGTTTATTTGTGTTTGTATTTTTTAACATGTTCAATAAATTAATAAAGTAAGTAAGTAAGTATATACCAACATTTACCAGTTTGCAACTTTCACGCCTTTTTACTTAATCTGCCCATTCGCATACTTTTTGTATTGCCCTAAATTATAGCCAACTATGATTTATAAGCAAACTCGATTATTTTAGAATAGCTCTTCATCTCAAATATTACATTTAGCAGACTCCCCAACACTGATCCTTGTGGCAGTTTCTAGTAAAAACCTATCCACCTGAAAGGATTAATTTAAAGAACAACAGCCAATATATTATCCTCAACTCCATGAGCATTCAGTTAATTTAAAACTCTTTGTATCATACTTAATCTAATACCTTTTGAAAGTCTAGCTGTTCATGTGTTTTGTATTCTGTCATCAACCCTACCAGACATATCTGCAAAGATTTGTCAAGTGAAAAAAATTGCAACTAAAGTTATGTTGACAGCACCCAATCAATTTTGTGAATTTGCATGGATCTCATTATCACATTGTGATGTATTCTGGCATTTCCTGATAATTGGTGTTAGTCTAATGGGTCTATCTTTCTCTATTTATCTCTCCCTCCTTTTGAGATTGATTAAGGAAGTGATCCATGTTTTGAAATATATAAAATACCCAGAGGATTAATTTATGTAAAAAACTTATATTTAAGTTGCAGGTGGGGTTGGGGAGGGGGGGGGGGGTGGACGAGGGGGAGTTGTGAGTGGGTGAGGGGTGTGTGGGCAGGGAGGGAGTTGTGGGGGGAGAAGGGTGTGTGAGTGGGGGGGAGAGGGGTTTGTGGGCGGGGGGAGGGGGAGTGAGCTCGGAGAAAAGACGGGGGAAGAGCCATGGGGAGAGGGGGGTATCACGTGGGAGGGGGGGAGGAGCCAGCAAGGGTAACCAGAGGGGTAGTGGCTGGAATTGGCAGTGCGATGGGGTCTCACAGCGGGCGTTGGTCGCTGGTCGTTCTCCTCCGCCGGGATCAGAGTCTCCGCTTTCCGTTTGGCAGCAACATCTCCGACTCTGGGCTGGGCTGGGCAGGGTCTCCGACACTGGGCTGGGACTCCGATGCTGGGCTGCTTGGGGCTGGGCTGCTTGACGCTGGGCTGCTTGGGGCTCGGCTGCTTGGGGCTGGGCTGCTTGAGGCTGGGCTGCTTGGGGCTGGGCTGCTTGGGGCTGGGCTGCTTGGGGCTGGGCTGCTTGGGGCTGGTCTGCTTGAGGCTGGGCTGCTTGGGGCTGGGCTGCTTGGGGCTGCGAAAACTGTGTCTGGGTGGAAACCTCCGCTGTCCATCCTCAGCTCCAGTAAAGATGCGATGGCGCAGGAAGGGGCGGACCTTACAATGACCGTACAAACCGGAAGATAACAATATCAGAGTTTTAGTTATGTATAGATAGAAAACAATGAAATAACTCATAACTTTCCGTTCTTAATCGTCATTCCATTCATGTCATATAAATCATATAAACTTCTTCTTGTAGAAGTACATCGTCTGACGACATATATATGTCCGGATCATTCTCGTGGTCATGGTAAAAAGCTGTTTCAACCCATGGCCAACATCAAACTGAAACTAATCACCTGAGCGTCTGCGCCAGAATCCTTTCGCCAAAAACACGCCTCAGATTACGTATAAAATCCCACCCACATTAACACGGGCAGATAATAACTAAAGGTAACTAGACATGACTATAATAAACTTACTTAAGCTTAATGGCTCCAACATTACCAAATGCATTTATTTGGTTTTATATAGTTGCTGCCTAACCCAATTAGGATTATATATGGCATACTGCTTCTGACATTTTAAAAATGAGTGGCATTTTTATTAAGGAGCTATTTTATTGAAGTATTAATTCTGATTTTAGCTTATCTTGCATCCACAGTTCCCATTTCATTCAGCAATGTCTGATATGGGAAGGCTGGCAGATGGTACTTACTTAAAGTAGACTGACTCTTCTGTATTGTGCCTGTGAAGTTACAGAGCTGCCTGCTGTGTTGTAGTTAAAACAAACAGACCCAGCACTAGCTCAGCAGTGTAGTTCCAGATGAATCAAGCCGTTGATTCCCACAAAACCTAACACATTGTTTTCCAACACTGAGTTAAGAAGCTGTCAGCTAATGCTGAATCTCTCAGTTAGGCATTTATCAGTATGACATTAAAATGGGTTGCAGATTTGCACGTTTTGAAATATTGTTTTCAGCTATAAATGTTTATTAAATAAAATATAAAAATAATTATTTTTAACATGTAAAACCAAACGATTTATTTAATTTTTAAAAAATATTACTTTTACATGGCCTTCAATGGAGTTTGTTTAGTTTGGTTCCTTGTTCAGAAACCCCACTTAATTGCCCATTTAACGGCCAAACATCAATTAATCAATTCTTCTGCTTTAATTAACAGATTCACTCCTGAGATTCAAATATTCTATCTGAGTAATATAACCATTGAAAGTCTTAGCAATTACTGCAGGTGAGATTTATGCATAGCAGATGCAAAACTCCTCAAGTAAAATAAAAGTATTTAATTAGTTAATTAATGGTTGGTGATTTCAACAGTCAAACCAACAGTACATAACAAACTGTGATACAAATCTTACAATGGAGATGATAAATGATTTATTTTAAATTAGGTAACAACTATGATAGTGGATAAAACATTGCCATTAAGGATTTATCTATGAATGTGGGCAACAGTAAAATAATGAACAGAAAAACATAGGGTGCTGAGAACACATTTGCATTTTAAGATGCTATGCTGAGAAAGGAGACTTGTTGAGACAATGGAGCAACTTGTAATGGTGAATTAATGTGGTGAACTCATCTGTTGTAACAATTTCATGTAATTGAACAGATCTTAACTTTTAACGGTTAGATTTACACTACAGAGAATAATTTTGATATTGTGGCTTGTCCACCTGTTGCACTCTCTGCAGTATTTTCCGTTCCATTGAATTTTGCTATCTAATTGCTCTGTTACATTCCTGTCAGATATTCCACTAGTACGCAATGTGCAGCATTAGGTTCTTGCATTTAAAAAAAATGATTTAGAGAAATCTTTTCACACATTGGAGCCATTTAGCTATATTGGAGCTCCCAGAAAAGTGGAAATATGTTTCTGCAATGTCAGCTGCAAGAGGGTGAGTTGTCCTTGTGACCTCATCCTTTTCTGCCTGGTAATACAGGATGATGTCTGTAACTGTACACCTCGTTATGTTGCAGCTTTTCAGAGAAGATATTGACTTACTGTCAAAGCTCAAGGGCTTAGGGACGTAGGAAATGATGCCAGCTACTGAAAGATGAAATACCACTGGTGGGGATATTAATGAATAACGAAAAGGAACTGGTAGGAACGTTGAATTAGAACATGGTAAGTAGAGTGGGCCATTCAACATTTTCAATATGCTCGCCACTTTGTTGGATCATGAATATTTTTTAAATCTGCAAATCTGGGCTAAAAAACAAAATTGCTGGAATCACAGAGCAGATTAGGTTGCATTTGCGGAAAGACTTTACTGGGATACTCTAAAGCCTACTGCATGATTTTGGAGACCATTCATCTATGTAATTGGGGTAGTAGTCCATCACATCCTCAATTATCGTCTTTATGGACTTATCAGAGGTAAGTCAGTCCCTGCAGAAGTTCTTACCAAATTCTGTGGAGGAGCTTCACTGTCAGCATTGCAGAAGTTCAAGAGACAACACCATCCATGCACACCTCTCTGGCACACTTCCCCTCTCAGCAGCAGTTTAGGATAATCAGTGAACACTGGCCTCGCAATGTCACGAGCATCCAATAATATAATAATTTCACTCCAGCCTTCCTTCTATTGCTGATCTTCCCAGTGTCTGCTGGACCAAATAGATGACAGCATCATGGAATTGGTCCAACACAAAGGAAGCTGCTTTTACGGAGAGGTTTGTGTAGGGTCTATGTAAGATCAATATAGCTATATCCACAGGCTTGCCCTTTTCCTAATACTCGGCAAACTCTTTTCTTTCACACACTGAACCAAATTGATAAAGAGGACACCAAACTATGTCATTGTTCCAAACCATATTGAAATCCAACTCCTCACCTGAGCTCTCTGCAGCAGATGCTGTGTGTGGTCTCACCTTTCAGGGAGCTAGAACTCTGAAATCCTTTCCGTTTGCCCTTTCTGGTAACTCACCACACGTAGACCCTGCAAGTGAACTGCAGTGTACCAAGTATTGTGAGCTGGTGGTTGTAAGTGCCATCTCCATTGCACACTTGATGCACAGAGCCAGGTCCTTCCTGAAGAGCTCCTTCTGATGAATAGGGCTCAACACCTTCCCTTCAGTTGCCAACTTCTTTGAATCAGAATCAGAATCAGATTTTATTCGCCAAGTATGTTTTGCAACATACAAGGAATTTCACTGGCCAGGTCAGTCATACAATTAAAAGCAACAGATTCAAAAACATATTTAACATGAACATCCACCACAGTGACTCCTACACATTCCTCATTGTGATGGAAGGCGAAATAAAGTTCAAGTCTCTTCCTTCGTTCTTCCTTGGTCGGGGCCCTCGAGCCCTCCGTTGACGGGACGGTCTTAATTCCTGTAGCCGGCGGTGTTTAGGCCCTCCACGTCGAGGCGTTCAGCTCCTGCATCGGGGGGGGGGTTGTCAGTACCCCCTAGCCGGGCGATCGAACCTCGCGTCGGGGCTGGACGAACCTTCAGCGGCATTGGAGCTCCCGACTTGCCTCTCCCGAGACTTCGAGCCCTTGTTGGTAAGTCCACGGTGGTCGTGGTGGGAGCGATCCCAGGCAAGGGATCCGCTCCGATGGTAAGTCCGCGCCCCGCGGCGGGGCTCACGACAGTCCGTGGCGGCTCCCAGCTCCAGCTTTGGTAGGCCGCAGAGCCCGGAGATGTGATCCGAAAAATGATCACATCTCCGGGAAGGTAGGAACTTGAAAAAAAGTTTCCCCCGATCCCCTCCACCCGCCCCCCACATTAAACAAACTGAAGAACATAAAAACAAACTTTAAACGGATGCTAAAAATAACAAAAAGTTGAAAAAACGAACAGACTGCCGGCAGGGCTGGCCATCTCCCCGGCGCCCCTGATCAGCCATGTCATTAAATCTAGTTTCCCCTTTATCAAATTCAAAACGTTTCTAATTTACAAACCATCATCAGAGTGGGCTATTCAGATCTCCTCAAACTGGTCCTATTTAAAGTGGAATTAGTTCTTCTCAAGTCAGGTTGGGTATGCACTTTGCGTATTTCACAACTTATCCCACCTGTTGTGAAGGATTAAAATTTCCCCCGTGTCCATATTAATAGATCATACACTTAATGTTTGTAACGGCGTTATAAACTTGCCCTGAACTTTGTAAGCTTGGTGCATATGAATGTAATTTCCCTATTATCATCCTTCCCCATCTTCTCGCTCAATATTGCTGCATTTTATTTCATCCTTTGGTTATTTTATTCCATCGTAAGTGATTTTTTTGTTATTGTGAATGAATAACTTAGATTTGCCACTTTCAATAACACCAGAGAAAACAGCAGGGTTGATAATTCCCTTGCAAGTTAACAATGCTGCCCAAAGCTCCGCTCTATGATCTTTGGTGCTGCCTGATTCAGATTGTAGACACAATGTGTGCTCTCCTCTGCTGTGATACATTGCCGAATTCACAACATCCTCAAGAGTGTTCTATTGTCATATGCACTAAAACAGTACAATGAAATTCTTACAAGAGGTTTGTGAACACAGTACTAAATAGATAATATAAGAAACAAACAAAAAAATGTTCAGTAAATAAAACAACCTACAAACTATGTCAGAATGGGCATTCACCAGCTGGGAGCTTGGTTTTAGTTTCTAAAGTGGCTTTTCCAGTCTTTTGTCATTGATAGACACAAAAAGCTGGTGTAACTCAGCCGGTCAGACAGCATCACGAGAAAATGAATAGGTGACATTTCGGGTCAAGACCCTTCTTCAAAATGTCACCTATTCCTTTTCTCCAGAGATGCTGTCTGACCCGCTGACCAGCTGTTTGTGTCTATCTTCGGTTTAAACCAGCATCTGCAGTTCCTCCTACACCTTTAGTCATTGATAGTAGTTTGGCATCCCCACATCAGATTTGACGAAATAAATAGAGGTGTTATCTTGAATGGAATTCATCTTTCCGAGCGTGGGATTCAAGCTTATTGTCGCCTTTTGATTGTGCTATCTTATCAGTTTTGAAAGCAGTTATACTTAGAGCAGTGGTGCTAGAAGCTTGAGTGCATTCCTCTGGTTTTTCTAGTTAACCACAATTTTATCTCACTTAATGCAAGGTCAGAGCAGTTTGTAACCCAATGCCGTTGTTCTTCTTCATATTGTCTTTCAATATTATCTTACATAAAAGGTTACTTCAAATAAGTGAAAAGCATACTTCTGAAATAGAACACAAGTACCAAATGTACTTGGAGGAGCGAACAAAGCCTATTTGTAAACTGAGACAATAGGTTGTTTCAGCCACCTTCTAAATCAATTACTGAACGGACATGCTAAATGGTTGTGCAACATGCTCGGGATTGTCGTCATTCGGTTGAAGTGAAGATAACACTTGTGAATTGTCAAAGCGATTGTTGTCTTGCCAGCTTTGGTTTGCACCCGATCATCGCAATTCCCCCTGTTCTCTCCATGTATTCCCCTTTCTGCAATTTAAAGCAGCCTTGTTTGCTCAATTATCCACTACGGACAAATGGTCCTCGACCCAAAATGTCAACTCTGCTATCTTCTCCGCTGATGCTGCCTGATCTGCTGAGTGCAGACAGAATTTTTTTGATTTTGTTTTTGATTTCCAGTAATTTAAATACTTTGCTCCAACTATATTTACTAATTGTTAGTATTATCAGTAATCATTGTCCCACGTTGAATGAGATCTGAGTGACTATAGCCATTACTATCTCAGAGGAAAGCAGGGAAATGGACCCCAAACACCTGGTCAATATTTATCCCTTAATTTAATCACTGAAGCAGATTCTTTAATCATCTCTTATTATTTCTTGGGGCTTGCTCAGGATAAGTTAGCCGCTGTCAGGACCTTGTAAAGCAGAATATAAATGCAATGTTTTTCTTTCTTTCCTGCTATTGCTCATGGATTAATAAGGTTAATTCTATTTGCTATATGGTTTTTTGGAAAGCATAAAGATGAATTGTAAATTGTGGATCCTTGCAGTTATTTTTGAAGCTGGGCCAAACTGATGCAATTCTCAGCTGACTTTTGCTGTGAATAGTTTCATTGTGTCTTCTTCCACTTAAGATACGATGCTGCTGATGGTTTTCCTGCAGCTGTGTTGTTTAGAGAAAAACGCTTGAGAAGTAGTGACAAACCTGCTCGAAAAGCTTCTAACCATGGCGGCTATAGCAGTCTATTCTTTTTAATTTTCTGGAGTTAAATTAGTCCTCTGTGTTTTCATATTAAACCATTGCTACTTTTTTCGTTTACTGGTCTGAAATTACTCTGTTGTGTTTGATGTACTTGTAGCTATTTATATTTTTTGAAGAACGGGTAAATATGTTGAATTTATAATTTTTGTGACATTTTCTAAAATGTCTTTGAGCTTCTTTAATCTTTAAGCTTCTATATTTAGAATATCTGTAAATTTGAGAAGAACATTTTAGCTGGATTCAGCAGTTTAGTTTAGTTAAGTTTAGAGATACAGTGCAGAAACAGGCCCTTCGGCCTACCGAGTCTACACGAAGTCAGCGATCCTACACACTAGGGACAATTTATAATCTTTACCAAAGCCAATTAGCCTACACACCTGTATGTCTTTGGACTGTGAGAGAAAAACAGAGCACCCATGGGGAAAACCTACAAGGTCATGGGGAAAATGTACAAACTCCCTGTAGACAGCACCCGTAGTCAGGATTGAACCAACGTCTTTGGCGCTGTAAGGCAGCAACTCTACTGCTCAGATGAAGTTGTTTCTTTTATGCCATTATCATTAAGAGAATGCAAACTGGGGAAAGTGAAAACAATATCCACTTAAACAGAAACAAAAATGTTAAGAACATGGTTCAAGTCAATTGCAAATTGGGTTTAAACTTTGTATCCATTTTTGGTGGGAAAGGATTGGACTGTTTGCTATTTCAAACCCATTTTGGCATCAAAAGTGAGGCCAAGTACAGTATATGATTAATATGGGGATCCCAACAAATGATCTGAAACCTATCAAAAAAGCGCTTGCTACTATGCCAAACTGAAATGTTATCTTTCTTTACATTCATTCAACCCTCAAACATAAATCTAAGATCAGCCCACTCCAGCAGGTTTTGTCCAGATTAGCTTTGATCCATCGTGCTGCAGAATCTACAATTTTCATGTTTGTTTCATTTTCAGAGCATGCTCAAGATAGAGAACTGCTATATATACACAACCTGTTTTGTTGTACAACTTTTTTCCGTGCAAGGGCACAAAAAATAGAGCAAGAAAGGGATAATGCGCCAATAACCTACTACATTCAGGGTCCAATTTTGAGAATCTGATTTGGACCTATCTCCCATATTAACTGATGACGCCCTGCCTTGTTGAAAATTATGTCACTTATGTTAACATCCTCTGACAAAAGAAAGCTGACATTAAATATTAAACAAAGATTAAACAGTCTATTTCTATTGATAGACACAAATAGCTGGAGAAGGGTCTCGACCCGAAACATCAACCATTCCTTCTCTCCAGAGATGCCGGCTGATCCGCTGAGTTACTCCAGCTTTTTGTGTCAAATTCCTCGTATCTTGCAAAACATACTTGGCTAATAAAGTATGATTATGATGATTATTCTTTCTACGCAGTCATTTATAGTTGTTCAGAGAGCCTGGAGCAGATTGGCATCACCATCCTTACTCAAAAGGCAAATATATATTCCACTGACCCATTCCACCATTTAGTCCCTGGAACACTCAATTATATACAGTGGCTTGCAAAAGTATTCATACCCCTTGAACTTTTCCACATTTTGGCACGTTACAACCACAAACGTAAATGTATTTTATTGGGATTTTATGTGATAGACCAACACAAAGTGGCGCATAATTGTGAAGTGGAAGGAAAATTGTACATGGTTTTCAAATTTTTTTACAAATAAAATAATGAAAAGTGTGGCGTGCAAAAGTATTCAGCCCCCTTTACTCTGATACCCCTAAATAAAATCCAGTGCAACCAATTGCCTTCAGAAGTCACCTAATTAGTAAATAGAGTCCACTTGTGTGTAATCTAATCTCAGTATAAATACAGCTGTTCTGTGAAGGCCTCAGAGGTTTGTTAGAGAACATTAGTGAACAAACAGCATCATGAAGCCCAAGGAACACACCAGACAGGTCAGGGATAAAGTTGTGGAGAAGTTTAAAGCAGGGTTAGGTTATAAAAACATATCCCAAGCTTTGAACATCTCACGGAGCACTGTTCAATCCATCATCCGAAAATGGAAAGAGTATGGCACAACTGCAAACCTACCAAGACATGGCCGTCCACCTAAACTGACAGGCCGGGCAAGGAGAGCATTGATCAGAGAAGCAGCCAAGAGGCCCATGGTAACTCTGGAGGAGCTGCAGAGATCCACAGCTCAGGTGGGAGAATCTGTCCACAGGACAACTATTAGTCGTGCACTCCACAAATCGGGCCTTTATGGAAGAGTGGCAAGAAGAAAGCCATTGTTGAAAAAAAGCCATAAGAAGTCCCGTTTGCAGTTTGCCACAAGCCATGTGGGGGACACAGCAAACATGTGGAGGAAGGTGCTCTGGTCAGATGAGACCAAATTGAAGTTTTTGGCCTAAATGCAAAACGCTATGTGTGGCGGAAAACTAACACTGCACATCACCCTGAACACACCATCCCCACTGTGAAACATGGTGGTGACAGCATCATGCTGTGGGGATGCTTTTCTTCAACAGGGGCAGGGAAGCTGGTCAGAGTTGATGGGAAGATGGATGGAGCCAAATACAGGGCAATCTTGAAAGAAAACCTGTTAGAGTCTGCAAAAGACTTGAGACTGGGGCGGAGGTTCACCTTCCAGCAGGACAACGACCCTAAACATACAGCCAGAGCTACAATAGAATGGTTTAGATCAAAGCATATTCATGTGTTAGAATGGCCCAGTCAAAGTCCAGACCTAAATCCAATTGAGAATCTCTGGCAAGACTTGAAAATTACTGTTCACAGATGCTCTCCATCCAATCTGACTGAGCTTGAGCTATTTTGCAAAGAAGAATGGGAAAAAATTTCTGTCTCTAGATGTGCAAAGCTGGTAGAGACATACCCCAAAAGACTTGCAGCTGTAATTGCAGCGAAAGGTGGTTCTACAAAGTATTGACTCAGGGGGGCTGAATACTTTTGCACACCACACTTTTCAGTTTTTTATTTGTAAAAAAATTTGAAAACCATGTATCATTTTCCTTCCACTTCACAATTATGCACCACTTTGTGTTGGTCTATCACATAAAATCCCAATAAAATACATTTACGTTTGTGGTTGTAACGTGGCAAAATGTGGAAAAGTTCAAGGGGTATGAATACTTTTGCAAGCCACTGTACACTTAAACAGCCACCTGGTATGGTATTCCAGTGATTTTTCTAAATTGCAGATAGGATTATGGAGCACATAGATTATCCTTTTGAAACAGCATCATCAAGTTTACTAGTGCAAAGGATGAGTTTCGCTGAATGCTGATTAAATCATTCAAAGTGCGCAGCTGCCAGGAGCTAACTGTGCAGCTGTGCCTTTAAGAGAGAGTCGTTGAAGAGGCTCACGTAACCCCACCGCACCCCAAAAGCACCGCTCTTGTCATTTGTCCTGAGTGCTGTGTGGTGAGAATGACTACTACTCACAAGAAGTAGAATGCTCCATGATTCAAGAATGGGACTCTGCTGAAATAATAGCCCAGGGGAAAGATGTGTAATGCACGCAATCCTTGGAGACCCACCAAGACATCCAACACTTTTGGCAGGAAGTTGCATATGACATTTGTGCTGGAAGTGAAACTTGTAGGATCTTCGTGTAGTACTGCCAGAAGTATCGTCAGAAGGTGATACCTCAGCCTTTTGATTAAGCTGCATTCACTCCCCCCCCCCGCCCCTATATCTCTCCCTGCATCACGTTCACACTGGCATGCCTTCACTTCCCCATCCTCCACACCCTCTCTATCAGCCCACCAAAACATGCTTACACAAAGATGCATACTTCCCTTTGTAACAAAGTTACAAAGTGTTCAATGCAGCCCCAATAATACCTCTTCATTTTCGGTGTCTGCCCCCCCCCAACACCTGGTCCCTCTTTGTTCTCTCAGACTCGGCTTCGGACCCACGGCACCGTTCCGTTCATGGCCCACATGACAATCCAACAGTCTTGACTCTTGGATCTTGTTTTGTGTAATTTCAGCCTTAAATAAAAGTTTGTGTCTAGTGTAAAGTTTGATGCAGCTGTGAAAGTCAATTGTGGTTTATGGGCTAAGGCTTGTGATTAGCCATGTCAGGACATAGAAAGGAGCATATGAAAGATTCAGTACACAAATTGGCAGAAATATCCAGGTGACAGATTTGAAGCGTGGCATTTGGAGATTAGTCCTCGTGGGCTAATATGTAAATAGACTGATGGTCTACAGAGTGAAGTGGTATAACTTGGAAAATGATGTGGTCATGAAAGAAATTTGCTTGAGGGCATGTATGTGACCACAAACATTGCCAGACAATAGCTTTCCCATGCTATTTTTGTATCTCCCAAGACACACTAGATCTGACCTTCATCAAGCTGCAATTACACTGCCAACTGGAGACACAGGATACATGCACATGCAGCAGTGCAAATGCTTGCATTGTCTCACACTTCAAATTTATTTATCCTCTGCTAGAAGTTTCATGGTTTAATGCTAGTAAAGTATACCGGGGACATCGTTCAGGAGTATCAATCACTAATTAATTGTTTTGATATGTATGCCAAGAATTATGTCAAAAGAGCTTGGTTTCATTGCATGTAGCTCTGCAGATTGCAGTTTATTTTGTAGAACATAGCATGCATATGATCCCATCCCTTTATATTGTAGAAATGGACATGGTAATCACATGGTAAGATATGGTAATCATTTGACCAATTGTCTACATTGAGTCATAAAATGGCTGTCTCAGCGTAAAGGGCCTGACCCGCCAGCATGTGACTGCATGCGGCGAGCGCGAGCTAACGTGGTCGCTTGAGCCGTACGGCCTCGCGGTGCCGGTCCCACTTCGATCGCCGGAGCCATATGGAGTTGTGCGGGGCTGGTCCCGACATCGCGCGGGGCTCCGAAAAACTGACACTGTCCAAATATCCCGTGCGGCAACGGCCTGTCGGCCCGCAGCCGCATTGAGGCCGTACGCAGCGCCTCGATGCCGTACGCAGCGTCTTGATGCTGTACGCAGCGTCTTGACGGCGTACGCCTAGCGCGTGGCATCGCACAATGATGTCACCGCCCGGCGTGCCGTTGCGTGATAACGTCACCGCCCGATGCTGTGCGACGTCCAAATTCAGTCGGCCCGCCTCCTGCCCAGCTGATTGGTGAGTATGATGTCGGGACCAGCCCCGCACAACTCCAGACAGCTCCGCGGTTGGAAGTGGGACCGGCCCCGTGAGGCCGTACGCCTCAAGCCACCACGTTTGGTCGCGCTAGACGCATGCAATCGCATGCTGGTGGGACAGGCCCTTTGTAAAACGCCAATGCCTTTGGACATTTGTCCGCATCTATTAGACAAGGGACTTTCTAGCATGAATGAACTCTTACATGTTACCCAAAGCCTACTTTAGCATTGCCACATGGATGAACAGCACATTAGTGTAAGCAGAGCATCTATAAAATGAGATGACCCAAAGAAAAGTCAGACTTAATAGAAGATATGACGAATAACGCCTTGGATTGTTTGTAAGAACAGAAAAAAAACCAGGAGCAGGGATAGACCAATTGTCGCTTGAGCATTCTGGCATCATGTGGCATTTATGAGATCATGACTGGTCCAGTCTTGAAGGCTACTTTTCTGTAGTCCTTGGCTCACTTGCAGTTTGAATGTCTGTCAATCTCTGCCTTGAATATATTCAATGACTGAGAATTCGAAAGAATCATATCCTCTGAGAGAAGAAACTCCTCCTCCTGTCTTAAATGAGTACCACCTTTTTTGAAATGATATCCCTTGCAGAAGTCAGCATGCTGCCCGTTTGCAAACATGGACAACAGTTGGAATATATCATTGTTTTACTATAGGAGCTCAAAGATGTATGCATTACCCCTCCATTGAGAGATTATAATGGCAACTGGACTAATCACTGCCAATTTCGCCCTAACATCTTAACATCACCCCAAAACATTAGCGTCCACAGAGAGCTCCCATGAACCATACAAACATAATCAACATAACCTAGGACAATTTCCACTCTGATCATTATCTCTTCTCCCTTCTCCAAGTGGGCAGAAGATATGAAGCTTGTCAACATGTACCTCCAGATTCAAGAACAGATTCCTGCCTGCTGTTATCTGACTACTGTAGTTTAGTTTTGTTTATTGTCACGTGTACCCAGGTACAGTGAAAAGCTTTTTTTTTGTTGCATGCTATCCAGTCTGCGGGAAGACTATACATGATTACAATCAGGTTGCTCACAGAATGCATATACAGGATAAAAGGAATAATGTTTAGTGCAAGATAAAGTCCAGAAAAGCCTTATTAAAGTGAGTTTGAGTACATACAATGAATTAGATGGTAGCTCAGGACTGTTCTCCAGTTGGTGAAAGGATGCTTGAGAACAGTTGCTTGAGAACAGCTGGGAAGAAATTGTCCCTGAATATGGAGCTATGTATTTTCACACTTCTGTACCTCTTGCCTGATGGGAGAGGGGGGAAGAGGGAGTGTCCAGTGTGAGTTGTCTCTGATTATGCTGGTGGCCTTTCTCAGGCAGCGTGAGGTGGAGATGGCGTCTGTGGAAGGGAGGTTGGTTTGTGCGATATTCTGGGCTGTGTCCACAATTCTCTGCAATTTCTTGTGGTCTTGGATGGAGCTGTTCCCAAACCATGCTGTGATGCATCTGAAAAAATGCTTTCTAGGACACATCTGTAGAAGTTGATGAGAGATGTTGGGAACTTCCTAAGCCTTCAAAAGTAGTAGATGCGCTGTTGTGCTTTCTTGGTCATTGCTTTGATATGGCTAATCCACGACAAGCTCCGAGTAAATTGAAGCGTTCAACTGTCTCTACATCAATGTATACCAGGGTATGTGTACCGCTTCGCTTCCTGAAAGCAATCATTATCTTCTTTGACTTGGTTCTTCTTATCGTGTCCACATCACAAGATTAGAAATTGTTCAACCAGTGCTGAACACACTTCTCGGCATCTGCATACAATGGTGTCTTGCGCTTCTTGTGCTTCCTGTGCGTAGTGATGGAAAGATTGGTGGAAACAGGGCCGTGACGTGAACGCTCTTTCCTTGACCCCTTTGTTTTGCTGACATTGAGAGAATGGTTGGTGACACCAGGTTACAAGGTTCTCAAGAGTCTGAAGAAGGGTCTCGTCCCGAAAACTCACCCATTCCTTCTCTCCAGAGATGCCGCCTGTCTCGCTGAGTTACTCCAGCATTTTACAATACAATACAATACAATTCAATTTATTGTCAAATTTTGTGTGTACCTACAAGATTCTCAATCTACTTCCTGTACTAAGTCTCATTTTTATTTGACATCCAACCCACTAAGGTGGTGTTGTCTCCGAATTTGTAATTTGAATTGGAATGGTATTGAAATACTGTATGGTCTTCCCATAAGCTTGGATGTAGTCCCAATCTACAACCCCACCTCATTGCGGATCTTATGGTTTATTTTATCTGCACACTATTCTGCACTCTGATATTTTTCTCTTTGCACTACTTGTTGTTGTTGTGTATGGTTTGATTGTCTTCCTGCATAATATTATTTGATTGGATTGCATGCAAACAAAGTGTTTCACTGTTATCTTCATACCGGTGACTGTGTAGCCAATTCTAACGGTGTCTTTACATTCCCTAGCAATACCATCATTATTGGATGAACGACGACTGATGGTGAGTCAGTGTACGACTGTTGTGCTGCAGCAAGTAAGAATTTCATTGTCCCATCCGGGCCATACGACAATAAAACACTCTTGACTCTTGACTTGACTTGATTGCATGGTACCTGAACGACAATCTTTTTCTTAATGTTAGCATGACCGAGGAGCTAATTGTTAACTTCAAGACGAGATAGCCAACAATCTATGAATCGATCATCATTGACAGGACTGAGCCCAGCATATTGATGCAATCACATAGAAAGCTTATGAATGCTTCTATTTCCTTAGAAGTTTGAGGAGATTCAACGTGTTGCCGAATACTGCATCAAACCTTTAAAGGTGTACGGTACAGAGAATGCTGACTGGTTGCATCATGACCTGGTTCGGTAACTCGAATGCCCATGAACAAAAGAGATTGCAGAAAGCGGTGGACGTTGCCTGGTATTGAGCCCCCCCCCCCACTATCAAAGGGATTCACACCAAGCACCTCTGTAAAGATGCAGCAAGTAGGAATTTCATTTGTTCTGTTCCTAGTTCAGATGACAATTAAAGACTCTTGACTCTAATGTCCCTTCATAACAGCAATGTCGTAACACTATTACCCATGTATATATATTCTATATGTCAGCTTTCTTTTGTAACCTTAGAAATTGAGTATCAAGATGGGCCAAATGTCATAACATTGTCACTGTCATTGATTGATGCCAGGTGCTCGGAGAGTGAGTTGGAGTTTATTTTATTGTCACGTGTACCGAGGTACAGTGAAAAGCTTTTGTTGCATGCTGACCAGTCAGCGAAACGACAATACATGATTACAATCAAGCCATCCGCAGTGTACAGATTCATGACAAAGGGAATAAATGTGAATAACATTTCACTGTACCTCGGTACATGTGATAAATAAAGTACCATACCATGCCAAAACCCAGTAAAATCTGAAGTGCAAGGTAAGGTCCAGTAAAGTTCATGTTCGTTAGAGTGTTCGGCTTGCTCAGCTAAATTTGAGCATTGACACATGATGCCTTAGAATGCCTCGCATCTGGATGAGATTAGGAGATGCCTTCCTTTATCCCACATTGACAATCCTTTAGGATGAGCCTGAATATTCATGACGGTATTTTTCTGCAAGTGTTCTTATGTGGGCCTTTTGATCAGCATCTGGTTGGAAAATGGAAAGGACTGCCTGTCAGGAAGATATTCACTGTTTGGTGGGATCATTTATAGAATCGACAGGTGGTATTTGTGAAGATTGATGTGAGTGGATGCAACCCTTTCAAGCAGCCTTCACAGAGTGTATTGAATTCACAATAACCATAATTAAGCAATCAGCCTGGTTGGATGAATGTTTCTTTGTTGGTTTGTGTTTGTGAGAGAAACGCTGCATTCAGTGGAGACTACGTTATTTTTTCAAATTGTTAACAATTAACGAGCTGGAGTTGCTATGTGCTTCTAAGTGGCTGATTGTCGCTGTGCATATGAATATTTCTGGAATATAGCAAACCATTAAATATCTCCTCTGTATGCCTCCACGGAATGGCTGTACTCATCTGATAGTGAGTGTGGGCTAAGGCAGCAATGACTGCAGGCATAGGGCCCAAGCTAATAAGTGCACTTCTGGAGTAGTGAAGGGTGTAAAATCTCATTGTGAGATCATTCATGGTCTCCACTAGGCTCCCGGTCGTGTTTTCAACTGTTCCCAGGGACACACTCAATTCTTCATATAACTGTTATAGGAAAGATGTTGTCAAGTTGGAAAGGGTGCAGAGAAGATTTACTAGAATGTTGCCAGGGCTCGAGGGCTTGAGCAAGGCTGAGATTCTGTTCCTTGGAGCGCAGGAGGATGAAGGGTGATCCTATAGAGCTTTACAGGAATTGATCGGGTAGATGCACAGTGTCTCATGCCCAGAGTAGGGGATTCAAGAACCAGAGGACATAGGTATAAGGTGAGGGGGGAAAGATTTAATAGGAACGGGGAGGTAGCATTTTCACACAAAGGATGATTTGTGTATATAATGAGCTGCTGGAGGAGGTAGATGAGGCAGGTACTATCGCAACGTTTAAAAAACGTTTATTCAGATACATGGATATGTCAGGTTTAGAGGGTTATGGGCAAACGCAGGCAGATGGGACTAGTTTAGGTGGGACATGTTGGACAGTGTATACAAATTGGGCATGTTTTCACGCTGTAAGGTTCTATGACTATAACTACTTAATTTAAAAAAAAATTAACAAGTTGCTTCTTAGTCTTTGTTGCAGAAGAATCAAGTCTGCTCAATCTATAATGGTAGTATAACATATTTGAACAAAGGTCTCGCAGTGCCTCAGTTTGTCGAGAGAAAATCAGAACTGTTACTCTGGTCTGTTCATAGTTTGATACAAAATTAAAATCCCCATGATTTTATATTGGATTCATCTACGATTTAATCTCATTACATTCTTCTTAACTGTACCTAATTTTGTTGCTGTTTTTAGTCCAAAATTTCCGAATCGTTATTTTTTCTCATTTCAATTGAATTTACCTTTATAAAACTTACTGCTTCAAGGCAGCTGAATATATAAATTCTATTTCTTGCTCTATTTCTGTGTACAGTTGAATAAGTCATTGTGAAAAGTGAATTCTAGAACCAAGCACACAGTGTTTTGTATATTTAACAGCTCTTTAGAACTGTTGTACATTCAGTGGCCGTTCTGGGCATTTCTTTTGAAAAGATGTTGCAGTGGAACTGCTGAGAACTGATTTTATTTGAACGGGCACAGCAGAAACACGACAAGGTACTGTGTCTGCACTTTGCAAGTGTATGGGAGGGGTGTGAGTACCTAGGTAAAGAATAATTTATTGCATTTATATACAAAAATAAAATAATGCAGAAAGAATAATTTATGATTGACAGTTATGTTTTTGAGACATTTGTAAGGACTATTCTGTTTGAATTCATCAAAATTTATTTTGTATGTGGAAACTGAAGTCATAATTTTAATGTTAACCAGAGAGAGAGAATTGGTTGGATGTTCCAACTTATTTCATACTTCTTCGAAGATGTAGAACTTTCATCAAGTTTCATAGGACAATAAGGAAACACGTGGTCTAATGTACTCGCGTGCACTCTTTGGGACATCAATACACCTCCTTCTTCTGCTTCCCAGTATGATCATAAATGCACTGTTTTGATTTTCATTATGGCATATTAGCACAATTTTCATTATGGCATATAGTACCCCGGCTACTCCCTCTTCTCCCTCCAGCAGGCAAGAGGTTTAGAAGTGCGAAAATGCACTCCTCCAGATTCAGGGACAGTTTCTTCCCAGTAGTTTTCAGGCAACTACCAACAACTAGAGAGCAGCCCTGAGCTATTCTCTATATTATTGGAGACACTTGGACTATATTTAATCGGACTTTACTGGACTTTATCTTGCACTAAACATTATTCCCTTGATCATGTATCTGTGCACTATTGATAGCTAGATTGTAATCATGTATAATCTTTCCACTGACTTGTTAATACGCGACAAAAGCTTTTTACTACACTTTGATGTATGTGACAATAAACTTAACTAAACTATAATATTTTGAATTTACAGTTCGACAGCAAATCATTGGCACCAACTGATTCACAACAACCTCATCAATAAACACATCTGGTTCCTCATACATGTGCTCATCTGTCGACTATTGCTCTTGACTTCTTAACTTCCTCTAATAGTCTCACCAGATATAAGTACTGCTTGCTCAGACATTTCCTTTAATTGAATATTAGTAAGACCAAGCCATTGTTTTTGGACCTCGTTGCAAACTTTGCTTCTTGATCATCGGTACCATCCCTCTCCCTGAACCTCAATGTTGAATGTGACACCAAGTTGTACTGCACACCCAGCCCATCACCAATGCCACCAACTTCAACTTGCGTGCTAGTTTCTCAGCTTGGCCAGATATTAATTGCAAAGTTTCACAAATGGGATGGAATAAATTGCCAACAAGTTAGCTGTTCCCTAATGAAATGCTGGTTTAAATGAACAGTTGCACAAAAACCCACTGGCAGGGATTTAAAAAAGTAAGTATTTTTGTGGGGCTAGAACAGGGGCTGGAGAAAAGGAGGATTGACTGCAAGATGAAATTAAAAGACCATAGAGACAAAAAGCTGGAGTTACTCAGCGGGCCACGCAGCATCTCTGGTGAAAGAGTAATAGATAAAATTTATTCCCCTCTCCACAAATGTTGCCTGATCTGCTGAGCAGTAAATAAATTTCCCAGACTGAAGAAGGGTCTCGACCAAAACGTCACATATTCCTTTTCTCCAGAGATGATGTCTGACCTGCTGAGTTACTCCAGCTTTTTGTGTTTCTCTTCGGTTTAAACCAGCATCTGCGGTTCCTTCCTGAACAATTAAAAGAGTAGGGCTTGCATCTCCAGGGTACCAATAGCATTTGTATCGTGTAGAATGGAGATAAGGAAACACTATTTCACACAGAGAGTTGTGAATCTGTGGAATTCTTTGCTTCAGAGGGAGGTGGAGGCCGGTTCTCTGGATACTTTCAAGAGAGAGCTAATAGGGCTCTTAAAGATAGCGGAGTCAGGGGATATGGGGTGAAGGCAGGAACGGGGTACTGATTGGGGATGATCAACCATGATCACATTGAATGGCAGGTGCTGGCTCGAAGGGCCGAATGGCCTACTCCTGCACCTGTTGTCTATTGTCTATTGTCTATCGTTCCAACATTTGCCTCTTTTGTTTTCTTGATTAGTCTATTAATATGATTTGTAATAGTCAAAAATGTCACACTCTCTGCCTATCTCTGTAACTTAATATTCTTACCCACATACTTGCTTTGGACTTTAGAGATACAGAGCGGAAACAGGCCCACTGAGACCATACCGACCAGTGATCACCACGTACACTAGCACTATCCTACACACTAAGGGGAATTTATAATTTACAGAAATCAACAAACCTACAAATCTGTACGTCTTTGGAATGTGGGAGGAAACCGGAGCAACCGGCGAAAATCCACGTGGTCTCATAGAGAACGTACAAACTCCGAACAGACAACACCCGTAGTCAGGATCGAACCCGGATCTCTGGCGCTGTAAGGCACTGTAATGCCCCTGTCCCACTTAGGAAACCTGAACGGAAACCTCTGGAGACTTTGCACCCCACCCAAGGTTTCATCAGAACTCGGCACAAATAGAAAACAAGCATGTTTTCAGGTGCTGAAAAAGGAGAAGTGTGAAATAACAATAAGAATGTCTGCGATATTCTCCCTTGGACTCTATCTGAGTCCAAGGGAGATAAAATGCAAATGGTCAATAGACAATAGACAATAGGTGCAGGAGTAGGCCATTCAGCCCTTCGAGCCAGCACCGACATTCAATGTGATCATGGCTGATCATCCACAATCAGTACCCTGTTCCTGCCTTCTCCCCATATCCCCTGACTCCTTTAAGAACCCTATCTAGCTCTCTCATGAAAGTATCCATAGAACAGGCCTCCACCGCCCTCTGAGGCAGAGAATTCCACAGTCTCACAACTGTCTGTGAGAAAAAGTGTTTCCTCATCTCTGTTCTAAATGCCTTACCCCTTTTCTTAAACTGTGGCCCCTGGTTCTGGACTCCCCCAATATATCGGGAACATGTTTCCTGCCTCTAACGTGTCCAAACCCTTAATAATCTTATATGTTTCAATAAGATCCCCTCTCATCATTCTAAATTCCAGAGTGTACAAGCCCAGATGCACCATTCGCTCAGCATATGATAGTCCCGCCATCCCGGAAATTAACCTTGTGAATCTACGCTGCACTCTCTCAATAGCAAGAATGTCCTTCCTCAAATTTGGAGAACAAAACTGCACACAATACTCCATGTGTGGTCTCACTAGGGCCCTGTACAACTGCAGAAAGACCTCCTTGCTCCTATACTCAACTCCTCTTGTTATGAAGGCCAACATACCATTCCCTTTCTTCACTGCCTGCTGTACCTGCATGCTTACTTTCATTGACTGATGAACAAGGACCCTCAGATCCCGTTGTACTTCCCCTTTTCCCAACTTGACACCATTTAGATAATAATCTGCCTATTTGCTACCAAAGTGGATAACCTCACATTTATCCATATTAAACTGCATCTGCAATGAATCTGCCCACTCACACATCCTGTCCAAGTCACCCTGCATTCACATAGCATCCTCCTCACAGTTCACACTGCCAACCAGCTTTGTGTCATCTGCAAATTTACGAATGTTACTTGTGATCCCTTCATCTAAATCATTAATATATATTGTAAATAACTGCGGTCCCAGCACCGAGCCTTGCGGTACACCACTAGTCACTGTCTGCCATTCTCAAAGTGACCCATTTATCCGTACTCTATGTTTCCTATCTGCCAACCAAATTTCTATCCATGTCAGCACTCTACCCCCAATACCATGTGCCCTAATTTTGCCCACTATTCTCCTATGTGGGACCTTATCAAATGATTTCTGAAAATCCAGGTACACTACATCCACTGGCTCTCCCTTGTCCATATTCCTAGTTACATCTTCAAAAAATTCCAGAAGATTAGTCAAGCATGATTTCCCCTTCGTAAATCCATGCTGACTCGGACCGATTTACACATTTTACTGCTATCCAAATGTGCGGCTATCTCATCTTTTATAATTGACACCAGCATCTTCCCCACCACCGATGTCAGGCTAACTGGTCTATAATTCCCTGTTTTCTCACTCCCGCCTTTCTTAAAAAGTGGGATAACATTAGCTACCCTCCAATCCACAGGAACTGATCCTGAATCTACAGAACATTGGAAAATGATCACCAATGCATCCACGATTTCTAGAGTCACTTCCTTAAATACCCTGGGATGCAGACCATCAGGCCCTGGGGATTCATCAGCCTTCCGTCCCATCAGTTTACCCAACTCCATTTACTGCCTAATGTGGATTTCCTTCAGTTCCTCCGTCACTCCAAATCCTCTGGCCACTAGTACATCAGGAAGATTGTTTGTGATTTCCTTGATGAGGACGGATCCAAAGTACCTGTTCAACTCATCTGCCATTTCCTTGTTCCCCATAATAAATTCACCCTTCAGTCTTCAAGGGTCCAACTTTGGTCTTAACTAATTTTTTCCTCTGCACATACCTAAAGAAGCTTTTACTATCCTCCATTATATCCCCCTCCGCTCTTTAAACGTTACCCAATCCTCTGGCTTCCCATTCATCTTTGCTATGTTGTACTTCTTCTATTTTATTTTTATACTGTCCCTGACTTCCCTTGTCAGCCACGGTCGTCCCTTACTCCCGTTGGAACCTTTCTTTCTCTTTGTAATGAACAATGTCCTGCTACCTGAGAGAGGGTGTTGAAACATTGAATCCCTGATTTCCTATCAGTGAGGAGCTGCAAATAGAATGAGAAGATTTGGGGTAGAGGGCAGAGAGGAAACAAAGCACTGGAACTATGAGTTGCTGAATGCTGCAGCTGCTATTAACTTGAAATAAAAGAGAACGCTGGTAATATCCAGGGTTCTGCCCTGTGTCCTCTGTCCAGGGTTCTTAGGTCCAGGGTTTGGTGATGAGTTTAGTTGGGATTATGGAATTGTTGCTAGAACTATAGTCAATAAATAGGCGTCCGACATATGTGTCCTTATAATCCAGTTCTATTGACTGCACATTGAAAGATTGTAGATTTGAGAAAAATATTTGCAAGGATATAAAATAGTAAGATTAAACGAGAATTTACCAGTTTGAAGTTTGATCTGTATTTTATGAGGAGTTACGATGAGGGATTACGTGAAGAGCCCGCTCAGCACGCATGCTCGGCATACTTCAAAGCAGCGGTGTGGAATCACAGATAGACACAGTTATTGAAATAAACATAGTGAAGAAAAGGAGACATCAGTTATCAGTTTGACCCATATTATTGAGGGTGGGAGCGGAGGGCACGTAATCCCTCATCGTAACTCCTCATAAAATACAGATCAAACTTCAAACTGGTAAGTTCTCGTTTAATCTTACTATTTTACTTCGGAGTCATGTGAGTGACTACGTGAAGACTTCAAAGCTCTGTGATTTCAAACCGTGTAACAGTTATTACTTCACTCACTGCCGAAGTCCTTGAGGGAGGAAGTGTGTTATCGTAATCAACCAATGAATCTGTTTGTAGAAATGGTATGGTATTTTTTAACAATAACAACAAAGAAATTAAATTGCTCCCCTGGGCTTAAATTAAATATTTGCAGTCTGTAAAAAAATTTCTGCAAATAAAGCAGGTTTTGCCAACGGCTTATTATAAAATTTCTGAACGGTCTTTCCCCCGACCATCCTGCTGTAGCCAGGATGTGGTCTATAGGCACGTCCATTCTTTTGGCCGTCGACGTGGATGCTGCCCTGGTGCAGTGAGATTTGTACATGTTAAGTGTTTATCCCAGCAGCTTTTAGCACCTGCTTGAGCCATCTCGAAATGGTTTGGCTCGTCACCCGACCATAAGGTTTTTTATGACTGACCCACAAGGCTTTTCATCTCCCTCGAATATTTTTGGTTGTGTCTATGTAGGACAGTAGGTGGGTCATGGCACATAACCGTGGTTCTGGCGGGTAAGCCCGGAATTCCACGACTGGATTAGGTGTTCCTGGTCTGCTCTGTTTGATCAGTCCCTGTATAACGACAGAGATCTGGTCTGGAGCTGTGAGCATGCTGTCCAGTCGCAATAGGTGTAGTGACTGGACCCTCTGTGCAGATACAAGTGCCATCAACATGAGTGTTTTGAGCATAGATTGTTCCAGGTTGAGGGATCTGGCTGGTGGTCATCCCCTGAGGTATGTCAGGACCACACTGACATCCCATATATGGGTGTACCTTGGTCTAGGGGGTTAGAGTTGTAAATACCCTTCATTAGTTTGACCACCAGCGGGTGGGACCCCATGGCCTGTTGTCCTGGAGCTTGTTTTAAATAGACAGACAGGGCACTTCTAGCTGTGTTGATGGCTCTGTAGCTGAGTCCTTCATCGTGGTGAAGGTTCATCAGGAATTCAAGTACGTTGGTAACTGTAGCGGTTGAGTAGGTGGTCCCTGTATCCAAGCAGTACTTCTCCCATTTTTTGATGCTGGACAAGTGCTGTTTTTTAGTGGATGTTCGGAGGGATGCTGACATGGTGTCGACGGTTTGTTCTGATAATCCCAGTCCCAGAAGTGGTTTGTGCAGAATCTGCAACCCAGGAGTTTGATTTTTTCATGGCACGGGTGGCTTGTGCCCGACACTGGGTGTTAATAACTCTGGGTCACTGGGGAATACATTCGGAGTTTCAACAACCATGTCATGGAGTATTGGGAACCATGGCTGCGTAGGCCAGTCGGGTACTATCAAAATACCTGAAGCAGAGTCCATTTGTATTGTGCGTAGTACCCGACTGATGAGGCAGATGGGAGGAAATGCATAGAAGAAGAATTTCCCCAATCCAGCGCGAACGCATCTACTGCTGCTGCCTCAGGGTCTGGTTCCCAAGCGACATACATAGGTACCTGGTGATTTTAGCCTTGATGCAAATAAATCGATATCTGGCGTGCCATATTGCTTGATAACTTTTGCAAATTTTTTGGGGTTTAACATCCATTCGATGTTGTCATTAAATTTACGTGACCTGGTGTCTGCCACTGTATTTAGCTTACCTGGCAGGTAAGTCGCTGGTAGCCAAATATGTCTTTCGACACACCATTGCCAAATTGTATTGACCAACGTGTCGCATGATACCGATTTTATGCCGCCCATATGGTTAATGTAGGCCACCACCGTAGTATTATCTATTTGTAACCGTACATGCAAGTGATGCATATTTGATGCATGTGCTTTTAAACCATAAAAGTCACCCAACATCTCTAGATAATTAATGCCCAGTGTAAGTGGTAATGATGACTCTGGGTTAGTCCATCTACCACCTGTGCTGGATATGGAGTTAGTTGCTCCCCAGCCTTGAGCACTGGCATCTGTTTGGATAACTTAACGTAGGGTTAGTGTTGATAATAGGGCTGAAACTATGCCAAACGTTTTTTGCCCACCACTGTAGTTCTGATATTGCTTCAGTGGGTAACTTCATGACACGATCATAATGACCTGCATGTCGTTTTGGTGCCTGTACCTTTGCTCTTTGTAAGTTTTGACAGTGCAAAGTTCCGAATTGTGTAGTCGGAAATGCTGCTACCATTTTCCCAATTACTCTGCTACTTGTCGAATAGTTGGTCGTTCGTTGACCATTAAATTGTTGCATGATTGTGCCAATTCAACTGTTTTGTCTCTTGGCAATGTTACAGTCACGTAGACTGAATTAATTGTGAAGCCCAAGTAGTCCATGATTGTGGATGGCTTCAACTTAGATTTATCTGGATGTAAGACAATCCCAGGGTTTCGAACAACTGTTTGGTAGCTGATACAGCTGACATAGTCAATTCCATGGTCTTGCCTACTATTAAGATATCATCAAGATATGCCATGACAATATGTTTTTGTCTTCTTAATATTGCCAGAGCTGGTTTTAGTATCTTGGTGAATAATCTTGGGCTGATGTTAATCCATTGGGTAACGCTTTAAACTGCCATAGCTGCCCCATCCAGGTAAATTTCAGGTATCTGCGATGATCCTTGTGAATGGTACTGAATAGTAAACATCTTTAAGATCAATGCTTGCCATGAAGTATCCTTTGGAAATTAGTTGTTTGGCAGTAACAAACGTTTCCATTTTGAAATGTATATGCTTAACAAACATATTTAGTGAAGTTAAGTCAATGATGATGCGACATCCACCATCTTTTTTTGGTTTAGTGAATATATTTGATACGAATTCCAAGGGTTCATGTTTTGTTTTCCCAATGATACCCTTTGTAATTAGTCTCACCAGTTCAGCATGTCCCTCTCGTTTTTCTTTAACTGAGAGGGAAAATACCCTCTGGGGTGAATGTTGAACTGGTGGCAATTTTCTAGTATGAATTGTATTTTGTATCCACTAATGCCATTGAGTATATACTGATCACTCGTGATAGACTCCCATGCTTCTTTAAACAGGTGTAATCTCCCCCCTGTTAGTATTAAGCCCCTATTTTCTATACGCTGGTAGGAACCAGACCCACCTACCTCCATGGTTATGGGTATTTTTTCTGTTTCCTGCCGGTCCAACGAGTCTTGCACGTTGTCTGACGTGGCGGTGATGTTGGGGGGTGGCGCATTTTCCATGGGGTCCGCTCTGGGCCCTGGTCTAAAGAAGACTTCCGGTGATAGAATGCGGACCCCGAGCTTTCACCAGTCCCATATGGTAGACGTCGACTGGTGGACGCGATGGGGTGCTGCTGCTTGGGAATTATTGTTTTTAGTTTGCTCGTCCCAGGGCCTGCCCTCATGAGACCGAAAGTTTTTTAAGGCCTCTTCCATATCCTTCATATGCTTTGTGAGGTTTTTGCCAAAGAGCAGTGGGTCTGGCTCAGTGGCTGGGGTTTTGCACAAGCCCGCAAATTTAGGATTTTATGGCAGGTCTTATGATTTGTTTACGAAGGTTGTGGTCATCTCCGTATTTGTCCATGGAACGAGCAAACGATGTGATGGCTGACGTCAGGAGCCTGAGGATCCACTGCAGTCTTAGCTCCTGGTTCCGAATATTTGCCCCAACGTGCCCCCAGTTTTGGCTGTTTACAGCCGGCACTTTAAGGGACTCACAGTTCTCTGGAGCTGTATACGTTTCTAAGGCCTCATTGACCACCTGCTCCTGTAGGGGCCTGTTGGAGAGGTGGTTAATGCTGGCCGCTAGTTTGGCCTTTAACGGCCTCCTGCACGTGGGGCTGCCACGTAGCGGTCCACCACACCCAGCAGCTCTTCCTGTTCCTGCACCCCTTGCATACTCCCGACATCTTCAGCCAGCGTCCCCTCTTCTTGACCAGCCCAGTCCTGGTCACCAAAGCTACCCTCGGGTAAGGAGGAAGCAATGGACAGTGCACAAGACACTGTGGAGGGAGTGCCTGAACTCCCCCTGCGAGAGCGCCCCTCACGAAGCGCGTCTCGCTGGAGTTCCTGCTCCAGGAGCCGCTCCAGGCGGCTCATGCGGCTGTCTCCCCTCCCCGTGCGGGTGGAGAGACATCCCCGTCCGACAAGTCGGAAGCCACCGGCCGGACGCTTCTTCGGTAGCTTTATTTCCAGTTGAAAAAAAAATCTAATTCTGACATTTAAAACATGCATGATTATATTAACCAATGTCAAGTCCTTCTATTTCATTATTGGGTTTCTTTGTCTCATTATACATCTTTTGTCAATAAACCCTCTCTCATTTACTTACCTATTGATTCTGCCATAAATTTAATCCCCACTAGTTTATCAAAATCCTCCATGGATCATAAATCCATTATCACATACTGACCTTTCGTAGGTTTTACCCTTCGCACCTCTTGGCACAAAATGTAAACTAGGTTTGAAATTCTATTGTTTGACACAAGATTGTTAGTTGCATAATAACTTTGGAAGTAAAATGTGTTTATAACCACATGTACACATACATTTTTACAGTGTTATGACCAGATTATTAGCTGAGCCACTGGGAGCGCAGTTGTGGTGTTAATCAGTGCGCAGAGCAGGAATGCCCTGTCCCACTTAGGAAACCTGAACGGAAACCTCTGGAGACTTTGCGCCCCACCCAAGGTTTCCGTGCGGTTCCCGGAGGTCCGCGGAGGTTTTTGTCAGTCTTCCTACCTGCTTCCACTACCTGCAACCTCCGGCAACCACCTGCAACCTCCGGGAACCGCACGGAAACCTTGGGTGGGGCGCAAAGTCTCCAGAGGTTTCCGTTCAGGTTTCCTAAGTGGGACAGGGGCGTAAGAGTCTAACAGGATCCTGCTAAAGTTAGAGGTCCTCTCCTCATCACTGTTATATGAAGGAATCCACCATTGATGTAAACCTTGAATCTTTACATGAGGCCTCAATGTTTACAGCTCACAGTTCACGCCTTCTCCTTCCTCACTGATGGCCAATGGGTCATTGATCAATTTTCCAGATGTTTCCATCAGCGCTTGAAACAAACCAGTCTTAAAGCAGTGATTCAGAGATTCTAACATGAGGGGGGACTGCACTTTACAGTAGTACTTCATCTATGACTTTGTAGCTAATGTGTGTGTGCTTATACTATTGGGCAGAAAATCATGGATATACAATATCTGTTAAACATGCAAAACAAGATGGCTTCACCATGGCCCCAAGAAAATCCTGTGCACATGGTCCATGCAGAGAAGTTTCAATTTGTGTTTTCTAGTCTGCTAGAATTCTGGAGCATTACATTTTATTCTTTTAGAGGTGGTGGAGGTTGGGTCACCCCATAACCATTTTGTGAGTTAAACAAATTCAGGTTATATACATCAATGGCAGGGTCCGCCTTTGTTCTGAGTTACTTTGACACGGCCAGCAGTGATTTTTAATAGCTTCCTATGATATCTTTGAACTGGAGTGGGAAATACAGCTTGAATTACAGTCCAGGTGACAGTTTAGTTTCCAAGTGACAATCTGAAGAAGGGTGTCGACCCGAAACGTCACCCATTCCTTCTCTCCAGAGATGCTGCATATCCCGCTGAGTTATACATCTTTTTATGTCTATTGACAGTTTAGTTTAGTTTGGTTTAGAGATACAGTGTGGAAACAGCCCCTTTGGCCCACCGAGCAATCAGCGATCCCCGCACACTTACACTATTCTACACGCACAAGGGATAATTTACAATTATACCAAGCCTATGTCATTACAGTTTGGGAGACAATTGGAGAAAACTCACAGGAAGAACATACAAACTCCGTACAGACAAGCACCCATAGTCAGGATCTAACCAGGATCTCTGCCGCTGTAAGGTAGCAACTCTACTGCTGAACCACAGTTGGCACATCAATCTTTCAGATTGCAGGTTTAAAGCCTGGGTCTAATTTGGCCTGGTCCCTCAAAGAAAGGCTCATGTCAGTGGGTAACTCAGACCATTTACGCAGGGATTAAAGCTGCCAAAAATAATTTCCTTTATGCTAGTAACATTGGTACAGACACAAACAGCTCTGGTCGTTGCATGTGGAACATTCCTGTTACCCTAGATACACTGCCTCAGATAATAGCATGGATTCCTGGACGGCGGACCATCATTCATGCAGGTACTTTGGCCCGGTGGCTTGGAAGGTACAATGGCAGAGAAAAGCAGAACTCTAGTGATTCGAGTTCAACCCTGACCTTTGATGCTGTCTGTAGTGAAGTTTACATCATCTCACTGTGAGAACACAATTTATTTCCAGGGTACTCTTGTTTCCTCCACAGCCCAAAAACATGCAGGTTGGAAGATTATTTGATCTTAAACATGAAGGTGAATGTTAGAATTGGATGGAGTTGCTGGGAATGTGGGAAGAATAAAATGGAATTTGTGTAGGGTTGGCATTAAATTTATGCTTGATCAATCCAAACCTAAGGACCTGTTTCCATCCTGTATGGTTCTATAACTTTGCTGTGGCTGTATATTTGGGTGTAAATGCAACTATTTTGAGGACCAAATTTGTCTTGAATGCAACAGTCAAGTCAAGTCGAGTGTTTTATTGTCATATGTCCCAGATAAAATAATGAAATACTTACTTACAGCAGCACAACAGAATATGTAAACATGATACACTGTAAATAATATAATAAACGAGAGGAAAAAAACTTCAGTGTGTGTATATACATACATACGTATATTTTACACACACACACACACACACACACACACACACACACACACACACACACACACACACACACACACACACATATGTTTATTATATTGTTTACAGTGTACTATGTTTACATATTCTGTTATGCTGCTGCAAGTACGTATTTCATTATTCTATCTGGGACATATGACAATATATATTTTCATACACACATGCAATGCACGAATTTATCACATTTTGAGAGAAAGCGCCAAAGTCAGGTGTTAAAGTCAGGTGTTAAGCATGTACTAATGATGGCCCTATCTTTTCTTTTTGGACTCCTCTAGATCATTGTCTTAATCAGAGCAGTCCTTAGGTATGAACAGGCAAACGTAACTCACTTCCGTTTCATTATGTAAGGAACACGCTGCTTGTTAGTAGATTTAGTATTACCTTTGATCAGCCAATTGGATAAATGTAAAGTAAAATATTGCATTATGAGGAAAGAGTGACGGGGGCAGTGAAGTGAGCTGTCTATAGCTGGTTTTTATTCAAGACTGCATGACGAATCAAATGGACTTCTGTAGTGTGAGTGTATGAAATGAAAGCTTTCTCAAAATAACATCAGCATACAAAAGATAATTTCTGTATAATATCTCTTCCATTTGTAATTTTCAAATTAATAATAGCTATTAATATTTTTTTTATTCTGAGAGTTTTCATTTACACATATTTAATAGCTGATTAAATTCTCTTGAAGTGTCATTTTTGTTCTGTTGGAAAATGTAACAGTCCATTTGTACAGAGCAAAGCCTCACAAAGGACCAGTGAAATGATGATTCTGCAGTCTGTTCCAGCGTGGTTAAACAATATATGCCTGCTTCAATAATTGGAAACTTTCCTGATCTTTATTTTGGTAAATTTACCATAAAACCACTTTAACCACCTTAATGGTCAGAAGGAATCTCAATGTAATGGATGAAAATGGATTTTGATCGAAATATAAAACAGGTGGATCAATTTGAAAACAGCCCCTAATTTAACTTGGCATCAACTTCATTGAATCAAAAGAGGTCACATTGAAATTCCTGGGTGATTTGTACAAAATATTTGTTTGGGAAGAAGTGTGGTAAATGAAAATTGGTGGACAGCTGTTAGTGCTGTTTAAATGTGATTAAACTTGATTAACACAACATGATTAAACTTTAATAACGAAAAAGACTGAGTTATTAGCCTTGATATGAAATACGTTCAACCTCATTGTTTATGACCACCAATGCCAAATATTTCTGTATACTGTTTAATTATAAAAGTGGCATCTTCCTTACTACACCATTCCTTCATCAGTTCTAGTTGATGGGACTTGAGATGCCGATCATCAGACTCAAGAACAGGGCTTTTACCACTCTTGTCTGGTTGTCACTCTAGTGCAATATTTGTTTTTATAAGATGCTATTATTACCCAGTTTTTAATTTGGGGTTTCTACCTTTCATCTTGAATCTGTGCACCTATTGTTCCCACTAACCTATTCAATATATCATCTCTCCTTTCCAGCTATAATGTATGTAATGGGAGCATTGGGCCCTGCAGCAGGATACCTCCTTGGCGGTGTATTGATTGGCTTCTATGTAGATCCCCGGGGCATAGTTCAGATTGATCAGAGTGATCCACGCTTCATTGGAAATTGGTAAGATATTTCAAATACTTTTTTTATTACCATATCTTTGTTTGCATAGCTTGAGAATCCATATTTTGCTGTGTATGAGTGTGAATAATGCTTATTCAGAATTAGTTGAAACTCATGAGTTTTGGTGAATGGTACTGGTCAATAGCGAATGTCCTTCCGAATAACAAGAACTCGAAGTCCTTCCGAATAACAAAGCAGGGATTCAACCACATAGTGTTCACTTGTAATTATCCTATCATTCATCCAGTTACAGAGTTCACTCGTCGATGTAGACACTCCTGCTATTCGTGCCTGTATTTTCCCATTGGAGTCAGGTGGCAAGTGGGCAAAAGAGATTTTGTGAAGCAGTAAATCACTGTGAGGAGCTGGTGAAATGTTCTTCAGCACAATGTTGGTTCAAGACCACCAGATATACAGTTCAGAGTGATGATGAGTGAGGAAAATTACTGGGGCACTGAGTGGTGAGATGTAACATTTTTGCAGCTCCTTCCCTATCAGAATATGGAAAAAAATGTATAATCTAGGCACCTCTGGCCTTGGGACCTCCTGCAGGTCAGTTGGCTTGGTGAGGAAGCTTCCCCTGTTAAGTCACATCCTTTAATCTCAACAATGAATGTGATCATACATATGATCAAAGCACAGAGTTTGTAGAAGGGTCCTGACCCGAAACATTGCCTGTTCATTCCTTCCACATAAGGTGCCTGAACCTCTGAGTTCCTCCAACATTTTGTCATTTGCTTGGTTCCTTTTGTCATCATTCATATGATGCTTTCATTTTCCCTGCCTTGAAATTCATTACTGAACGCATTTACTGTGTAAAATAATACCCCAATCAAGTTTAAAATAAATGTCAGCCACTGTGAATGGCTCAATTGTAATCATGTATTGTCTTTATGCTGCCTGATTAGCACACAACAAAAGCTTTTCACTGCACCTCAGTACACGTGACAATAAACTAAACTAAACTTATCTCTCATAGTGGGTACACAAAAATGCTGGAGAAACTCAGCGGGTGCAGCAGCATCTATGGAGTTTTTTAATTTTTATCTAGTCTATGTAAGCATGTGGTCGGTTGGACCACAGAGTTGGAGGGCAGGGGGGATCACTTTTCCATTCCTATGAACAGACTTGCTTCTTTTTTTACTTGGTCTGATCTGGTGGAGGTTTAGCAGACATTCCTTAGTGTGATTGCCGGAGAATACCTAGATGCATGTTTGTGCTTCGCTGTTGGATAAGGTATCCAATGTTGGAATACAGGTGGGTATTGTGTACAGATTTTATCCAGCAGGTTTGATAATTCCAGGTTAATGTGTGAGATCTGAATTTGCTGATATTTACACAGTCCTTTTTCCCTGTTGATTGCTATTCACTGATCTACATACTTTTAAAAATAAATGTATTTACCTAATTGTACTCAATGACAAACCAATCATTGTCTGTATAAATACAGTGATCAGTTTTAAGACTACTTGTGTCAAGTGGTTTTCTGCTGTGTGCTGGGCTAATGGAGAAATGTACCTTGTGAGCTCAGAACTTATCAATGCTTTAAGTTTCAATGGAAGTACCTGCAAAGCAGTAACTTCTTGACTCAAAGCAAATGCTGAAACTGCTCACTATAATTACTCATCTGTTAAATAGGAAAAAGATTACCAAGCTGATCCTTTCAAATAAGGTTTCAATTTGAGATTCAGATTTATGTATGCTTTTTTTAATACCACTATGTGAATTAGGAGTCTGTTTACATCTCCAAAACAAACAGTGTCGTGCAACGGAAATGATCTTGTGCACATTTCTGGATGTACAAGTGATCTTGGAAAATTCATCCATTGACTCTTTAGCAGGATTTGTATTTGTCCTGGCATATATCATCCTTGGGTTGACATCAACAGCATTGCAATGCACAAAATTCATCTGCAGTGAGATTTTCAACCTGATTCATCTGAAAAATTACACATTTTAATTAGTCAGAGACCAACCAGATTTTATTAACCCCAATTTCCCTGAAACTATGCAACATAAAAGATCAATATTTAAACTATATTATGTATTCACATAGAAACCTATGACCTCTTGTATCCTCCTACATGTGTCTTGACGTGTTCTCAAGCTGGAAAGGGTGCAGAGAAGATTTATGAGGATGTTGCCAGGGCTAGAGGTTCTGAGCTATAGGGAGAGGTTAAGTAGGCTGGGACTTTATTCATTAGAGGATGAGGGATAATCTTATAGAGGTACAGTATATAATCTTATAGAGGTACATGAGAGGAATTGATCGGGTAGATGCACAGAGTCTCTTGCCCAGAGTAAGTAAATCGAGGACCAGAGGACAGGGGGTTTAAAGTGAAAGGGAATAGATTTAATAGGAATCTGAGAGGTAACTTTTTCACACAAAGGGTGGTGGGTGTATGGAACGAGGTTCCAGAGGAGGTAGTTGAGGCAGGGACTATCTCAACATTTAAGAAACAATTAGACAGGCACATGGATAGGACAGGTTTGGAGAGATATGGGTCAAATGCAGGCAGATGGGACTAGTGTAGCTGGGACATTTTGGCTGGTGTGGGCAAGTTGGGCCGAAGGGCCTGTTTCCATACTGCATGACTCTATGACTGCCAGTGGAGGTCAGAGTCATAGGTATTCACAGCTACTTGGCATCAGGATAATTTCAAACAACTGCTAATGTTTTCCACATTACTTTAGGGAGGTCATCCAAACTGCATTCTCAAAGAGTAGAGACATTTATCTACTTTAGCTTCTGTCCACAGGTGTGGCATTGGCTTCCTCTGCATTGGAGGCTTCTACAATGTGAAGACATTCAGAGAAATGCAATATCATAGTTTACAGCACAAAATGAGGACCTCTGGCTCAATGCAGGAGAACTCCAGCTCATTCCATACGCCCGCTACCTTCCTATAGTCTTGCAGCTTGATTTCTTTGAAGTACTTATCTGGTTCCCCTTTTAAGCCAAGGCTTTTTCCTATTGAAGAGTAACACCGCATGTTTTTGCATTAACTTACAACTGCACATGCCTGTACATTTAACCAGTAAGGCTCTGTCTGCTTAAATGCTATTATTATCCTCCTCAAACAATTCACAGTGATTGCATGCCTCCAAGTTTAGTGCAGTATGAACACATGCTCATACAGTGACCTACATGACAACCTCTATCATAGAGTAATACTGCATGGAAACAGGCCCTTCGCCCAACTTGTCCATGCCAACTAAGATGCCCATCTAAGGTCATCTCATTAGGCCTGCTTCCCTCTAAATCTTTAATCCATGCACTTGTACAAACATCTTAAAATGTTATTATTGTGCTTGCCTCAACCAGTTTTTCTGGCAACTCGTTCCATACCACCCACAGAGTAAAGAACATGCTTCTCATCGTCCTATTAAATCTTTCTCACCTCACCTTAAACCTATGCCCTCTCCTGTGACTTGTGCATTCATTTCAGCTAGTCCCCTCAAGATTTTATATACTTCTACAAGATCACCCCTCAGTCTCCTAGTCTCAAGCATACAAAGTCCAAGCCTGCCCAATCTCTCACTATAACTCAGACACTCAAATCATGGCAACATTCTTGTATGGCTTCTTTGTACTTTTTTCAGTGTAATGACATATTTCTTATAGCAGAGTAACCAAGAATCTATACAATACTCCAAGTGTGGACTCACCAACGTCTTATACAACTGCAACATAGCATCCCACATCCAGTACACAGTGCCCTGACTGATGAAGACCAGCATGACAAATGCTTTCTTCATTGTCTACTTGTGATGCACTAGCAAAGTATGAACATGTACCCCAAGGTCAATAACACTTACAGGGTGGTCATGGTAGCGCAGCAGTGGAGTTGCTGCCTTACAGCGAATGCAGCGGCGGAGACCCGCGTTCGATCCTGACCAAGGGTGCTGTTTGTAATGAGTTTGTACGTTCTCCCCGTGATCTGGGTGGGTTTTCTCCGAGATCTTCGGTTTCCTCCCACACTCCAAAAACGTACAGGTTTGTAGGTTAATTGGCCTGGTAAATGTAAAAATTGTCCCTAATGGGTGTAGGATACTGTTATTGTGCAGGGAACGCTGGTCGACGTGGACCCGGTGGGCCGAAGGGCCTGTCTCCGCGCTGTATCTCTAAACTAAACTAAACTTACCTACATCCAGGATCCCCGTGCACAAAGAACATGCTTTCTGTTCAGCGCCCTCTGGAAACACTCTCACAGCCCTCTCCCATCATGGCACATTCCACAATACAAGCATTGCTCTCCTGTATTGCAGTATGTATCTTTCAGAGTTGACTGCAAAGATTGCACATGCTGGGGTCAGCTACACCAACTGAGGAACATTGCACCAATGTTAACACCTCTGTGTCATTACATTAGAAACTCTAAGACTGCCGTTCTGTGAACACCTCAATTGAAATTCTCTCTCTATATACATGTTTTACAAACAGCATTAGGGTGACACAATATGCACGTGAAAAGGTAATAATGCTTTGTCTAGTTCATTTAAGTGTGGATCATCTACCAATTTGCACATTTCAAAGACAGCTGAATTTTTCTTGTAATTAATAACGATGATACTCCAAGCAATTGTGGAGTATCATCGTTGATACTCTCAGCCTTAAATATTTGTGTGGAATCGGGTTATACTGCTTTTGCGGTACCCCCTAATGCTTTGTCACAGATCAGAGTGAAACTAGTAGGAAGGAACTGCAGATGCTAGTTTACACCAAAGATAGACGCAAAATGCTGGAGTAACTCAGTGGGACAGGCAGCATCTCTGGAGAGAAGGAATGGGTGACGTTTTGGGCCGAGACCCGTCATTTTGCTGAACACCTTCACCCAGTCTGCCCAGACAATCGTCTGCTTTAATCAGTCATTTTCACGCCTTACCCATCCATATCTCTAGTTTCCCTCTTCCCTGACTCTCAGTCTTAAGAAAAGTCTCGACCCGAAACGTCTCCAGAGACGCTGCCTGTCCTGCTGAGTTACTCCAGCATTTTGTGTCTACCTTTAGTATGAAATTAGCCTGGGTCAACCTCGCTATTCATAGATATCTTTAATACTTTTAAAAATGTTTTATCTGTACTGTTATGATTTCCAAAATCTGCTGTGCCAGTGCTTTACTGAAAGTTATTGGTTGGGTCATGCTGATTACTAGCCAACGATTCCATAAAAAAACATGTTAACATGTTGTAATCTATGTTTGCATGTGCATAAATTATAGTAGAATTAGGCCATTCAGCCCATCGAGTCTACTCCGCCATTGGATGGTCCCTGCCTCCTAATGTCATTTTCCTGCCTTCTCACCATAACCTTTGATACCCTTTCTAATCGAGAATTTGTCTATCTCTGCCTTAAAAATATCCTCTAACGTGGATAAAGAGTTAATTAAAAGTAAGAAAACATTCATTGCCATTATCAGCTTGACTGAGGTCTCAAGATGGATCTCACAGCAAAGGATTAAAAGAGTCATAGAGTAAAGGGCTTGTCCCACTTAGGCGACCGCCAGGGACTAGTTTTAATGGAATTCACCTACGACATCTGGTGACAACCTACGACAGCACCTACGACAACCTACGTCAGCAAAATTGTCGCCGCTATCACCCAAAAAAATCGCCCATTATGGTAGGTTGTCATAGGTTATCGTAGGTTGTCGCAGGTGTTGTAGGTGAATTCCATTAAAACTAATCCCTGGCAGTCGTCTAAAGAGTCGTCTAAGTGGGACAGGCCCTTTAGAATCTTCTGGGAGGAGCAATAGTGGTGGGGGGGGGGGGATGGTGAGATTAAGCATGACCTGTTCAATTATATCTTCTTGACCTGACATTTTATATTGTTCATACATTAGATGAAAAAAGATTTCTCATTTTTATTTTTCATAAAAGACTAGATTCAACATAGAATTCAATGTATCTTTTTCTTAGACAGTCCCTTGGGATCGTATATATATAGTTTCACTACACCTAGGTGTATGTGACCAATAAAGAACCTTTTAATTGATTTGCAGCCAGCAGCAAAGCAAATTGTCCAAAGATATTGTTTGTCATATTGATTATAGTTAGTATTTTTTGCTTTTATTTTGTTACCAGCATCTGCAAATTTTTGCTTTTCTGACCAAGTTCTCTTCATATATTTTGTCGTGTTGTCTTGTTCTCTCGAAAAATCTGCAGGTGGAGTGGATTTTTGCTTTGTGCAATCACCATGCTCCTTGTTATAGTGCCAATGTTTGCTTTCCCTCAAAAATTACCACCTCGGCAAAGGACGAAGAAGAAAATGGTCTCAAATGATCTAAAGAGCGATGATGAGATGATAAAAGGGAAAGCAGAGAGCAGAGACTACAGAAAAAGTACCGTGACTTCATCGATGGGCTTTGGAAAGGACATTAAAGGTGGGTAAAATTGATAAGATATATTGTGCAATTAAAAGTATAGCTGAATTGAGTTGTATGATTGTGACCGACACTGTCGTGGCATATTTTTAGTAAACACAGTCTTCTTGCGTATGGTGCGCACAGCCTAAAGTTGTGGGACAACTTGTTCTATTTGATCTTATTTGATTGTGCACGCCAAGTTGATTGCATTCGATGAAACAGGGCGGACCACGTGGAGGTTGCAATCTCCCACCCCATTAAATACAGTAATGCAAGGTGATGCAAGTTTGCATCTGATTGTATTGTATTGGATTCAAATTTATTGTCATTGTCTCAGAGACAACGAAATGAATTTCCCTTACAGGCAGTATCATAAAAATAAATAAATAATAATAAATAATAAAACATATTAAAAATAAAATAGAATTTAAAAAAAAGCACAAACACTGAAAGTCCACGACACAACATAACACAGTGGCACCAAGGTGAGGAAGGCACCATAGTCCAGCCAGCCTCCCCTCCGTTCTTCCCAGTTGTTCACTCGTGGTCGAGGCCTTCCTAGCACCCGCAGTCGCCGCCCCGGGTGGCCCAATGTTCAGGCCCTCACGCCGGGCTGGTGGAACGCCGACGCCGAACCCCGACGGTGAACTTCCTCCTCAGCAGCCCGGACCTCCAGATCAGCCGCCTCCCGCAGCCGGAGTCCGCAGCTCCCGAGTCCGCAGGCCGAGCCGGGCGGAGCCGCAGGACCCCGCGTTGTCTATCAGCGCCGCCCGCATTGGGAGCCTGCAAACCGCAGCTCCACGATGTCGGTGCAGCAGGTCCAGCACTCCGGGCTCCAGACGGCGACCCCCGGTAAGGCATCGCCAGCCCCGCGATGTTTCAGCGCTGTCCCGCCGCTGCTGGAGCTCTGGTCGATCCCGGCAGGAAAGGCCGCGCCAATCCAGGTAGGCCGCTGGGGGGGGGGGCAAGGACGTGACTCGAATAATAGTCGCGTCCTCTCCAGGAAGCGACTGAAGGATGGTATCCCCCTTACCGTGCCCGCTTCCCCCACATAAAGACATTAAAAAAAACATCAAAAACACACTTTTAACAAAAACAAAAAAAACAAAAAAACAAAAAGATGTAGGTGTAGGCTGTAGGTGGAGGCTGCTGGCACCAGCGCCACCGGAAGTACAACACTAGAGCCACCGGAAGTACAACACTACAACATCTGATCAGTGTGGATTAAAAAAAAACTCATTAAACATCACCAAGTTCAGTAGTGCCATGTAAAGATGGTGTTGTCGGGCTCAGACGTTTACCATTACAATATATCCAGAAAGCAGTTATAATAGACTAAACTTTTCATTGATGTTGTCACTGTGACACAGAATGGAGCTATTAAGCCAGTCCTGCAACCAAATAACACCTCCAGACACTTCCACAAGTGAAGAAATCTTTGCAGGATACCAATTTAATACAGGAGTAGAAAACTTTCCGTTGGAAAATAAGAATTCGTTTTTTAATGGGATTGTTGCCAACCCTGAGAGAGATCCTTCAGGACTACAGCTCGGCGTTCCTGGCAGGAAGTTGCAGGGATATGATTGCAGTCGCTAAATCTCTGCACTTCAGCGAATGGCTTGTCTGCCTGATCCTACTGTGGAAAGGTTGATTAGATCTGCTCTTATACATTAGAAGATGTCATTTGTAATGTACTCATACGTATTCATGTATATGTTAATGAGTTGGTGTTC